>NC_135371.1:126535357-126840000 GCF_049243985.1 Paroedura picta
GGCCAGAAGGAAAGCAAACTTTGCAATAAGCCATCCTTTGATCTACTAATAAAATCTGCTGTGGGGACTGCTTAAGGGATGTTTGGTTTATGATCATGATTGCAAGAGCCATTGGTCAAGATTCTAATGCTTCTAAAAGTTGTATGACGAGCAAAATTTTGGCATGTGAAGGTTTTTCAGGTGTAGTGATGGGGAATCTTTTCCCAAATATCTTTTGTTTCACAGGTATGTGTTAAAGGCACAAAAGGCCTGGCTGGAGGGCAGTCTAATTAGTGGTCTATTTGTCTTATTATCATTTCCTCTTCAAAAAAATTGACTGTTGTTACACTAAATAATTGGGGTTTGGATATTGCTTCATGAAGTTTTTGTTTCTTGGGAAAAAGGGCAGTGTCAAAGGAGATGAATCTTTGGTCCTCTTCTATGTAATTAATTGAAATGCTGAGGTTCTTTGTTTTGGCAGATTGATGGTGTGTCCTCCCTGCCCTCTCATCCAGAGCACTTCTAATGAGAATGCAAGGAAAGCCTTTGATATAAAAAGGAATGTCCATTAGAGTCATAGCATGGTAGATACCAAAGATTTTAAGTTTACCCTACCTGGCTCCTGTTGCCAAGATTCTCTGTATCCCAAACCATTAAATACTAGTTTATTCATAATTTGCTACATTCTTCTCCCCTTTAATAGTCTTTCACCTGACATCTTCTGAATATTACATCTATTTAATAATCAGTGCTTATTTTCTTTTGTGGCAGGAATCTCAAGGACCTCCAGCGGGAGACTCCGAAGACTTGGTGACCCAACAAGCCCAAGTAAGTTACATTAATAGACCAGTGATCTGTGTTTCTTTGCCCTTAAATATAAAGTCTATAGAGAGATAATGGACTGTGACCTGAAAACAGACTCAACAATTCCCAGTTAGAAGGCTAAACCAGGAGCTAAAGAAATGCAGCAAAATTCCTGTTGATCTTCATGGGAGCGGCATGGCCCTCCCCAGCTGTGGCAAGAGTAATTAGCAGACATTTTGCAAGCTCTGATGTTGAAGAATGCATTGTATGTGTATATGATGGGTGTGTTGAATTGATCTGTCTGACTATTATGTTTACTATATGTGAATGCTTATTGCTTAAGCCATAAAACTATACTCCCAATTGCCTCTTGATATTGCTGAAGCTGTTGTTTCTCATTCAGCTAGAAGGGAGGTGAGAGAGTTTGGCTTTGTAGAGCAGGTGTTCCCCAGACTCATTATCACAACGTCTATTGCCAATATTTAGTTTTTCAGCTTTAAAGCAAGGTTATTTTGTGAAATCATATGTTTTCCAGTAGTGTGTTGGCTTATAAATCTGCAAAGTCTGTCCTAAATTGCTCTGACTAATTAGTGCTAAGGAGTAATATGTTGAAACCCTGACAGGCAATGAGATGTGTTTCTTATACTGCGTTGTGCATGGTCCTGTCATTGAGTTAAGGCTCTAATTACCTCGATCATGTCACTTGAAGTGTATAAGTTCTTTATCACTGCATTCATTGGGGTTAGTCAGGTTCAAAAAGGCACATCACACTCTTCTCTAGACCTGAATTCCACCATTGCTCCTGTTTGTATGCATGATAAGTGTCTTCTAAGTGAGTCGATGTATGTACCCAGTATGATACCCAGGCCTGTATATATTTATGAACAACAGTGTAGTCCTCATGGTTGTAATGACAAATGTGCAAATGCATGCAGGAGTGCTTAAGAAACTGAGGCAATTAAAAATTGCTGTGAGATTTTCAGTTGCACAGGGCAAGATTTTTACAAATCAGCCTGTCTTTTAAAAATTTTCCCTTGATACCTACTGTCCATTCCAACATTTAGATAAGTATATGTCATCTCATAGCATAGCATAGCATGTGTCTCTTACTTTCAGTCAATAAAACTAAAAAAAATATTCTGGATTCTCAAAAAATCGCACCTTTGGAACTAGAATAAACTGAATATAATATATGTGTACCTATGATTTCAGAACTTAGCGATTACTGTTGTGTAATTTTATCTGTACAGATATAGAGAGTTGCTTGCACTTTTCTCTGAGTAGGCTGCATAGGGGGATCCCAGTGGAGAAAGCAAACACAACCCAATAAAGCTCTTATTATTCGAATCCCTGCTCTTCCTTCTAGAGCAAAGAGGGTGGTTCATTTAGTGGTTCTTTGACAGCCAGTTACATGAAGCTGCCCCTTTTTTGAAGAATAAAAAGAAGTCAGGTGCTGAACCCATGATAACTTTAGTATCATTTGTGCATGAAGGGATGTTTTGAAAACATAATATTCACAACTGCAGTGTTAATAAGCACGTGGCATTCTCTATCCATGACATTTTTTCAGTGTTTGTAAATGGGTTTGCCAGTATGGTACTCAGTGTTTAGTTTATTTATCTTATTTATTTATTTATCATACTTCTATATTGCCCTCCCCGGAGGCTCAGGGCGGTTTACATTATAATGTTCAAAAAACCAGCACAAAGAATTGGCTATGGCAAAGGTTCTGGTTTTGAATGTATTTCAGTTAGTTCTATGTGTCTGATAATATATTCTCTTACTGCTTGGACTTGCAAATAAAGGGATGGTTGCCTAATCAGCAACCTCAAAACTGCAGGCTTACTATGAATTTGTCCGTGCTGCCAACTGGAGCTTACTAAGAAGCAAAGTTGCAGTTTTTATTATGAGAGTTATGAGTAATCTTGCCATGGCGCAAGTGCCCTGATCTCCATGTTCTCTGGGTACACCAATCAAAGTCATTCTTCAAAACTGTAGTCCTTCTCCAAGTTAAAAATGAATGTATATAACCCTCCCCATTGTAAAGAGGCAGAGATACTGATTACACAAGCCAAATCTCCCTAATGTGGCATGTGGACAGCATTCAGAACAGCTTAGTCATTAGATGACACTGACCCATCAAGAAGAAGAGTTGGTTTTTATATCCTGCTTTTGACTACCCAAAGGAATCTCAGAACTGCTTACAGTCGCCTTCTCTTCTTCCCCCCTCAACAGACACCCTGTGAGGGAGGTGAGGCTGACAAAGCTCTGACGGTACCCAAAGGGTGCTTGTTAATGGTTCAGCATCCTCTTGGAGAAGAGTGACAAATGGAATGCCCCAAGAGGGCCTGTGTCCTGCGGCCTGTGTTGTTCAACATATTTATAAATTATTTTCCTGAGAGATTAGAGGGGATACTTATTAAATTTGCAGACGATACTGAACTGGGAGGAATAGCAAATACAACAGAAGACAGAATGAGGATGCAGGTTGATCTTGATAAGCTCAAGAAGTGGGCTAAACTGAATAAAATGAAATTCAATAGGAACAAATGTAAAGTTCTGCATTTAGGTAGGAAAAACCAAATAGACCAATATAAGATGGGGGAGACTTGTCTTGGCAGTAGCATGTGCGAAAAGGATCTAGGAGTTTTAGTAGACATACATTGAACATGGGTCAGCTGTGTCTCAGTGGCTAAAAAGGCAAATGGGATTTTGGGCTGTATCAAACGGAGTATCATAGTCATAGTCCCATTGTATACGGCACTGGTCAGACCACACCTGGAGTACTGTGTGCAGTTCTGGAGGCCTCACTTCAAGAAGGACGTTGATAAAATTGAAAGGGTACAGAGGAGAGCGACGAAGATAATCTGGGGCCAAGGGATCAAGCCCTATGAAGATAGGTTGAGGAACTTGGGAATGTTCAGCCTAGAGAAAAGGAGGTTCAGAGGGGACATGGTAGCCCTCTTTAAGTATTTAAAAAGTTGTCATTTGGAGGAGGGCAGGATGCTGTTCCCATTGGCTGCAGAGGAAAGGACACGCAGTAATGGGTTTAAACTTCAAGTACAACGATATAGGCTAGATATCAGGAAAAAATTTATTCACAGTCAGAGTAGTTCAGCAGTGGAATAGGCTGCCTAAGGAGGTGGTGAGCTCCCCATCACTGGCAGTCTTCAAGCAAAGGTTGGATACACGGGGGCTTTCCGCACCGGGATCCTTGTAGCAAATTGTTTGCTGAACGAAAAATCGCCATTTAAAATAGTGCAATTCGTCATTATGCATACCTGACTTTGTAGTGGAATCCAGTTGCGTTTCTATCGTTTCCCACAAGCTTCCGGTCTCAGCAAAAATCGCTAGACAGGAAGCGCTATTGCCAAGCTCGTCCCGCCCCTGGCCGTCAAGCAGCCAATGGGCAGCCATTAGCATGCTCCCAAACAGCCCCTTTCCCTTTAAGAAAGGTTTTTTTTTAAAAAAAAAACACCCTTTGCAACGAATATGTGTTGATTCATTGCAATGGAGAGACCCATCAGCTGGCAGGTGTGTTTGAGCTGTTGTTTCATCGTTGCCACGCTCCCCCCAAGTGAAAAAAAAATCCCCCCCCCCTCACAGGCCCGATTTTCGGCCGAAAACAGTGTAAAAAATAAAGGGAAAATACATCAGCAAACGGGCTTGTCTGTTGTTTGTGCTTAGTGAATAAACAGCTCTGGGGAGGGACTGAAGCCGGGGAAGCCTCTAAACAGGCTTGCTGGTGGGTTGAACTTCGCTCGCTCGGAGAAAAAAAAATGGCGATCGCTTCGCTGGAAGATCAGAGGAGAGAGCCAGGGGGAGGGACTTTGTAGAAACCACAACAATGGTAACGCACAGAACTTTCCCGCTAGTGTTGCAGATTGGTTGCAGGAGTGTAGCACTTTCCGGAGGGTGAATCCACTTTTGGGGATTTCCCTGAAAGCGCTACAAGGAAGCGCTTTTTGCGGATCGGTTTCAGGTGTGTGGCAGATTGTCAACGACGTTGTGCATAATGGCAAATCAGTAGCGTTTTCAATTGGCAACCATTGTGCGATTTTGAAGGTGTGCGAAAAGCCCCACACTTTTCTTGGATGCTTTAGGATGCTTTGGGCTGATCCTGCGTTGAGCAGGGGGTTGGACTAGATGGCCTATATGGCCCCTTCCAACTCTATGATTCTATGATTCTATGTCCAGATCACGGGAGGTGATGGTACCGCTTTACTCTGCTCTGGTTCAGCCTCACTTGGAGTATTGTGTTCAGTTTTGGGCACCCCAGTTGAAGAGGGTAGACAAACTGGAGCATGTCCAGAGGAGGGCAACAAAGCTAGTGAGGGGTTTGGAGACCAAGGCGTTTGAGGGAGTCCGGAGAGGAGGTGACTGAGAGGGGATCTGATAACCATCTTCAAGTATTTAAAAGGGTGCCATACAGAGGATGGAGCAGAGTTGCCCTGGAGGGCAACCAGAACCAATGGGGTGAAATTAATTCAAAAGAAATTCTGTCTAAACATCCAGAACAAGTTCCTAACAGTTAGAGAGGTTTCTCAGTAGAACAGGCTTCCTGAGGAGGAGGAGGGTTCACCATCCTTGGACAACAGAGGCTGGATAGGCATCTGATGAAGAGGCTGATTCTGTGAAGATTCAAGGGGGTGGCAGGTTAAAGTGGATGAGCGATAGGGTTGTGAGTGTCCTGCATAGTGCAGGGGGTTGGACTAGATGACCCAGATGACCTTCCAACTCTGTTATTCTATGATTCTATGACAGAACTGGCCTGCAAGAATAGTTCTAACAGGACTGTAACTGGCCCAAGGTAACCCAGCTGGCTGCATGTGGCGAAGCAGGGAATCAAACCCAGCTCTCTAGATCAGAGGCTGCTGTTCTTAACTGCTACACAGAGTGCTTGGTTGATATAATAATTTCCTTTCAGCTGTAATTTGTATTGGTGTATTTATTGCTTCATGCATTCTAAGGAATGTCTTGTCTTTGGAAGAGAGACTACCTGGCACAGACAGGGCATTGCATCACTGAATAATATGCCTCTTGGATACTCATCCAGATGATACAGACAATGGCCAATTCTACACAAGCAGTAAAGGTCAGGGCAGCATCCATATGGACCTGGGGCTAGTCCAGTATTGATTGTTCCTTGTACTAATCTTTATGCTTTTCCTTCTGAACATATGAATTTTCATTCATTCATCTAAAATGTAATAAATATAAAAAATTGAATGAATAAAAGCCTTCAGTGAACTTACCAATAAACTCATTGCAATCTCCCCCCCCCCCCCCCCACTTCACAGACACTACTACCCGTCACAACCTCTGTCACACAGGTCCAGGGATACAGGCAGTCACAGTTTGATACATATAGGCTGTGATCTTGTGTGTGTTTGTGTGGTGGGGGATATTTCTTCCAGTACACAGGCAGTCATTGGGCTTAATCATAAGGAGGAGTTGGGTTTTATTGAACGTTTTAAATAACAGTGGAGTGATACATGAAAATACATATACAATGTTCCCTTTGAAATTTAAACTCTATTTATTCTTCGAAGCCTCTTTGTCACAAGTTATCCTTCTCTTAGCCAGAGTTAGACTTTTGTTCTCTCCCTCATGGCTCTAGTTGTCCTCCCTTTTACCCAGTGGTAGCTTTGCCTTCAATGGCATAATGGCCAGCTCTCCTTCTACTATTGCATTGGCTCTCATTGGTTGCCCATAGAGAGAGGCAGAACTGCACCTGCCCATCACATACTCTTTATGCTTCTATTTTCCCTGTTTTTGTTATGCTTATAAACATTTCAGCCCTATACTTGTATGATTCTATAAGCATCACTCTACTGGCACCATATGGCCCTTGGTGGACTAAAAAATAAGTCAGAGACAGCGTATAAGAATGTTAAATTAGGACTAGGGGAGAATTGATTTCAATCTTCTCTTGGCCATGAACCTGAATGGGTAGCCCTGTGCCAATTATTCTTTTTCTAACCTACCTCACAAAGTTATTATGAGGAGAAAATGGAGGATGGGTACATATTCCTGATGGGAAAAAAACCAGGTTAAAATGTGGTGGGCAGATAGATCTGCCTACTTTACTGTTAAGTGTTTTGCTGGATGAAATCTTAGACAGTTGTATGTGAGACCTCCAGGAAGGGTAAAGAGAGCAACATGGTACTTCTTGCCTTCTCCCTTTCCTCATAGCCAGTTTAGCTAAGTTGGAACCAGAGTTGCTAACAGAAAGGCTTTATTAAAAAGCCAAATGCAGAACAGCCCTGTGCGTCAGAGGACTTGTGTCTGCACCATCAGCATTTGGCTACAAACAGATCATGGTTTGTTCTGAAGCTTCTTGGAAGAACAGTGCATAACTTTGTAATGTAACAAAACCCACAGCAAGTTGTCGGAGTCTGATAATAAGGGGCATTTGCTGATGGCTTGGCAACCTTCTCTTGGAGATGGTTATCCTCGCTTTGAAAGCAAACTCTCTTTTTGTCACCGATGGTGCTTTGTCCTGCTTATGTAGAGTTGAATAAATTTAGTATTGAAGATAGCCCTCACCTAATTTTTACAAATAACAGGTAAAGTAATATTTATTTGTTCAAATTATTGATAATACTAGCAAGAAAGGCCATTGCAACCAGGAATAAAATGGGCGCTAGGACCCAGGGGACACCGGCAGGCATAGATCTCTCTCCCTCTCTCTCTCTCTCTCTCTCTCTCTCTCTCTCTCTCTCTCTCTCTCTCTCTCCATTGCAGCAGGAGCCATAGGAGGTAATCAGGGCTGTTAGTAGCAGGGAATGAGGGCTCGTTTGGACGGCTCTCTCTCTCTCCCTCACAGAAGAAGCCATAGCAGGTAATCAGGGTTGGATTGCAGTTTGGCAGGGCTCCCTGTGTCTCTGTGTCATGCTCTGGCAGCATCTGAGAGCAAAGTGCCTAGCGTCCAAGGGAGGGAGTGTGGGAGCTTTAGGTGCAGGGCCAATCAAATTTTCATTTGATTTTTTAAAATGTGAAAGTTGTTCCTTCAAGAGGCCGGTTACTGAAAAAACTCATATTTATTTTTTTGCTAATTTTGCCCCTGTTTGCAGCAGACTCTGAACTTGGAGAGGATACTGCTCTACAGGATGCTATCCCATTGGAGATCATGATAACGACTTCACAGTGCAAAACAGCCAGTCAATTTTGGTTATGTGATTCCAAAGCCCTCCCATTTCCTATCCTCAGAATGAGAGGGAATGTATCCTTACTGACAGGCAGCCCCCCTGTGAGGAAACCCCATTACCTCTGGTGCCGAGAGCCTGGAGAGATCTGCAGCTGCCCCAGGTCTCTGTTCAGCCACACTGCCAACTTCTCTTTTTACTTCCAGACTGATTTTTTTCAACTTCTCTCTCAGTAGTAACCATTGCGGCCCACAAATCTAGAAGAGGATCTGATGAAATGATTTGTACATTCAGCAGTCTACATTGCTTTGCACATTAAAGACTCAACCTCAGGAATTCCCAACCAGGGCTCCCTAGAGCCCTGGGGCTCCATGAGAGCTCTCTAGAGGCTCCCCAACCTTTCCCCTATATCTTGCCTTAAAGGACTCAGCCACACTCCCAGCCTGGGGTTGCTTGAAGATTGAAAAATGTCTCAGAGGCTCCTCAAAAAAGTTGAAAAAAGTAGAAAAAGGCTGCTCTGTCTCATTGTTATATCTCCCACTTTGCTTGTACCAGCTATTATAGGGACACTTAACCACCACACTGTCATAACTTCACACTTTAAGAATAATATATTCATCTACAGCCTTTCCTCTTTACTTCTTCCTGGAAAGTGTAACCGATTCAGGTTTGATATGGGCACAGAGATCAGGTTTGGAACATTCAAATTATAAGAAAATTTAATAAACAAAAATTGCACAAATGATCGGTACAAGCATTCAACTGAGCAATTTTATAGAGAAAAGGTGAAAGCACATGATCTTCTAACCCCAATGATGTTGTTAGGATAGGTTATTACCACTTGAGTTTACAGCAATTCTAAAGTCCTCCCATTTTTTGGTTTAGGGTTTTCTTCTCATTATCTCTTGCAATATAGTCAGTATGGAGGCCTGATATAAAAGCTGGACCTTCATGACTTGGAGATGTGCCCAGCAAAAAGAAGAGAGAGAACCTTTGGCAGGCTGTTTCTTTCCTTTTGACCCAAAAAGAACAGAAGCATCTAGAGTAGTGGTTCCTAACCTTTTTCAGGCTGGGGACTGCGGTGGGGAGAGGGAGGCCCAGGGACCGGAGGGGGAAGAGGGAGAGTGGCGCTCACCACGCGGTGCTCACCGGCGGGCGCAGGCGCAGGCGCAGGCGCAGGCGCAGGCGCAGGCGCAGAGCTGCCGCACCTGCATGTTTGCTCCTGCACCTCCCCCCACAGCATGGTGCTTGCCAGTGGGCACAAATGTGCAGGTGCAGCAGTTCCTCACCTGCGCATTTTCACCCACTGGTGAATGCCGCGCGGCGAGCACCATTCTCCCTCTTTCCCCCCAGTCCCCAGGCCTCCCTCTCCCCTAGGCTTGAGCAATTCGGCCGCTGAATCGGCCGATCGCTCCCGGCGTGGTGAGCGCTGCACCATGGGGGGGGGGAGGTGCCCCCAGTGGTGCACTTTGTCCACATCTGTGCTCCATGTCTGTCTTGGCAGTGCTATTGGTTTCATTTCCTGCCAGTGCCAAATAGCCATATTTTCATCCTAACGGAGCTCTGGCCACAAATTAACTATGCAAGACAAAGTGCAGAGAGTGGGATGGGCTTTCTGGACCCTTTTCCTGAGGACTGAAAAATGACTAAAAAAAGAAAATGCATTAGATGGAGGAAGAAGATTGTGAATTCACACACACAAAAAAGTAAATTCACAAGACCTTCCAAGGTTTGCCCTTGATTATCTGCCTTTTCCCCTGCACAGCTGACTATCGTATTTATTTTCATAAATTCTGGTAAACAGAACTTGCTTTACTTTGGGGAGTCAAGAGTTAACTGGAAGGCTCTGAAATAAGATAAGCAGTATTGTGGGGTGAGTGCACAGGGAGATAATCTAACAAAATAAAACTGGGATAGCACCATAATTTAGTTCAAGAATGTTATATTCTGCTGTGGCATGTTTTTTTTTTCTCCGTATAAGAATTCTGACACAACAACCAACCTTTGTGCCACTTCCCAGAGTATGAAGAAATGCTGGGTGTCCCTGTACAATTCCCAGTACCAAACAATGTACATGAACAGCACTGCTACAGGCATTGATAGCGTACAATCACATGGAGAGTTGCTCCAGTTTAATTGCAATGGGATTTGACTGGAACAACTCTGCAAAAAGGTTCACTGCCCTAGTTCCCATATGGGAGCACGCATCCAGGGCGTATGAGGTGCACCAGGCCAAATGCTCCCCTGTGTGGGAGCAGGAAGAGGAGGGCAGCCTGCCCCAGCTCAAACTCCAGCCTGCAGAGCAGCATGGAGCATTGAGTGCAGAAACAGTCAAGTGTTTAAGAGTTTGAGCTGCAGACTAACTGAAAGAGACCAGGAAGTTTGTGAGTCCCTCAGTGTTACAGGCTGAAGTTTCCCATAGAAAGGAAATGTAGAAAAGCCCAAAAGAGAAGTGGTGTGATGTAGAATGCGTGCCAACAGAGCAGACAAGGGCTGATTCTGCATTTGCTTTTTTTTCCTACTGTGGATCCTGCTGAATTCAGATCAATTTGAACTGGGTCTTTCTACCCCTCCCCCCCCCCCCAATTGAAAGAGAAAGCTTTATGCACTTGATTGGGAAAGTTCAGAGCAGTGAGGGGGACAGGAAGGGGAGAGCTGGTCATGAAGCTGAACTACCTTTCCTGAATTGGTGGGGTGGGGGGGGGTGACTCCAGCCGGCACTAGTGCTTTATTTCTTCCCTTTTGACTCCCGAGCCAGCAGTATCCTCTCAGAGAACAAGGCAAATCTCTGCAGAGAGAAGTGTGGGCTTCTGGAGCACACTCACTTTAAAACAGGGAGGGAAGCCTTGCAGCCAGGAACCAGGAAGTCTTTGAACTGATGCTCTGGCCAGTCAGGGAAGACTGCTTTGCTATGGGGTACAGAGCAGTTAGTTAATTCACAAAAAGGAGAAATCTACTGGTTGTGGTTTTTCAAATATCAAGACTTATATCCACTCCTGGATATCGCGGGGGGAAAGTAGGGTCACCGCAGATCAATCATGCATGTTGCAGAGGGAAAATTTAAAGCAGCCAAAATCAAAATGGAAATTGAATTCAGTGTAGACAGGAGGGATTTATTTGGACTGGGAGTGGATAAAAAGCCCCATGCAGACTCGACCCAGGAGGTCAGCTACTCAAGGCACAAGGAGTTCTGTGTAAAGAGCTCCCAGTGTTTTCTGTCTTTAAAAAGCTGGCACAGAAGGGCCAAATTCTTTAGGTGCAAAAGAGAGAGGTTTAAGTTTCTTCCTATGCCTTTTTCCTGACCTGGGGCAATCACAAGCAGCTGTTAGGCCCATGTGCCAAACATGTTCTGATCCAGAATTTTATATAATTATATTTTCAGTCTTAAATGTAAGTCCATTTGTCATGTTTATCTGGGCACTTCCTAGACATTCCCTGGGCCCTGACGGATAGTGAATAACACCCTTCCCAAAATGACCACTTGCACAGCAATATTCAGCCATTTTACATATGTACTTTTCTTATTTCTGATGTCTGTTTTCCTTTCATCCACTGAATCAGTGTTTGTTTACCTAGGCTTTTACACACCTTAAGTTATCACCTATGGACTGGAAGTTCTGCAACTGAAATTGTATATAGGGTTTATAAATAAATAAAACAGACGTTTTATATTGGATTGCCAATCCCTAGTTGGGCCAAGGTTTGGAGCTTCCATCTCCCCCCACATTTTAAGGCTCTAAGAAACCAGGAAAACGTACCAGGCACTGGAAAGAAACAACTAGGAATTAAACATGATGTCCCTGCATCACCCTGAAGCAATGTAGGTATGTTGGTGACATCAGGGAGCAATGCTCTGTGTTTGGGACAAAACTACATGGTAAGAAGCTGATTTTATTACAGAGGTTCTGTCCACAAAACAGAGCATCACCACCAATGTCTGTGATGTGTTATGTCAATTCCAGGTGACACAGGGATGTCTCATTTACTTCCTAGGTCTTCTAGCTCCCTGTAAGTTCCCCCATCCACCTCCAGCCAGTCGACCACCTTGGCAACCCTCATTAGAACTTGGAAGACTTTCGTAGAAATTATATTCCACGTTCATAGTTTATCTGAATTAAGACTCTACTGATGTTTATAGCTTTGACTGGCAGCTTGGAAGAACTCCCAGTAAAAATAGAAGGGGTTACAATTTTGTAACATTTGATTTGGGTCAAATATTAATTGTGTAAGGAGTTCAGCAGCAGAACAAGCTGCATGTAAAGTCTATGAAATCCTCCTCTTTCATTCTTTCCCAAATCAGCGTCTACTAAGACTGCCTAGGTATGCCATGTTTCAAGATAGTAAACTAAGCTAAGTGATTTATTAGCACTGTCATCCCTCTAAACCAACTGATTTCAATGGACTGAAAGGGTATAACTCTGTTCTGCATTGCACTGTAGGTTCCATTTCATGGTATAAAAATAATATGTGTAGCTTTTCATGGTATATAGACGGTTTATGCATTGGGAACTTCACTGCCCCAGATCCCGTGAAAGAGCACAAATCAGGGGCGGATGTGGTGCACCGGGCCAAATGTTCCCCCATGTGCATGCAGGAAGAGGAGGGGCAACCTGCCACGACTAAAACTCCAGCCTTCAGCCTGGCATGAAACCTCCAGTGTGTAAACGGTCGTAAAGAACAATGATATTTGGTTGCGTCTGATTAATCTTTTGGTGTCCTTCTAGATTACATTTTAGCCAAACACAGTGCACCAGCTGAAAGATACACAAATATATTATCAGAATGCCAAGCAATATGTATCTTCTCTGGAATGCAACAATTTTAGGAGAAAGGCGACTGTCCTGGGAAGATAGCCAAGAGTGCAACTAAAGCTCATGTTAGACAGAAAGGGTTGCTGTACGAAGCTTCATTACCCAGAAGAGCAGTGGTGACTTACTTGACTACAAGGTACAGTAAAGATCATTCTACTAAAACTGAATTATGTGCGTGAGAAGCTGTCCAATCTCTCTCTTTTATAGTCTATATAAGTGCTGGAAAGTGTCTTCCTTGGTGTAATGGGGAGAAAAAACGCTGATTTGATCTATGAATGAAGATGGTAGTGCCCACCCAGGTTTCCCTGAGGCTAGTTTGAGAGCAATGCTGTGTCTCTTTACACATTGCAGACATATGGCATGCAGAGGTAACCCAGCACTTTCTTTTATGGGCGCCCTCTTATTATGAAGGGCATATGGCTTCCATGTGAGTTGCAGCCTTTCAGCCCCTACTGTTTGGAGTAGCTTCCCAGAGGACATGCAGAGCATCTCTTCATTGTCAGATTCCACAAGCTCTGCAAAGCAGTTGTACTTTGGCAAGCCTTTGGATAAGCCCTGAAGATCAGTGGCTTCTTTTCTATGGCACCTCCCAGAGAGTGGTGTCCTTTTTCTGTGGCAAATGGCTGTGATTTATTTGGCTACCTGTTTTCTGACCATTGCTTAGGACAGTGAGTGGGGTTAGTTGGTTGATCTATCCTTATGTTGTTGTTTTGATTGTCTTCATGTTTGTTTGTAAACAGCCTCAGGTGAAAGAAAGTTGGGTATAATTTTTAGAAATGAAATAAACAGAGCATTAAAAGAGATGTGTAAACAATAAACCAAAAAGGAACCAAAATGTTAGGTAAATATACAAATTAAATGAACATTTATTGAGCACAGGTTATAAAGTTAAATGTTAAAAACACTGACAGAGTCCATAGACTAATCACTGAAATTACAAAATATGCACCAGACCTAACATGTTTTGACCCCAAAGTGGGTCTTCCTCAAAGGTCTAATCCTGAACACATAAATGATACAGTAGAAAGTGCAGCCAGTGAGATTTTTAAAAACCCAATTTATTTTCTATGAATAACAGACTCAATAAAAATGGAACTGATAGAAAATGTACATTTATCAAGTGTAAGTCCCCTTCTCCACGGCTGTGTTAAAATTCTGGTGTGTGCCAGTAGCTTCTGTGCATGCTTGAAAGCAAATGAGGTCCCTGAATATTTCCAATTTACTTTGTGGCAGAAGTGAGCAGTAGATAGATTGTAGCTTCGTGGCTTACTGCCCATAATCATATTGTCATTTTTATGTTTAGGTAAGGTTGTGCATTCAGGTTAGATTGCTTGTGCCATAGGTGTTAAGAAATCCCAAGTATGTATTTCTTGTTTGGTAAATTTAAAACATGTTGATAGAGCAAGTTCTAGCAAAAAAAACAACAACGGTATACAAAAAATGTAGTCAGTATTGCAGGGCTAATTTACAGTGATGCATTACTTGGTCTTAAGGGCTGTCAGAACAGTAGACAATCTAGCATCAGTTTTCCAGAATTCTCAAACATAAATCTTCCTTCATTCTATAGCCTGGGGAAACATGATTGGAAGTGACAGGGGTTGAATCTGGGAATGGGGACCAATGAATGAAGAACATTCTAGCAAGGAGGCATGGCCTTTCTGCTTACAATAGCTAAAAGCTTACCAGTTGTTGCAAGTTATAGAAATCTTTTTCTTAAGTAACGTTTTCATAATGTGATTTTACTACAGCCACCAGAAATTTAGACACATACAAAGTTGTTTGTCTATTAGTAGCCAAGAAGATTTATCTTCTAGAGTGACAGCAGCCTGATTAAGCAAAAGCAAAATCAGTCCAGTTTTCAAATCTAAAATTTCAGGTCAACCCAAAAGAATATTATCTATAGTCAATTGGTTAGCACCACTTTCATAGAGTTTATTACAGTATGGAATACTAATAAACCTTCCCATGGCAAGATGTTTGGATGCACAAGCATAAATGTCCCTCTATACTTTGGAAGAGATCATTCAAACAGGTGGTTTGGTGTCGGGAAGCAATGAGGAAGAATGACACGGAGAAGGATTTCCTGCGAAAGACCTCTCGAACAGAGGGGAATCCTTTATTTATACATACACGTAAATCATTTCAAATAATCCCGCGAAGTAGCGTGGAGCAAACTGATAGGCTTCAAGTAATCCTGCGAGGTAGCGTGGAGCAAACTGATAGGCTTCAAGTAATCCTTTTAACATATGAGGTAATTGCTGTGCTGTAGTATCCTGATTGGTCTAGGTTAGATGCAGAGGTGCAGCCTCAGAGAGCGTGGTTTGCCAACGCCCTCAGGCCGAATCTCTACATCTCCCCCTTTTTTGTTTTAAGGCAATGATAAGCCCGATACATGTTTCGGCGCTGAAAAGTTTCATGGGATTGGCAACACATTACCCATATTTTATCACTGTGATTTTTGGGTGTCCAATTATGAAATGCCGAATTTTTTGCATGACAACAAAAACAGAGACCTGGCATTGTGCGCTGATATCGAAATTGTTGAAAGCGCTTAACTTGTGAAAAGTTCCCTGCAAATAACTTTGATTTGTCTACATTTTGTAATTCAGCCAGCACCATCTCAGGTGAATTAAAAGGAGTGGGGATAAATGACATAGAAGCTACTGACAGAGGAGATTCATAGATTAAAGACACATTTTCCCCATGAAATTGAAACATATAAGCAGTATGGCGGACCCAGTGATTAGGCGCAGACATATAATGCGGAGTGGCAACCCCACTTGGTAAAAACCCACACATACAACATAACCAAATAACAATAGCATTAAAATGTAAGGCTGTTATAACAGCAGCAAGAAAGTTTTCCAGAGTTTCTGGAAGTCCTTGGTCCTTGAGTTGCTGCTCGGCTTGATCATACAGGCCCTTTATTACCCCCCAAGTCACTGGGGTGTTTGGATGTCTTCCCTCCCCGTTTTCTCTTGACCACGGGCTCCATCTCCTGCAGCTGCAGGTTGAACTGAGGAATTGGGTTGCTTAACCCCTGATGCTAACCATTAAGTGCAGGGCGGACACAACAAGCAGGAACCCACCCAGAGGGAAGGGCAACTGCTGCGTAGCCCCAGCCCCAGGTAATCAATGGGACTGGCCCGTACCACCTCGGGTCTGGTAAACGACGGTATTGATCCTGGGCCCGAGGAAGAGGGACGTCGGTCTGGAAATGATGCTGAGTCCTAGCTAAAAATTGAGAATTAAAAGAAATAAGATTAAGATGATTTAGAGTAAACAAAGTACTTGAAAGCAGGGATTCCTTGTCTAAAAGGGAAATCCCAATTCCCCCTTTTTGTTTTAGTTTGTCGAGCATGCGTTTCAGGGTCTCATTGGCACGCTCTACAATAGCTTGACCCGTGGAATTATAGGGAATTCCAAGGACATGTTTGATGTTCCATTGCACACAAAATTGAGTGAATGCTGTGGAGCAATATGAAGGCGCATTCTCTGTTTTTAGGGTGCCTAGAACACCCATGACTGAAAATGCTCGGAGTAAATGTGCATGGAAGTGTTTTTCTTTTTCTCCTTTTTGCATGGTAGCAAAGATGTACCCAGAGTAGGTATCAATGACTACATGGAGATGCTTCCAAGGGGAAAAGGGTGGAAAAAGAGTGACATCCATCTGCCAAACTTGGTTAGCTCCAAATCCACGGGGGTTCACCCCAGTAGTTGGATAAGAGGCCTGATTAGCGCATAGTGGACATTAGCTTGTACTTCTGCCAAAGGAAGATGGAATTCCTTGGCTAATGCCTTTGCATTTTGATGATGCAAGGCATGACTCTCAATTGGAGACTGAACAACAAATGAAACAAGAGAATCAGCTCAAGCATTTCCTTCAGTGAGAAAACCAGGAAAAGGCTTTTCACATGAGCTACATACATTGGAGCTGTTCACTGTTACAGTGATTTTTGTACAGCTAAAAACACACTTAATAGTTGTTCATCACATACTGGAGACAAATATGAATATTCAATTACAGATAAAAGATTACAGAGATACAAACTATCAGAATTTAAATTAAATTAAATTAAATAGTTGAGACTCAGAAAGACCAGGGCCAACACTGCTACTGCCAGTTCCAACCGGTGGCTGATTATCTGTGGACCTGTAAACTTACTGTACCATATACCATCTGGTTGTTGCCAGGTTAAGACTCCTGGTGAGGGAGATCCATCGGTAAACATCGTATCTTGGGACATCAGTAATAACCCTTTTCAAAGAAAATGACAACTGAAAACATTAGAAACGATATAGAGCAAATACTCATTTGGAAGGAAACCTGGAGGCTTAGAGCTTTCAAAGCGCTCAAACATGTGACCAATCAAATTCAAAGAAAGAGAGGGACTCCACGAGGCAGTCTCATCTCCTGTTGAGGGCTGGAATGGCTGGAGCGCCAAGAGAGAGCTAATCTCCACACATTCCAGTGACAAAACCAACAAACAATTGACCTGTGAAAGATTAGGGCTGTCTGATATAAATCAGGTAGCCTGAGTTAAAAACAAAATGTAGGTCCTCCTTTAAATAGACAACCCAAAAAGAATTTGACCAAAAGAAAAAATTCTCACTGCTAATTACACATTAAAAAATTGATGATGTAATAAAAACTGTGGACACATTCCCCAAAGAGGTTCTGTGCCTTGTTTTTACCCAAAAGGTAGCAAAACATAAAATAAAGACAAAAGGATTTTGTCTTATATAAAAATTTCTATCTCCATCACAGCCAGGCACTTCCCTGACTTATAAATATTACGCAGCTAGACAGCTCTGACTGATAAAGCTCTATTGAGACACAGCAGCGTTTCAGTGAGCACACTTCCTAACTGCTGACCAAAAATTTTAAGACAGAACTCCACTCCCCCCCTTCTTCCTTGAAGCGGGGGTTAGGAAACAAAAGCTAAAGTTCTTCCTGGGCTGTAAACAAAGGATCATTCCTGTGCTACGGAAAACCTTTTAGTTGTGTAGATTAGTGGGTGATAGGTAAGAAAGCAAGATAAGTTTCTAACTAAGCTCCTAGCGTAGGAACTGGAAAAAGAGAGCCTGATTCCAAATCGCTAAACAGCACTCCTGCTACTGCAGCTGGAGGCTCTATCAATTACAGCCAAATGTTAAATTTCAAAATTTCTTTAGGTGGCTAATCATCAAAACCATGAAAACATTATTTGATACATTTTATAAGCCAATTGAAAACAACTGAGAAGATCCTTTCTCAGGCTGCCACCCATCTAACCTCAGATGGTGAGGGTGCTTGAGCAAGTACCCTAAAATACTAATACAGATTGTGGTTTAATGCATATCACTTCTAAAAATGCTTGCTTATAAGAACAAGACCATATAAATCTGTAGAGAGATGGAAAAAACCTGTTCTACAAAATCTTTCCAAAGCACGTTGTAGAAGAGAAGAAAGCTGAAAAACTAGAGAAAATGCATACTTTGTAAGAGGAACAGAAATTTTAATAAGGTCAGTTACTAAGAATTAGTGATCCCTGATAAAGATTGTTGCAAGCATCTGGAGAATGAACAATATTCCAGAGGGCTTTACCCTGAGTCAAAAGAAGCTTGGTAGTCACCTATGCCAAAATCCCAGCGAGATTTTATCATGCTTGCAATATCTGGATCACGGCCCAAACCCTGAATAATGCATCTATTTTCTGAAATACAGTTTTCTTTAGCTAATTTCTTGAGCAATTCAGCTTGGGCTTCCTGATTATTAATCTGTGCCTCTGTAAGGTGCTTGATGAAATCAAGAAAGAATTCAGAGACTTTCTGCCTAACATTAGTGATCCCCTCTATCATTCCTTGAAAATAAGAGGATTGTAAACCATTTTCCTTTATAGCCTTGTTCAACTCACGCAGAATTGAATAGGGAATGGCTTCCCACGTTAACGGGATCTGCCTCTTTTCCCCTTCCCCACGTGGTTCCCCCCTTGTTAAAGGAAAGAACGCTGGGGTTTCTCCCTCCCAGTCCTCAGAGAGATCGAGCTGACCGGCCTGATGGGCAGCTTGAATCGTGTTAACGATCTGGGAGTGGCCCCCAGTCCTTAATGGCTGCGAGGCGACAGGTTTGGGAGCGGTCGGTGTAACGGCCACTGGTAAGAGAGTGGGATAGGGAACGGGTGAAGGTGCAATATCTTTCAATAGCAGATTTCCAGCTTCTGGATTCATGACTTCCAGCGCTTTGTGTATTTTCTGCCATGTCAATAAGATCAGCATGAGAGCATGGGGCTCTGCCTTTAACTCCCTCCCTATTTTTTCCCAGTCTCCTAGTCTTCTGGTCCCCGCTAAAGGGTACCACGGGCACTGGCAAGATACTTCTTGTATCAGTTCCCGGAGGTCCTTCACTGAAATCGCCTCTCCTGTGTACTGTCTCACTGCCTGTTTCAATTTGTCAGCATGCTTTACCTGTTCCTTAGACAATGATTCCCCCATACTCACCAGGGAGCCGTAGCTGATCGTGCACGAAGACTCTTTTTCTGGTCGCAGTGAACACAGGGTCTGGAATCACGTCGGGGTCACCACTTGTCGGGAAGCAATGAGGAAGAATGACACGGAGAAGGATTTCCTGCGAAAGACCTCTCGAACAGAGGGGAATCCTTTATTTATACATACACGTAAATCATTTCAAATAATCCCGCGAAGTAGCGTGGAGCAAACTGATAGGCTTCAAGTAATCCTGCGAGGTAGCGTGGAGCAAACTGATAGGCTTCAAGTAATCCTTTTAACATATGAGGTAATTGCTGTGCTGTAGTATCCTGATTGGTCTAGGTTAGATGCAGAGGTGCAGCCTCAGAGAGCGTGGTTTGCCAACGCCCTCAGGCCGAATCGCTACAGTTTGGTATATTTTATTGGGGCAAGAATACCAACTGAAAAGGTTACAGAAGTCAGCAATTCTTTCCTGAAATTAAAAAAAATCAACAACACACAAGTGTAATGAAGTACAGATGTTATCCACAGCAACCACAAACAAAACACCACCATCCATAAGGCTCCTTGCACCCATGATATTATCATCAATGTAACCAACACATGAAAGGGCTTTAGCAAGCTTTGGATATTTGTTCAAAGAAGTAACAAGACTTTCAGCCTCAGCAAATACTAAGGTGACGAGATTGTGAGGGAGCTAAAGTGGGACACCGAGGGCAGAGGAGGGAGTGGTAGTGGGGGGTTCCACAGGGGGTGGCAATGGCAGGGGGCGCGGGGGCAGTGGCTCCTGCTCGGTGGCGGTGGGGGGCGGGGGGCCAGAGGGGCAGGGGGTACAGCAGCAGCGGCTCATGCTTGGCAGGGGGGGCGGAGGCGGTGGCAGCAGCTCCTGCTCGGCGGTGGTAGCGGGGGGGGCAGCAGAGGAGTAGCGGTACCTTAGCAAAGACATATATATGTAACTCTTTTTACAATTCATTACATACTGGAATATAGTAAGAGGTACAGCTGCGTAATAAAGGCTTCAGTTCATCTAACACTTTTTATTCTTCACCATACTTTGAATAATAACTTTGAATTAGGCACACCTAAAATAAACCACTCTTAGCTTGAAGTAAAATGGAAAAGGTTTTTTAAAATATTCATTGACACCAGGGTGGGACAGATGCAGGACAGAATCCTTTTCCAAAAAGGAGCAGGGTAAACATAGATAATCTGATTCTAGGCCAGCAGAGGCATTTTTTGCTCTCAGACAAGGACTCCATTATTGGTTTGCCAGAGGGCACTCTTCTCCTACAGTGGGTCTTAAACAGAATTGCACTCTCAGGCTTACAAGAGTGTAAGTCTGTTTAGGATTGCGCTGTTACAGACTCAGTCTGCCCTATCTACTTGAGCTGCAGTCAGGACCAGCAGGCTGCCATAACTCTTCCCCTGCCAATTAATAACCTGGGCAAAATCCATTCCTATTGTGGAGTAATCAGTCACCTGTAATGAAGACTCCATCATAGATGGCTAGTCAGGGTTAACTGTGCATAGGGACTGGCCAACATTTGACATCTCTGTTAGGTCTGACAATAATATATGCATGGGTTGCCCTCTTGGCCTTCTTAGTTCAAGAGACCTTTGAGGCACCGTAGGCTCCCCACCCCATAAAAAGACAGTTTTTTTTATCACACATAGTTTATCTCCATGACTCCTAAAGCAAAAGGTCCATGGGCATAGTGACATCCCACTCTTCTGTTTCTTTGCAGCCCTGTGACTTGTCTTCATAGATAATAGAAATTTCAAAGGGGGGGGGGTAGTATCAGAGAGGGCCATATGCAGCTAGGAACTGCACAGGCAAATTATTTCAGCTACTATGCAATATTCCAAAAACCCTAATTGTAGCTTGGTTACTGAATAGTGTACCCACTTCTATATTTGTCCTCAGACCAGAGCTATTCATGGCCTTGAGAGTCAAGGCTTTCCTTCCTGTCTTAGGGTTGCTTTAAGATTTTTGGGTTGAGATCAGATAGGAACATTTGGTTATGGAACAACAGTCCATCAAATGGTCATCTGCATGCAAAAGAATTTCCGTTTTTGTAACAAAATTTCCTTTTGGAGTAAGGTTCTTAGCACTAAATTATTATCGTTATCATTATCATTATCATTATCATTATTATTTGCTTTAAAAGCATACTAAGCTCTCAGTGTGTGAGGAGAGCAATGTCCTGTCGTAGCACCTTATTCTACAATGTACATGTGGGATGGGGGAAGTGGAAAGAGAAGGGAGAGCATAAAGCACTCCTGTCAGCAAGTAGCTCTTGATACATTTTGGAGCCACTCGTTACTGGGACAGAAAGTACAGAACTTCCTCTTCAGTTAAAAGTTCCTCCTGCTGCAGGCGACGTCCCTTAATTTGTGGAGGATCTGGCATTAGTGCAGGATATAGAATAAACTTCATTTACCCTCCCCCCCCCCCCCCGTGCTTTACAAGTTTGACTCATGGCTATTCTTGTGGGCAGTCAGGATATTCAGCAAAAATGTCTCCGGAAAAGCCATTCCGTCTGGCAATTGATGAGCTTGTAAAGAGTCATATACAACACAGCTGCAGGAGCTGAAATTCTGTATACAGGAAGAGACTACATGGGCAGGGCTGGAATGTTCGCTCCTTCCTCCCCCCTCTTACTATTCTTGCATCCTTTTTGCAAACTTCCAGAAATTCTATCTTCACCAAAACTTTCCTCACAGGTTCTTTTATTATTGTTTATTTAAATGAAATTGAAATCCCCCTTTTTAAAAAAGTTACCCTGGGAGGGGAATCAAAAGTCACTAACAAAATACATTTTTGATCTTGACACGTAAGAAATGAGGGTGAAAAATTCAGTCCTGCACAGACTGTAATGATCAGGATTATCCTATCCCAGGTCCAATGCTGTTCAATATCCCTCCCTTTAAATACTTTTTAAAAAGTAATTAAAACTCCTTTATGTCCCAGCCTAACTGAAGTATTTGTGAAGGGAGATATTAATGATTTTAGAGGATGTTACATACACCTCCAGCCCCTTACTTTCCTTTCTCTGTCTCTCTGTAGTCAAGCCAATAAAGTTATGCCAATATAGGTAATCTTGACTCTGTAGTCAAGCAGCAAGGTTTGTGGTGTAAGCTTTCTCTCACTGTGCAAGCACCGGTTCATGTCTGATCCTTGGGGTGACGCCCTCTAGCGTTTTCATGGCAGACTCAATACGGGGTGGTTTGCCAGTGCCTTCCCCAGTCATTACCGTTTACCCCCCAGCAAGCTGGGTACTCATTTTACCAACCTCGGAAGGATGGAAGGCTGAGTCGACCTTGAGCCGGCTGCTGGGATCGAACTCCCAGCCTCGTGGGCAGAGCTTTCAGACAGCATGTCTGCTGCCTTACCACTCTGCGCCAAGAGTTCTGCTTTAGCAAGAAAGGTGAAATAGAAAAGAAACTCAAAGTCAAGGAGCCAGAAGGAACTTTTTGTTGTTGTGTTTTACTCCTCTGTTCCATGAATATTGACTTAACTGGTATGTGATTTTATTGTTGTTATTCACCTTGAGTGATATGGAAATGCAGGATATGAATTTAGTATTATTATTAAAGAAGAGTAGGAGCAATGGCAGAATTAATCAAATGAGAGCTGGCAAATCCCTAATCATTACTTCTGATTCAGATTCATACAGTCCTTATTGACATATAATTCGATACACATACGACAACAAAGGTAAGATTTCCAAACAGAGGCATATGAGTAACAATAACTGTCCCAGTCTATATCAGAGACAGATTAGTCCTTGAAATGATCAGCAGGTTTTTTTTTTTTTTTTGCAATTTCCACAGTCACTGAAGACTCCTTTACTTATGGAAGAACAGAAAACAGTTACCTGACTTTTTTTCTTGCCAAGAGTAAGAAGTGACCAATTTCAACTGGGAAAACTATGTGAAAGTACCACCTCCTCTCAGTACCATGTAGCCACAATCCAAATTATGGGCTCACATTTCTATTCAACTTTTAAAAAAACCTGGAAACGAAATTCCTGATCTCCCAGGATCTCATCTCATCCTGCGTATAACACTTCTCAGTGATATATGAAAGGCTGTTAATCATTTCTTTTTTAACAAGAAGATCATTCCAAAAAGAGCTGTGGGGGAGGCACAAAAGAGGCACTGTGAGTTCTGTGGATCTGTGTGCTAACTGGCTTTCAAAGACATTTTAGCAGAAATGCTACCTACCAAAAGCAGTAAGTTCTTCTGCTTTATTTTTCTGACTGTGACAGGTTAAAACATTCCAAGTGGGATACTCTTGTGCTCCCATTAGTTAATCTCTTACAAAGACTAAAAGTTGAAAGTGGCAGCTCAGAAAACATTTTTCAAGACTTCCTGTAAGACCTCAGAGAACTGCTGCTAATCAGAGTCAACTATCCCAGGCTAAATGAACCCAAGCTGTACAAAGTAGCTTGGCATATGAATATGGATTCTGTGTAGATACCACATACGTTTTGAAGGTTAATGGAGCAACAAATGAACTGGAGCCCTTGAAGGCCCTGTGTTCATGCATGCTATGCATTCCCCATTTATAGTGGATAATCCTAGGCTCCAACTTGACACACCCTATATCTCTGAAGCTGTGTTGGATATCAAAAGTTGTCGGAGCCTGAGGAACTATATAATGGATGGTTTATTTGTCGGTTTTCTGCTCTCATTGCCTAGGAAAGTATTTTTCAGTATGAAAGACAAGCTCTGTCCAAACTAAAGCTTCTAACCTTTAATTGGCTTTTTGCTTTGCTTCCTGCCTCCACTCCCCATCAGAGGAAAAAGACTTCAGAGTCCACAACATAATCCCAGCAACTGAAGATGATAGTTGGCCCAAAAAGTTAAGGGAAGTTGACACAGCATGAGGCTAGAACTACATTATGCATTTAATTCCATGGTTCTTATACCACCACCACGCCTTTTTTAACAGTAAGTGGGGCTGGAACTTTAAGGAGAAATTGACAGAGTTAGACAGCCTGTCAAAGCTTTCTCTTCATGTAGTGTTTTTACTGAAAATGTCTACCTTTTAACTGTCCATCCCTGTTAGGTAAATAGTATAGGAACCTGTAATTTTTATGCAACACAGGTAGCTTCACTTTGGGGATAATAAAGATCAGTAGAAAAAATATGGAAAGAGAGAGATATCCTCCTTTAAGTCCTACTGGCTATTTTCTTTTTATCAGAAAGAAAATAATCTCAGAAATAAATAGATGGTGTACTGCTGCTCTGACTGACAAATGCATTGATACGTGCAAAATCAATTTTAGAATGCTTTAAAAATGTACAAGAGTATTGAACAATCAGCTGAACCTAGAAACTATAGCAGAGTACAACCAAAAAACTACAACCTGAACCTCTTGAATGCAGTGGAGGGGTGGTTACGTGGAGGGGTGCTAAGTAAAATGACTGGGCTATGGGCAGTCGATCAACATGGGATGGGCTGTGGTTGAGTTTGACATTGAAGAATCTCCATCATGCCTTGGGCTCCTTCATGGCTGCCTGATAGATAAGCCCATGCAAAATGTGTACCTTGAGAGGGCATAGAATACCCACATGTTATATGCAGGCATTAGAGCTGTCCCACCATCTGGGTGTTAGGACTGAGATCTGCTTCTTTGCCTTTGTAACTCTTAATTATTTCCAGGCTAAACCTGGGTTGGCAAAGGGGACATTTTAAATCTTACTCTGGGAAAGATACTTCCAGAAAAAGAAAGAACGTGGATTCTAGGTTCATGAATGTTATAAATGTTATTAGTACTTAAGCTCTAACAAGGATTTTCTCTTTTAATTACATTCAGAGTTCCAGACCATACCCCAGCATAGAAAGGTACAGTGGGTGGGCATTCATTTAGCTTAGCTTTAACCTAAAATATTCTTACCTATAAAAAAGGTAAAGGGTAAAAAAGGTAAAAGGTAAACAAAAGGCCCTTCTGCCTATATATATAAGGTAAAGGCATCCCCTGTGCAAGCACCGGGTCATGTCTGACCCTTGGGGTGATGGCCTCTAGTATTTTCTTAGCAGACTCAATACAGGGTGGTTTGCCAGTGCCTTCCCCAGTCATTACCGTTTACCCCTAGCAAGCTGGGTACTCATTTTACCGACCTCAGAAGGAAGGCTCAGTCAACCTTGAGCCAGCTGCTGGGATCGAACTCCCAGCCTCATGGGCAGAGCTTTCAGATTGCATGTCTGCTGCCTTACCACTTTGTGTCACAAGAGGCTCTTATTCTTACACTGAAGTGTTAATCTTACTTAAAGCAATGTAAAGTATTAGCAGCATGGAGCATGAAAAGCAACATAAAAAACCTAACAAGTAGCATATGAATCTCACAATCACTGAAGAGTAATGGAGCACATTCAGAGTTGGCCCAAAGGTGGCTTGGTAGGAAAAGGCGTTACCTCCATGAGGTTTTCCTTCAGATAAATACCTGAAAGACAGGGAGACTGATTATGCGGGGGGGGGGGGGGTTGGAGAGGCCAGGCCGGTGCTCGCATGGCAGTGGGGCTAATCCCCATTTATGCATGATGTCCACTCTGGCCCTGCCCCCTCTGTGCCCTGGCTCAGATTAAGGCCTCCAGTGCCCTGAGTTTTCACTGCAGGCACCATCAGTGGCCAGGCTAGGCCAGGGCAAGCCCATGCACTCAGGGCCTTCCAGGCCTGGCAACTCCTCCACCTACAGAGGCCCAGCAGGAACAGAAAACACCAACATTGGTTGGCAAAGAACGTACAGAGGGTTTCTCAATTACTGCCTCTATGTCAGCTTTCCTCAACTTTTTTACCATTGAGGAACCCCTGAAATATTCTTCTGGCTTTGAGAAATACCAGAAGTGGGATCTCCAGGTCCCAGGTGGAGGCTGGCATCCCCACCACCGGTCAGGGGTGCCAACCCCCAGATGGGACCTGGAGAACCCACAGAATGAAAGCTTCATTCCAGATTGCAGAGATCAGTTCCACTTAACGAAAGGGATGCCTGGGATGGGGACAGAGGGCTGTGTTGCACTCCCCCCCCAGACAGACAGACAGACAGACAGACAGACAGACAGACAGATAGACAGACAGAGAACAAAGCATTCCTCCCTTCTCAAATTGCAAGCCGTATTAACCATATCATGACCTCTCCATGTAGGAAATACCTGAGTGTCTCCCTCCTTGGATTGCTCTGAGAAACCATTGGCCAGAATGTGCAAATTTAAAGGAAAAGGATTCTGTAACAGTCAGTGAGCAAGTCAAAAAAGACTTACACCATCCTCTTGCAACAGCTTTTTCTCCCTGTGCTCTGGCTACATCTGTTTATGGCCATGACAATTTGTACAGCTTGGTGTAATGGTTAAGAGCAGCGACTTTTAGTGTGTGAGTTGGATTTGATACCCTGCTCCTCTACATGTGGGTGACCTTGGGCTAGTCACAGTCCTGTTAGAAACTGTTCTCACAGAGCAGTTTCTCGCAGAGCTCTCTCAGCCTCACCTATGGTGTCTATTGTGGACAGAGGAAGAGAATACTATTATAAGCCACTCTGAGACTCCTTTTGGAAAAAGGTATTTCATAAGGATCTTCCACAGCTATGCCTTCATCTAGAATTGGATATATTTCATTTCTCCTTTTACTGCTGTCTTCCACAGAGTGGGTGCTGAAAGGCATGTAAGTCATTTATATCCTTTTCTTTCTATATCATTCACCCTTCAGATTTCAAGGGTAAAAACTAGAATTTCTTACCTTGTATGGAAAGTCATAGCTTATTTCTTAACTGCTAATCCTGTGAGATATCTGGGTGGACAGCAGCAACATGATGAAAGACATCAATAAAAATGGTAGGAGTGATTCAAATAATCCTGTGTCAGAATATGATAGAATCCTGTATCTGTTCAGCATGCAGAAGGCAGGATTTGCTCTGCTAATGGCTGCCACAGAGTTTCATGCTTCTAGTTTGAAGGAAATTGCTTGACAGAACTGCATCTCTGTGTCCCACGTGCAACTTCCTGTGCTCGCCCACAACCAATCTGGATTTTTAGTAACTACAATAATTTATCTGACATGTGGGAACGTACATCTAGTTCAGTGCAAGGCTACTACAGAAGCTGCTGTCCAAAGGAACATTTCTTGACAGCTTCATGAGTCATCTGTTCTAATAACTCGGGATGGACATGAATCATCAGAGAGATCTTGTTCAGTAGTTTCACAAGAAGACAAATGCCACTTGGAGGATGTAGTCACACAGCATCCAAAAGGGAGGTCATTATTCCTTCTGAGCACAGGTCAGGCAGACCGAAGCAATATTTCTAAAACTGCAGTCCATGCCTTGAGAAGGATGCTCATCGACGTGATCAGAAGAAAGCACTGAGAGTTTGAGAAAGCAGTTTATTTAGTAACCCAGAGATATTCTTTTTGGCAGTCCAGTTGTTTTTTGACAATCCATCATTGTGAGGGGGAACACATACCTTTGGAAAATCATGTTTGCTGTTCCACTTCTAATTTGGGAAACCTGGCCTACTTTATATTGTTCCTACATAGCTCAATGGATAGCGTAAGACAATGGATGATGAATTAATACCCAAAAGATAATTTCTGGATTTATGACTCTGAGATGCTTTTAATCTTGAGTTCTACACAAATGCTGGACTGATATAATTAGCTGAGTGGGTCACTAGTTGCACATCCTTAAGGCAGTCAGACCATGGCTTATTATGCATGGGTGATTATGTCTGGGAGGGGGGTGCTTTTATTTTCTTCCCTTTCGTGTTTATTTCACTTCCAGTTTGCTTTCCCCTGGTGATGACTTTGAATCCGAGTCAAAGCGATTCTTAGAGCAGAATGATTTCATTGGATTTCCCCCCTCCCCTTTGCTTGCCCTCGATTTCTCCTTGATGCCTAAATCAAGACCTTAAATCTCCAGTACCTATTTATTTTTGTTAAGTTTGGCTTTTCTGACATGAAAATATTGCGAAAGGATGCCAGCGTAGTGGCCGCCCCTCATCTGTCCACATCCCACCCCAGGGGAGAGCTCAGCTCTTTTGGCACCTCCTGGCCATCTGACTCCCCCCTTCCCATGCAAAAAGCCTCCATGGGGAACCTGGCTCAAAAAAGTGGAGTGAGACAAGGAGCTTTCAGGGAAAGGGCTGATAAACCTTTTAAAAAAATGATCATCCCTCACTGCCGCTTGGTTTGTATTCTGAGGGGATGTGCATTTTGTCCAGAGTAGTTCAGAAGCCTGACTACTCAGGGCTATTCTTTCTATTCCTTTTATCTCTTCATGTCTTCCAGCAGCAAGCACCAGCATGGAAAGGCTGGCTCTGGGACCGTGTCCGCAACAGAGGCCTCACGCTGGGCTGCAGGCTGGAGTTTGAACAGGCTGCCCTGCCTCCTCCTGCTCCCTCACAAGGGAGCATTTTGTCCTATGCCCCTCATCTGCCCTGGATTTGTGCTCCCCCATTGGAGCTGGAAGAGCAAAGCTCCCAGTGCAGAAAAGGTGTAGCTGTCTTCCTTCTCCACCTCCTCCTCTAGGCTCACTCAGACACTCAGTGAGCAGTAGCAGATGGCAACAAACAAGTAAAAGAAAAAAGAAAAGAAGAAGCAATATTAACATGGAAACCTCCAATACTCAATCGTCAACCAAAAACATCCCCCTCCCTTTCCCAGCCTATCAGCATTAAAGACAACAAAAATCATGACAGGACACCATGTGCACAGCTCCAAAGAGAACAGCATGATGTAGTGTTTAAGAGTGGTGGCCTCTAATGTGGAGACAACCAGGTTTGATTCCCCACTCTTCCACATGCTGCCAGCTGGGTGACTTGGGCTAATCACAGTTCTCTCAGAGCTCTCCACCCCAATTGTTGTGGGAGAGGGGATGCCTGTTGTAGGGAGAGGAAGGGATGGTGACTATAAGCCACTTTGAGACTCCTTTGGAAAGATGAAAATTCTTCTTTTTAAAAACATTAAGAAATAAGTCACCGGTCAGTAGCAACAGCTCTCTGCATAATATCTCTGCAATAGTTATTAAAAATACTGAATTGTGCATTCCTGCTGCAAAGGGAAGGGGATGCCACACTATTTTAGAACATGCACCGGTGATGGTAGCAGGAACATAATACCCGCCCATGAGCAGATCCCTCATGTTTTTAATAAGGCATTGCTACTGCCTTGTCTGTTTCAAACTCTTGTCAGTTTCAATAAGTCAGGATTGCCAGGATTCTTTTGTGTTTCCTTTTCCTTTTCTTGACTCCAATAGAGATTGCAAACCCTTTCTCCCTTTTGCTTGGAATTGTTGTGACTTTGCTTTAAGATCAGTACCCACTTTAATGGGTTTAAATGACATGTAGAACATTACTACCTAGATATGGGGGGTGGGGGGAATTTCACTGTCAAAGTAGTTTAGCAGTAGAATCGGCTTCCCAAGGAGGTGGTGAGCTCCCATTCACTGGCAGTCTTCAAGCAGCAGCTGGACAGATACTTATCATGGATGCTTTAAGCCAATTCTGCATTGAGCAAGGTGTTGGTCTAGATGTCCTGTATGGCTCCTTCTACCTCTGAGTCTATAAAGCTTGCAGTGCCAGTGTCAATGGGTTTTGCTGGGCTTTCTATACTCTCAACATGCTCTCCTATATCATGACAGTGGCCACTAATACAGCAGAGAATCCCCTAGTGCTTGGTATTGTGGAAAATGAGGCTTTGCATCTGCTATTGTCAGCTTCAAAATAGTCTTGTTGGTTTCCAGAGGTTTTTCCTCCCTTTGACTGGCTTCCCTTGTGTTCATTCAGTGAACGTATGCAGTGAACAAGCACCACAGGGATTTAAATGGAAGGTGCTTACTTGAAGCTATTCGACAGCTGTGATAAGGCAATTATGGAAATGTAGGGAAAAAAACTTTGGTCACAATTCCACGCATATCACAAGTGACTGTAGCAGTTCACCCGGACCCAACCCATTTACAGAAACATGACAAAAGGCAGAAACTCCCAAGCAGTGCAAAATAGGTTAGTCATGCTGTTATCACCAGAAAGCACCTCCCATGAATCAGCTACACCTCTGCTGCTACTCTAGGGCAAACTATTTGGCTTGCTCCTTCACTCAAGTCTTTCTCTGTTTACATATGCCACAGTCCTTGTAGGCCTTCCTTTCTCTGATATGAAGGTCAATGGCTGTCTTCGCTGTTGCTTCTCTCTGGGAGGTATATTTTTCTTCACCCTCTTTAACAACGTCCAGGTCTGAGGTTTTTCTGCTGTCTTTACTGCTACATTCTTGTTTCAGGTTGCCTCTTGGACCTCCATCAACTGTCACATCCCTCTCTTGCAGACACATCCATACCCCCCCCCTCTCTAGCATCTCTCCTTTTATTTCCTGGCCCTTCTGCTCCCCCCCCCATTCCTAATTGCTCCCACCTGGGCTTCCATGCTAATCTCCTAGACACTCCCTGATCAGCTGCTACAGCAACATTCATACCCCAATTAAGAAAAATGTGTGGTTTTGTTATAGCTGCAGAATAAATACACCCGAGACAAAAGAATGATGTGTCACACAGGCACAGAATCTGAAGTCAAGTTTAAGGATCTGACTACTTGGAAAATCTGCAGTAAGCTATACATGTGTAATAGGCTCATGTGTTCCAAATGCAGGACTATCAACCCACTAGCCCTTCAGAGATCCACCTAAGCAATCCGTTCCACATTTATGTTTGGGATCATAATCCATGAGAATTGTGCTGTGGCCTCCTTCTCTCATCTAGACCAGAGATTAATGCTGGCTGAATTCAGGGCACGTGCTGCTTGATAAGCTCCGTTGTGCTGAAAGAACCCATTGTCGGGAACCCGCTTGCTAACTGAAAAACAGGGTGCCCCTTTGAAGAAAACGTCACGCCAGGCCTGGTGAACGATACAACAGGAACAAGCTTTATTTCAGCAACGTGGAGTCCGCTGGTATGGAGTAAGAGCTTCCACCGAACTCCAGGTGGAAGCTCCCTTTTATACAAAACCCACCTCCTTAGGCTGAATTGCCCCACCCAGTACTTGCGGAGGGAACATGCTGATACAATCATGACTCATGCACATATGCGAGGTTTTCCGGGGTTCCTGATGGCCCATTTTCCTGGAACAAAAGGCCATCTCCGGGCCCTTGTCAAAAGGTGGAGGGGGACATTGAGGTTCTTTAGCGGCCATTGCCACCTCAACGATCGGGTGGGGCGCCCAGCTGCCGGCTTGCCTATGATCACCATGCCCTACCTCCGTGATCGCGGGCGCCTCTGATGGCGGGGTTCGGTCCCGTTCCCAAGCCACCAAGGACCGAACCACGACATTCTGCCCCCCCAAAGGTCCATTCTCCAACCCCCCGGGGCGGCCAGGATACCGCTTGTGGAAACGTTCAGTGAGTCGGGGCGCAAGGACGTCCGCTGCCCAGACCCATTCCCGGTCCCCCAAAGCGAAGTCCTTCCATTCCACGAGGTACTGCAACTTCCCCCTGTGGAGTCTAGAGTCCAGGATATCCGCCACCTCGTGGTGCTCCCCCCCCGGCAGGACCTCGGGCGCTGGCGGGGAAAACACGGGGTGCCAAACGTCACCGTCCGGAGTTTTTTTTAGAAGGCTCACGTGAAAGACGGGATGGATGTGCCGGAGGTTCTTGGGGAGCTTGAGCTTGACCGAAACTTCGTTGATCGGGGCCAAGACCTCGAAAGGCCCCAAAAACCGAGGGCCTAGCTTCTTGCTGGGCAAATTCAACCGTAGGTTCCGGGTGGAAAGGTAAACTCGATCCCCCGGTCGGATCTCCTCAGCTGGTCGTCTCTTCCGGTCGGCGTCCTCTTTCTGCGCTGCCTTGACTTTGTGGAGCTGCTCCTGCAGCGACTTCCAGCAGCTCCCGGCACGCTTCCCCCACTCGCGAAGGTCGGCCGATTCCCGGGCGGGGACCTCTCCAAGCTCCGGGAAGTGTCTCAGGTCTGTCCCGTAGACGACGGCAAAAGGCGACATCTCCGTGCTGCTGTGGTCTGCGTTGTTGTACGCGAACTCGGCCAGGGGGAGCAGGGGCACCCAGGTTTCTTGATGATAGGAACCGAAACACCGCAAGTACTGCTCCAGTACTTGATTAACCCGCTCGGTCTGCCCGTCCGTCTGGGGGTGGTAAGCGGAGCTCAGCCCTTGCTCGATGTCTAACAGGCGCAGGAAAGCTTGCCAAAACCGGGACACGAATTGTGAGCCCCGATCGGAAATCACCTTGTCCGGCAGCCCGTGCAGTCGGAACACGTGATCCAGGAACATCCGAGCCAACTGTGAAGCACTGGGGACACTGGCGCAAGGAATGAAATGGGCCTGTTTGGAAAATAGATCTACCACCACCCAGATCACCGTTTTCCCCTTGCTGGGAGGCAAGTCTGTTATAAAGTCCATGGAGATCACTGACCACGGCCGGGTCGGGACCTCGAGCGGGTGCAGCAGACCTTTCGGCTTGCCAACCCCCGGCTTGCAGGTCAGGCAGACAGGACAACCACTGACGTAAGCTTTTGTGTCCCGCCGCAGACTGGGCCACCAAAACCGCCGCCGGGCCAACTTCCAGGATTTTACGAAACCGAAGTGCCCGGCGGTCTTAGCATCGTGGCAGAGGCTGAGGGCTTCCCGTCGTAGCCCTTCCGGGACGTAGACAGCCTCCCCCCTCCGCCAGAGACCGGAGTCCAAAATCAAAGAGTCCCGGAGCTCAGCCAGCTCCTCGTCTGCCCCATAGGCTGCCACTAGGCGGTCTCGGAGCGGGGCGGTCGCCGGGTCGGGCTCCCATTCCTCCCTGGCCCGCCGCCTAGTGACGACCCCCCGTCCCAGCTGCTCCTCGCCAAACACGGACCTGGTGCAGGGAGCGTACCCCTCCCCATAATGCGGCAGACGGGAGAGGGCGTCCGCGAGGAAATTCTCTTTGCCGGGGATGTGACCAAGCTTGAAATTGTACCGCGAAAAGAACTCCGCCCACCTCATCTGCTTGGCGTTCAGGGATCGCGGTTGCCGGAGCGCCTCCAGATTCTTGTGATCTGTCCAGACCTCGAACGGCTCCTCTGTTTCCTCCAGCCAATGCCGCCATTCGGTGAGGGCGAACTTAATCGCAAACGCCTCCTTCTCCCAGGTAGACCAGTTCCGCTCCGTTTCGGCGAATTTTCGTGAGAGGTAGGCCGCCGGCCTCAGCTGTCCCGCCTTGTCTCGCTGCAGGAGAACCGCCCCGGCTGCTGCGTCGCTGGCGTCGACTTGTACCACCATCGGCTGGGTTGGGTCGACGTGCAGTAGCGTGGGCTCAGACGCGAAAGCTTGCTTGAGGGCCAGGAACGCTGCCTCCGATTTCTCATTCCAGCCGAGCGCTGCGCTGGGCCGCGTGGCGCGAGGACCTCTCCCCTTGGTACCTAGCAAGTCCGTGAGGGGAGCCACTACGGAGGAGTATCTGGGGATGAAGCCTCTAAAAAAGTTAGCAAACCCCAGGAAGCTTTGTAGCTGTTTCCGGGTGCGGGGCCTTTCCCAGGCCAGCACCGCCTGCACCTTCTCGGGGTCCATAGCTATGCCCTGGGCTGAGATGCGGTAGCCCAAATAGTCCAGGGAGGGACGGTGGAATTCGCACTTAGCCAGCTTCACGTATAGGTGGTTTGCCAGCAGGCGCTTTAACACCTCCCTCACCAGGGTCACGTGCTCTTGGGGATCTTGGCTGTAGATCAGGACGTCATCCAAATAAACCACCACCCCCTGAAACAGAAGGTCCTGCAACACCTCATTAATTAGACTCATGAAAACCCCAGGTGCCCCGCTTAAGCCGAACGGCATCACTTTAAATTCGAATTGTCCCAATTGACAGTTAAACGCTGTTTTCCACTCATCCCCCTCCCGGATGCGTACCCGGTAGTACGCCTCCCTTAGGTCCAGTTTAGTGAACAGAGTCCCTTTGCCCAGCCGGGCCAGCAAATCCGGGATCAGCGGGAGGGGGTAAGCGTTCCCCGCTGCGATGGCGTTGAGGCCCCGGTAGTCCTGGCACAGCCGTCGGGACCCATCCTTTTTCCGGACGAACAAGACTGGAGCTCCCATGGGACTGGAAGCGGGCCGGATGAAACCTCGGGCCAGATTTTTATCCAAAAACTCCCGGAGGTCCTTGAGCTCACCCTCACTCATCTTGTAGATGCGCCCTTTGGGTAGTACCGCCCCCTCTGGGATGTTGATAGCGCAGTCCGTGCGGCGGTGTGGGGGTAGCTCGTCCGCTTCCCGCTCGCTGAAAACGGCTGCGAGGTCTCGGTACTCTGGCGGGACCTCGGGCTCTGGTTTCTCCTGCTGCGCCGCCGCCGCTCCCCTGGGACGCGCCGCCGTCCTCTTGTGGCTGGAATTCTCGTGGGGGACCCGATGCCGTGCACCCACCGTCAAGTCGAACTTCAGGGTCCCCGCCCGCCAGTCCACCACGGGGTTGTGTTCCTTCAGCCAATCCAGGCCCAACACCGCCCGATATCCCGCTACGGGGACCTGGATCAGCCACCGCAGCTCTTGGTGGTCCCCTATGTGGATGGCGATAGGACCCACCTCTTCCCCGAAAGGTCCCCCCTGAATCGGGCTGCCGTCCATCTGGACGAAGACCAGGGGAACCTTCCGAATGCGCTTCGGTAGCCCCAAAGCCCGGGCTATCTGGGGGTGGACCATGCTGTGGTCGCATCCAGAGTCCAAAAGAGCCTCCCCCACCCAACTTAGTCCGTTCTCCGGGTTCCGGAGCTCTAAAATTACCACGTTCGGAGGTCGCGCCTCATGCTGCAGGGGTTTTCCCTCGCACCGCGGGACCTGCTGCCCGGCGCCGTCTACAGCAGGTCCTGGCCGTTTTCCCGTCGCCTGGGCGCTTCCCGGTTCGTTGCGGAGGTCCTCCGCCCGGCGTGCCTGCTGGGGGCGTGTCGCACCTCCCCCCTGGGAGAGCCCGCGGTCCTCCCCCCCTTGCCGTTGGCACGCTGCTGCGAAATGTCCTGACCCCCCGCATTTCAGGCACAGACCTTCCCGGCGTCTCCTTTCCCGCTCGGGGTTCGGGGGTCGTTTGGGGCGAGAGTTGTCGGGGCCCGGTCTCGGCGCCTCGGCTGACCCGCCTTTGGCCTCCCGGGGGGGTGCGGCGGCCCAACCCAGGCTGGCTTCCAGCTTGGCGACCACAAAACACCACCCCTCCAGTGTAGACAGATCTTCTTCCGTCCCCTTGATCACGGCCCATTCCCTGAGCTTCGGGTTAAGGCCCTCCCGGAAGTACTCGATTTGGGTCTCCTCGTTCCAGGAGAACACCTTGCCTGCTTCCCTCCGGAAAATGTCTATATAGTCCATAACCCCCCTAGTACCCTGTCGAAGTCCCTTGATCCGACTCTTTGCCTTGTCCTCAGCCTGGGGGTCCTGGAATCGTCGGCGGAGCGCGACCACGAAGTCCTGCAGGTCCCGAGTTGCCGGGTCGCCGCGCTCGGCCAACCCTAGGTACCACTGACCCGCCTTGCCCTGGAGACACGATGCCACCCCCCAGACCAAGTCCTCGGAGTCCTCATACCGGTCTCCATACCTCCGGGCATGCGTCAGCGCGTGGAGGAGGAACTGCGGGAGGTCGTCCGGCGTCCCGTCGAAACGCGCCTTAAGCTCTGGGGGGGAACGTTTTGGAGAGTAGTCCGACCCCCTCCGGATCCGGGATTCTCGGCGTCCGCCGTCTCGTCCTGCTCCGCTCCACCGGCTACCAACTTGCCCAACGACGCCGTGCCGCTCCCTGCCTTGCACGTCACTCCTGCGTTGGTCCGGCTCTCGCCGCCCCGTCGGCTCACCCGCTCCCCCGAGATCCTCTGCTATCTCGCCTCTCCGCTGGCCGTCTCGCCTACTCGGGACTGAAAACTGCTCCGGGTCGGGGTCCGGGGCCCGCTCACCAGTACCGGGCTCGTCCTCGTCGCTGGAGACGTCCTCACTCGACGCGATCCCCTCCGCCGTTGTATTACCAGTCCCCCCGGGCCCGGCCCGAGCTTGCTCACGGGCTTCAGCTGCCTGCAAGCGCCTGGCCAAGTCCGCCATGGCCCGCCGCAGGTCCTCTAGGGATTCCTCAGGTCCTACCGGGCGAAGCGCCTGCCTCAGCTGGGTGTCCCAGGTTGGGGCCAACCCCCCAGACCTCGGCGCGCTCCCCGCCGTGCTTGGGAAACCCATGGCCCGGCGCCTTCCCTTGGCCGCCGCTGCCGAGGGTCTCGGGGTCCCGGACAGCTGCTCCTGGCCCCCCGATTTTCGGAGGAAATCTCCCGGGGACATTAAACTCATGTTCCCGGGGTTCGTGGGGGTCGAGACCGCCCCGTTGCTTGAAAACGCCATCTCTGGATCCGTCCCGATAAGCGCTCGGATGCGATGCCGACCCTGGAGTTCGGTGGGAAGCTCTTACGATGTCGGGAACCCGCTTGCTAACTGAAAAACAGGGTGCCCCTTTGAAGAAAACGTCACGCCAGGCCTGGTGAACGATACAACAGGAACAAGCTTTATTTCAGCAACGTGGAGTCCGCTGGTATGGAGTAAGAGCTTCCACCGAACTCCAGGTGGAAGCTCCCTTTTATACAAAACCCACCTCCTTAGGCTGAATTGCCCCACCCAGTACTTGCGGAGGGAACATGCTGATACAATCATGACTCATGCACATATGCGAGGTTTTCCGGGGTTCCTGATGGCCCATTTTCCTGGAACAAAAGGCCATCTCCGGGCCCTTGTCAAAAGGTGGAGGGGGACATTGAGGTTCTTTAGCGGCCATTGCCACCTCAACGATCGGGTGGGGCGCCCAGCTGCCGGCTTGCCTATGATCACCATGCCCTACCTCCGTGATCGCGGGCGCCTCTGATGGCGGGGTTCGGTCCCGTTCCCAAGCCACCAAGGACCGAACCACGACACCCATCCAGTTGCTGAAAACACCCTTTTGCAAACCCACCCAAAGCAGAAAGCAAATCTTTGCCAGAGAAGTCTATTCCTTCAATTGTTGGGTCCTTGCCATTTCATAAAACTAGCTGTGTAATACCTGCCTTTTCTGATGAGCTCACTTTGATTGCTCCATTTATTTTCCACAATAGATGCCCTGCTGGGACAGACCTCATCCCCTTTAGGTTTTGACAGGACCTTTCTGGAAATTCAGCCTTCTCTAAGCTGGGGTGACAGCGCACACATTTGCTTCCACTGACAAAGGAAGTTCTGTTGCCTGTCATGGAGAGAGAGGCCTGCTGTGGAAGTCCCCTCTGTCATGGCCTATGTGATCAGGAAAGGTCCAGCAGGCAGCTTCTCATGCCAAGACGACACTGTGGCTCCTTGCCAAGACTGAATAGAAGCCTTTCCACTGGAGTGAGCAAACATGTGCTGTAATCCTTCCTGGTAGAGACAGCCTGTGCTTCTCTCTCTCTCTCTCTCTCTCTCTCTCTCTCTCTCTCTCTCTTTCCACTGAGGAGTGAAGTCAGCCTTCATCAGCAGAGTAGTTTACCCACAAATTGATGAAACCTCAGACTAGGCTAGCTGGAGGCAACAGCAGGATCCTGGAGCTGTGAAACATTGTAGCCAAAAAGCAAGTCGGAGAAATGGCAGCAAAACTTAAGCATGGAGAGACTTCATAGCAGCTGGATGAGTTGGTTGCTTTGTTTCAAGAAGCCAAGCTGCTGAACACCTCCTGGCTAACATGAAATGACAACTCAAGAGAGCAGCGTTGTCCTGGAAATGTGTGTGCTGTGTCTTTAAGACAGTCGTGCTGGTAAATTGGGTCTCTCAGTAGCCCAGCACGTGGCAAAAAAAATAATTTTTTTGAGAGAGAGAGGAGAAAGAAATCACGTTGATTTTCATTTTTTTTCTGGGTCATGCCTTTGGCACCCTCTTTATTTCTCTCTCTTTACTTCAATGAGACAAAGCTACTTCAGTTTGGAGTGCAAACATATGATCAACACATGGAACTGTGGTAATCTGGATGCAGGCATGATTGCAACCAATTGAAGAAATGAAACTTTAAAAGCCTTTCTGGAGAGGAAGGAAAGGCAGCAGGCAGAGTGGTGAAGTACAATTTGGGACACGTGGATGCTAAGTATGGAGAAGGACCGGATTACAGGTGAGCGATGGAGTTGTTTTGTGTGCTGTGCATATATTTGTATAGTTTCTGTCTTTCTCCGTTCTTCCACACATCCGCCCTTCTCATTCCTGAGAAAAGATCTGCTAAGTTCTTATTTTGCTTCAGCCTTCACTAATTTTCATTTCTTGCTCTGCCTTTCCCCTCACTGTTTCACAGTCTCTCCACACAGATATTATTGCAACAGGAGTATCCAGGGTCAAAGCAGTTTTCTGAATCTGGATTTCATTTCATTCTTTTCTCCCTTTCCCCTTTATCCCCCCCCCCCCCCCCCCCGTGCTTCCAAGCCTTCAAGGGAAGGGGATGAATGCTGAGCCTGTTAGCTGTGAACCTGGGCGGTGCTGGGGAGGGGGAGCAAGCCTCTCCCCATCCTTGGATGCTTTTATATTCTGGAAATTGGATGCTCCTCATTTGTTTGCTTGTATGCTGTGGTTTAGCACTCTGTTTGATGCCAGGTCTCATGTGGAAGGCAGGTACTTCCACCCTCTCTTGGCCTTTAGAATGGTCATGTTGAGAACTGGCTACAGGTAAGTGGCTTCTCCTTGCTAGGCTAAGGTGCCTACATGCGTACATATTTCATGTACGGTGCTGCTATAAATGTTGTGGCTTGTGTTGTGCTGCTGTGGATATTCTTTTCCATTTGCAGACAAGTGACACATTGGCAAAGAGACTATTATGCTGGAGCTAGGAGTTAATGTGTAAGGTGACATTGGACTTCGGCTAGTAGCATGTCAGGAGTATCTCTCCCTGTCCTGAATTACAGTTCAAGGTGGAAAATGATTGCGAGAGATGGGGATGTACTAGCCCCACTGTCAAAAAAGATACAGGCATGGTGACCAAGCTTTTTACCCAAGCTAGGCCATGCCTTACAGCTAGCCTCTAAATCTATTTGGTGCATTTCTCATGGCTATCCATTCCAAACTGATGGGAGGCTGCTACATAGCCAAGAGACAGAATTTTCTACCCTCATAGATTTTTGCTGTTGTGGGTAAAACAAGTTGACACCTTCCTTGTTACCTGTTAGGAATGGCTGCAAAGTGTGGAAAATGTTTCTTCAGTAGGGGACAAAGGAGTATAGCATCATGGTTAAGGGAATGAGTTGTAAATCAGGAGGTTCTCTGATCTAGGCAGGGAGCAAGAAACTGTGGGAGAACTATTTACTCATTTAGTGCCCTCTTAGTCTGGCCCTTCCAGAAAGGATGTCAGGGAAGTATACATGCCCCCCCCCCAATTCTATCCTCCCAATAGCCTACTGGAGCTAAGAGAAATTGGCTGCTCCAGGGTCACCCTGTGGTCTTCGTGGCTAAGCAGGCATGTTTTCTTCAGTCTAGTCGAATACTCTAAGCAGAAGGAGAAGAGTTGTTTTTATACCCTGCTGTTAATTAATCAAAGGAGTCTCAAAGTGCCTTTCAATCTCTTCCCCTTCCCCTTCCTATAGCAGACACTCTGTAAGATAAGAGAGCTCTGAGAGAACAGCTTCAGTAGGACTATGACTAGAACAAGGACACCCAACTGGCAGCATGTGTTGGAGTGGAAAATCAAACCTGGTTCTCTCTGCTGCACTACACCAAGCTGGCTCTCTGGCTCTAACTACTAGACAAGATAGCTTTAGACAGGCCTCCCATCTGAATGAGGAGGTAATAATGCTGACTTGCCATTCTGAGATTTTGAAAGAATTTTTGAAATAGTGTATACTTAATGTAAGTGCTTGCAGTATTAATATATATAAACTCTGTTTTTTTTAATTGCCCTAAATTTTCAGGACAGAATGAATCTGAATTCACAAAACCTCTCTAATCATGTCCAGCAAGAATGCATCAGAAGAGAGGATGTTCATATTTAGCCTGGGCTAAATTTGTCTCATGTTAGTGCATGACCCACACTTTCCAGCAAGAAAATATGTGGGCCTGGGATGGCTTGGAGTTTTGTGGTATTGGCTGGCTGGTTTCCGCAACATATTTGTAACAAATGGCTGGGGAATAAGCTGTTGCCTCATAGGGACCAGAAGCCTGTGGCCTTCAGATGTTTCTGTCTCAAACGACTTTTTGTTTTTAGGTAACTGATGTCTGGGATGGGGAACAAGCTGCCTCTCTCAAGCCCTGAAGACTGCCTCTGTTCCCGTGTGTGTGTGTGTTTTTGAGTTGGCACAGGAAAAAGCACTAGTTGGGACATACAGTGAGCTGTACCGGTCTCCTGGGCGTTCCTGGCATTGGCTGTTGGGAATTCACATTGGAAGCAAAACCACAAGTTCTAGAGAAAACCACCATGGGAGGGTGGAGCAGGATGGTGGCTAAGGAAAACGGCACTCAGTCCTGGTCTAATCTGGGCCCTGTTGCCTAGCAGCAGAGTTTGAGAGCACACATCAGTAGCCAGCTATGGGAACTTTTCAAGTACTCTAGAACCATTCCTGCCCTAAGTATTCCTGCTTTTTTTTTTTGCCACATGCATTTATTTGACTTATACCCCACTCAAAATCCTTAAAAGTATTAAGCCTGTCTCAGGCCAATTCTGCACAAGCGGAAAAGGACGAGAGGGCACTCATATGAAAGGCGGGGCTAATCCCTGCTTCCACATGACACAGCCTCTGAGCTTGCAACCCCTGGGCCTGCCGCGGATTGGGCCCTCAGTTGGCCTGGCTAAGGGAACATGGGAGAATCCGCGTTCCCTTAGCCCGCTGAGGGGGCCAACAGGGCCTGTCCTGTGGCAGGCCCGTGTGGACAGGGAAGAGCTGGGCCTTCCAAACCTGGCTCTTCCCCATCCTATGGTAGTCCAGAGGGAGCTAAATATGTCCTGGTCGGCTTCACGGCATTTCGCCATGTCGCAGGGTGGACTGGGGCATTTTTTTTTATTTTGCAGGAAGGTGGGATTGTGTTCTACACAATCCCACTTTTCTGCAAATAAAGCCCCCCTGCCGCTACATGACAGAACCTATCCACCACCACTCTGTTTCCAGCACCACAGTGGCACTGGACTTGAGTGGCCGCCACTGTGTGGAATCGGCTCCTATGCAGCATTATCAACAGTCAACCTTCTCAGAAGAGGGAGGGGGAAAAATCAACATAATCAACACATTTGATTTTCTAGAGAAAATGGTTTGGTTGGCACCTTAATCTCAGTATGCTTGTGGCATAGGGGGAGAATTCCATAGATGCAGAGCCACAGCAAAGAAAACCCTGTTGTTCACCCATCTGATTTCAGGAGATTGGCAGAGGATCTTTGAGGATATCTTAGTTGATAGGCAAACTCATATGGGAACAGGTGTGTTCCTGAAACAGGTATATACATTTAGGTTATCTCAGGGCAACAGATTTTCATGATAGATGCCAATATAATGCTTTAGATATTATCTTTTGAAGGACAAAAGTTCTGTAACCTTGATGGACAACAGCCCACCAGGATAAAGGGACAGAGTCTAACAATCAATACTCCCTCAATTCAAAGCATGTGGTAATTCCAGCAGATCTGCTGCCAACAAGCAATACATCCATTAATGATAGAAGGTCTACACAGAACATAACCCAATTCAGACTGTGATACAGTCACAAATCGCATAGGAGAAGTGGAAATTTCATACGACTGAGTACAGCCTGTTCATCAAGCCAGAAGCATAATAAGCATACATGTTACAAATTAATAAGGTAAAGGTAAAGGTATCCCCTGTGCAAGCACCGAGTCATGTCTGACCCTTGGGGTGATGCCCTCTAGCGTTTTCTTGGCAGACTCAATACGGGGTGGTTTGCCAGTGCCTTCCCCAGTCATGACCGTTTACCCCCCAGCAAGCTGGGTACTCATTTAACCGACCTCGGAAGGATGGAAGGCTGAGTCAACCTTGAGCCAGCTGTTGGGATCGAACTCCCAGCCTCATGGGCAAAGCTTTCAGACGGCTGCCTTACCACTCTGCACCACAAGAGGTTCTTTACAAATTAATACAAAATGGTTAATATGCTGAGCTCACGTGGTCTCCCTCTCATGTAATATAGTTGCACTCAATAAATGTATGCATTTAGTGGGGAATGGGGGATAGAAATATGTCACTAGTGTAAAAGAATGGGGCTAATTGAGCCTATGTGCGAGAATGCACAATTGTGCTAAGCCTAAATAGTGTACATTTTGAACCAGAGGGAACCCAAATGGAAGCTGATGGTGTGCATAAAAGGAGATAATGAGAGGACACAGCGGTCCTACTCACAAGCAGCTGTCATAATGTCTGTTTTTTATGGGGACTCTGTGGTAATTCACTGTGCAAGGGGTTTGATGTGATGTCTGACCTAGATGGAATTTCCTGCTTGTGTGTTTGGTTTTGCTTCTGCTTTTGTGTTTTGTTTGTGGCTTTGCTTTGATACTTAAATAACACAATGTAAACTAGGGGACAGTTCACATATGGCTTCAGTAGAAAACTTCTTCTTCAGAGCCACTGTGGTGAAGTAATTTGTGTGTCAGATTCAGCCTGGCACAATACTGGCTCAAATTTCTACTCAGCCACAAAACCTACAAGGTGACTTTGTGCCAATAACCCCATTACTCGGGGTTGTTTGTGGCGATAACATGGCAGAGGGGAGAACCATAGAAGCTGCCTTAAGTTGTTGGAGATATGGCAAGAGTCAAATGCTTGGATAGGTGATGTTTCAGAGGCATGGGTCCCAAACTGGAATTCACAAACGGTTGGGTGTAGAGGTGCACAGCTTGATCCACCAAGCCAAATGCTTGTAACATGGAGGTCCAAGTCTCCTGTTTTTGCTGCCTCCCTGAGATTTTGAAAACAAGTAAGTTATCAAGCATCTGATAGGCTCCAGGGCATGTCAGAGCTCTCTTCAGCTTAGTGACTTCAAGTTGTGCAAGACCTTTGTGTATCAACCCGCGGGCATCTACACTCTGTAGCTGGGCTATCCCTTTATTTGTTTTGCTTTGCAGCTGATGGATCATATGAGCGAGGCATCTTCAAGCACAGGATTTGGGAATATATGGGGGGGGGGGTGCATGCAGGCACAAAACCAAAGTTCAATGCAAACTACAACCAGCAACACCCTAGGAGAAATGAGGGGGTAGGGAGAGGTGAACTAGCATTGTACCAATGTGTAACATCATTTTTCCTATAGCCAGAGACCCGGCAAGCCTAATGCCACTGCATATAGCCATGAGTGGAACTATACATTTTAAAGAGTATTATGAGTCAGAGTGGTGTACTGGTTAGGCTATTGGATTGCAGCCTTGATGACCTGAGTTCAAATCCTCAACCTGCTATATATGGCCTTGGTCCTGCCTGAGGGACAGTTTGACTGCCTATGCCCCCCCACAGGGCGCTCCTCTCAGCAGGTATGAATTTCCTGGTTGTCTACCTGGCCTTGACCAGGGTCAGGGCCTTTTCAGCCCTGGCCCCTGCCTGGTGGAATGAGCTCCCGGAAGAGCTGAGGGCCCTGATGGAACTATCAACATTCCGCAGGGCCTGTAACACAGAGCTCTTCCGCCAGGCTTTTGGTTGGGGGGGGGGAATCCCGGGGCTGATTGATTGATCTATGGGTTCCACCCTATGACATCTGACTGCCTGTTCTTCCATCATATGCCGTTAATGTACTCAACTTGGTTGCATGCAACCCTATCCCATAGCTAATTAGTAAGAACAGTACTTCACAGGATCCTCACCAAAGCACAGTGCAGCTAAGAGCTCAATATCCGCCAGCAGGACAGCCAGGCCTGGTTACTTCCTGGACTATTTAAGCTGATTTTGGGGAAACTGTTCCAGCGCTGCCTGTTGATACTGCAGATCTTGTTCTCTTGGCCTGAGGGCACTGCTTTCAAGGAGATCTGTCCGGGCTGTCCTGCAGAGACTGCCATTTTAAAAATATTGGCAATTGACTATTGCTATATTGTTGTTGTTGTTGTTATTATTATTATTAAATTTTTAGGCCGCCCTTCTCCAAATAGGTCTCAGGGCGGTTTACAACATAAATAGTTAAAACACAATAAAATCCCCATAAAAACCCCAATTAACATCAACAAAAGTTACATATAACATATAAGCGGCGGTGATCACAATTCTGATCTTAGTTACCTGAGTTCCCCCCCAAGTTCAGCCTGGTGGGGAGAATAATATTCAGAAGAGGGTGGCACCAATACAATAGATCTAACAATGATCTCGATGTTAGAGATCTCAATATTGGAGGGGATCTTCTGATGGATTTGTGGGAGAGCTGCCCTGGCCTCAACCATATGCCTGGCGGAAGAGCTCCGTCTTACAGGCCCTGCGGAAAGCTGGTAGATCCCGCAGGGCCCTTAGCTCTTCTGGGAGCTCATTCCACCAGGTTGGGGCCAGGCCTGAAAAGGCCCTGGCCCGGGTTGAGGCCAGGCGAACATCCCGTGGGCCCGGAACAACCAGTAAATTCATACCCGCAGAGCGGAGTGCCCTGCGGGGGGCATAAGCAACCAAGCGGTCCCGCAGGTAGACGGGACCCAGGCCGTGTATAGCCTTAAAGGTCAATACCAATACCTTGAATCTGATTCGGAAACAGACTGGTAACCAGTGCAGATGACGAAGCACTGGCTGAATGTGGGCCCTCAAAGGTGTTCTAGTGAGGACCCTGGCAGCCGCATTTTGGACCAGCTGTAACACCATATATAACACCATAACTATGTGTGTAACAAGATCTCTGAATCCCCATATTTTGTTTTTTTATTTTCTGACATCTCCAGCCTCCTGCAACATCTGTATAACATTAGAAATGCATGTGGGTGAGGGCATGCCAGTGAAATGCTGACTATAATGTTTGTATGAAGTCCCTTTTGAAAAGTGCTTGCAGTGACCTCTAGGGTGGATGCGCACTATGTGTTCTTTAGACGTGGATTTTACAGCTAATCTCCAATACAAAGAGATCAGTTCCCCTGGAGAAAATGGCTGCTTTGGAGGGTGGACTCTAGTCCACCGTAGTATTCTTTTCCACTGGGTCCCTTGCTGTCCTAAATCTTGCCCACCTCTGATGCTGCCTCCAAATTCTTCAGGTATTTTCCAACTGGCAATCCTACATTTGGGCACTGGGACAGGAGAACATATGTCTATGCTGATTTGCCAATATTGGCAAAGAAAATTAGAGCCTCTCTATATTTTAGCTCAGCAGGCAGTTTCCTTCCATGCTCAACTTGGAAACTATGAAGGAATACAAACATGACAATCTTGTAAAGTTAACTGGTCCTGTTGTTTTAACACCAACTCTCATGGCACAAGGAGGCTCGAGTCACGTCAGTAGAAACGAAGAGAATGAAGAACAGTCTGCGCTGGGGTTAGGCATGTTATTGTAGCTGTTTTATCCTAATAAAAACAATTGGCTTACAGTTATTGGATTCTCTCACAGTTTAACAGTGTGGAGTGGACTTTCAAGCTTAACAATCTGTTTTATAGTCACAGATATCTATATCTGCTTATTACACACTTTGTGGGCAGTTCAGTTTATTTTTACACTTATTGCCTTGTTGTAGACAGAGGTGTTGTGGATAGTGTGTCCAGTTAAGATTGAGGAGACCCTGCTCAGTTTCCCCCTGAAACAAAAAGTAGACTGGGTAAGTGCCAATTCTCCTCTCAGCTTAACTGGGCGTTCGTGAAGAGAAAATGGATGAGGTCAAAAACCATGTACACTGCCCCAAACAACTCAAAAGAGTACCAGGATTAACATCTTTGGGCTATGAGAGGAAAGGCAAGCCAAAAGCTTGCCTGAGCTGAGTATCCTTGCCCTCCTCATAATGATATGATTTAGAGAAGGAAGATAAATGTACTAGATTTTTCCCTCAGAACTGCCACAATACATTCTCTCCCACTTTCAAACATTTCCTCCTTCAGTCAAGAGTTGAGCTACTTCAAAGTCTGCTCAGATACCGCTTTTTTGAGTCACATAGTGGAGTAAATATCTACATCAGGGTTGTCTACATCAGGGTTGCCAAGTGGTGGTGGTGGTGGTTTTTTTTTTTTTATTCCATTATTCTCTGCCATTGCATCTTCCCAGAACATGAGTGACGTTGCGTTCTTTCCATACATCTAAGATCAACAGGATTCCATAGATTTGCAGGAAATGGTGTGGTGTCTGGCTGACTGGACAATCCTATGCACTTGAGTACTCATGTCTAAAACCATTTATTACACTTGGTTAAGGCTGGATTAACTCTATATAGGATTGTCCAGTAAGAGACCATGAATTCCCTAGGTGCCCTTAGGCAGGATCAGCCATTCTGCTGCAATATGGGGATAATGATATGGAACATGAGGATAAACTCACCTATAGGATTATATTCGGTATCCACCTACCTACCTGCTTCATTTCCTCCCACCTTTCTCTCCAGTGGAAACTTAACATGGATTCATTGTTGTCACGGCTTTATCTTCACAACAGTCTTGTGAGGTAGTTTAGATTGAGTACAGCAATACAATGGATACTAGCTTATAAGCCTGTTGCAGTCAGGAATGCAGTGGGCACTAGCGAGGTAGCGTGGGGGGGGGGCTATGGAGGTGGTACGCGGGTGCAGTGGAAGGCCGCGGGAGGCCGGTGGTGGACTTACCCCGGAGTCCACGGGGAAGGCAGCAGGGCGAGCGGGAAGCAGGGGGGGAGCGGAGTGGCGCTCCTGGGCAGGGGATGGAGGCTGCCACATCCCTGGTGGCCGTAGCACTGGCCTCCGAGTCCTGTGGCATCATGGAGGCGACGGTCCTGGCGGGGCTCCAATGGCACTTGGCTGGTGGCATTGTGGTTTCCTTTGGCAACTATGGAGCCAGTGGTGAGGGGCTCCTGTCATGGAGCTGAGCGGTAGGGAGCTTGTGGGTGTGAGGCACTGAGGGTCGTTTGCGGCTCGCATTGGGCTGGAGGGGACCGGTCAATCGGCTGCAGCAAAGGCTGGCGGTGGCGGGCGGGCGCAGCTGCTGGTAGGTGCGTCGTGTGACAAAGCAGCAAGACTGAGGAAGCATCTGTTGGGACAGGTTGGGTGTGTATGTCGCAGGCGGCCTCTGGAGATGGGCGCTTTTTGCAAGTGAAAAAAAAGCTTGTGGTGTTGGAATAAAGGAAAACGATCAGCAATGCTGTATTCTAAATAAATGCCACTCAGTTGGTTATTTTTAAGGGTTGTTTCAAATTTAGCAAATGCAGTGACTTACCTGGCAGTTTTAAAATGTCTTATTGAAAGCGCCACTTCATTTGTGATTCTGGTGTGAGAATGTATGCCGTTAGCATTTGTAACTATGGAGCTAGGCAACTTCAAAAAAAGAAATGTGTCAGAAGGCTGCTTACTGTTTGTAGTGAGTAAATCTTTAATTCAAGCATCATGCAACCAGGTTTGTGGTTGGTAGAAGGTGCACGATCCTTCTACCTGGTTGTGCATCTTGACATAACCACTGTTTCATTGCCTTAGCTTTCCACTTATCTTATGAGAAAAGAGCAGATGAAAGAGCCATAAATTGCTTTGTAATTTAAATTTCTATCTAAACATTAATTGTCAAGGGAAAGAAATAGCACTGAATGTCCGAAGTTGTCTTAGTGTTCCCAAGGAATTCATGGAAAACAAATGAGCATCACAAACATTATCTACCCCCTCCCCCTCCCTGCATATAACACTTACTGTCTAGCCACTCTCATTTTATTCCTCTTACATGGGGCCTAAATCCAAGAGTTAAAGTATTTAATAAAAGGTTCAGCAGAGTATAATGCTATACAAGCCACCCTCCAAAACAGCTATTTTCCATAGGAGAACAGATTGCTGTAGCCTGTAGATTAAATTTAATTCTGGGCGATCTCAAGGCCTGAGTTGGAGGTTGGTAACTCTATTTTCAAGCGATTTATTTTTCTTTCCTGGGCCTAACAACTTAATTTCCAGTATTCCGCTGGTTAGGCTGGAGAACATTAAATGCATCACACAATGAAATAAGGCATGCAAAGATGCAGTCTTTTCCATCCAGCTGCTTCATTTCTGAAAAAAATAATGCATTCCTTACATCACCCATGAATGGATGGGTTCATGCATAACAAGATCCCAAGCCTGGGCTACTTTTAGACATGGAGAGACATCTGAGCCTTCTCACATCTTTGTCCTGCCCATGTGTGTTTGGGGGAAGATGGAAGCCTCAGCCTTTGCTTAGCAGGCATGCTGCCAATTTTAACTGTGGGGGAGAAGATGAGGGAATAGAAACAAAATTAAGTTTTAACTGCCTTTCCCCCCCTAAAAATATCAGACAAGATGCAGTGGGGGAAATTAGTTTAAAGGTGGGAGGGAAACACCTTCTTCCTATAACTTCCCCAGTTCTACCCTTTGCCATTTGGCACAAGCAAAGTATTTGCCCACTGCTGTCATCACCATATGGCTGGAATAGTGCCATCTCAAAGGGCTGTTTCTTACATACAATGAAAACTCTTACAAGCCAAGGTGTCAACAATATTATTGGTCAGGAATGCTGAGGCCAAAAATGCTATGTGGTGGGAATATGGGCCAGCTACTCTGGTTGGCTGAAGTCCCTGTCAGGCATTTGAGGTACTTTCTCACCCTTGCTGCCTTCCCTGTCCCTCACCACCCAAGGAAACAAAGACATAGGCAACCAACAGGATTCATAAAGAAATTAATTCATTGGTGCAACAGGAAGAGGGACGGGAGGAAAGAATAGTGTAAGACTGCAGTTAGAAAATTTTTTTTTTTTCAAAATGTGGTACTCTATTCTGACTTTTGCATAAATCTGCTCCTCTGCAAAGCTTCCATACTTCACAGCCCAGACAATTGAATCTGATGTCTAACAACTTTCTGACTTCAGATACTATAAGACAATGTGTTTCCTATAGGAAAAACTGCTTCCATATGGCAGGGGAGCCACTGTATAGTTGTAACCTTTTTTAAAAGCCTGATTGGATGCCATACCAGCCCATTGCATTGTTGCACCACAGAGTGGGATGGGAGTAATATGGGGTATTCAAGATGACTTTTTAATGGCAGCCACATGATGGTAAAGGGTAGTGTTCCTGATGTCTAAACATAACCATACTTTTTATCTGATTCCATCTGAGTTGACATCCCTGTATATTCCCCCCCTCCCCTGGTCAAAATACAGAACTAGGAAGAATATGTAATCTGGGCAAGCAGTTATATATTTTATACTGTTGCAAAGTTTATATTTGTATTTTATAGTTTTAGAATTTTTTATAAGATTCTATAGGTAATTTAAAAAAATATATAATTGTATATTTTCTACTTATTGCAACCTGCACTGAGAACTCAGGGATGGACAGGCTAAGAAGTTTTTAAAAAATCTTTTAAAACTAATTTTAATGTACAAAGCAACCAGTTTATTGTGGTTGTAGATTCCACCCCACTCCTGCCAGTAATATTACAGCATGAAAATTTTCCCTTGATGAAGCATACTCCTGGGGTTTCCCAGACTTGCTCTGATTCAGCCGTGGGAAAACGGGTTTCTGTGTGCAGAACGTTCCTTCTATCTGTACAAATTGGTGCTGCAAAAGAACCTTCCTCATATTGATCAATTCCGTAAGAATTGGTGGGCTTGGGGACTGAATGAACTGCTGAGCAGTTGATTTGTGATGTCAGCTCTGGAGGAATTCAGTAATTAGTTGGGGTGGGGAGAGACTGAATTCAGCTGAGAAATTAGAAAAGCTGGTTTTTTTGTACTCCAAAGGAGTCTTAAAGCACCTTACAATTGCCTACCTCTCCTGTGTGAGGTAGGTGACACTGAAAGAGCTCAGAGGGAACTATAACTGAGCCAAGGTCACCTTCTAAATATGAGCAAGTGATGCTCCAGTAGACAATTTACACAACTGTGAAAAGAACCATAACTTATATTGTGCTGGGGTGTAAAGAAATTACACCCCTGCACAAGGTCTACCCAGGAAAAGGTGGATGCTGGAACTAGAATAGACAATCCCCATAAAATGCATTTCAATCCCATTTGTTTATTCTGCATGAAGATCAGATTGCAGAACGGGCCACTGCAGTTCCATTTCCAGTTTTTCAGCCTGAGGCAGAACACTCTGCTTGCATGCACAGCATCTCTGTCTGTTTTTCATTTGCCCTTGCAAAGTTATTCTGTAGAGACATGAGATGTGTGTGCGTGTGTGTTTCCAGCATAGCTACTGATGTACAAGCAAGTTAAGATATTTCTACTGGGGATGGGCATGAACCAGTTCATGGACAGGTGAAATAGCTGCTAGCTGTTTTACTGGTTGCTTTTGCTACCCTCTGCTTGGAAGTGGAGAGGAAGCAGAACTGTCTGGTGAAATGGCTGCCAGCCATTTAAGCCTAACAGCAAGGCGGGTCTGCCTGTCAACTATTAAGTTTAATTGGTGCAGATAAGCAAAACAGACAGGTTTACTGTCTCACAGACATTTAACCCTCCTTGGATGACCTTCCCCTTTCTCCCCACAGTAGCAAGCAGCAACAGGGAGAACGGAGAATCCAAACTGCCCAGTTCATTTTGGGGCATTTCTGGCTCAGTTCAGGATTCAGTTTGGGAGCCTCCCCAAACCAAACTAGAATTTTCAGGTCCGTGGCCATCATTAATTTATACTGTCTAAAGCAGTGTCTTTTCTTTTCCTCCTCTAACTACAGTACATCTACAGTCTCAGCAGCAAGCTAGAGAGAGCCCGTATCTTGTTAACTAAGTGAAACATGATCAGATGAGTAGGAGACTGCATCCAAGCAGCGTGCTCGGTTCCTATTCCAGCCATAAATATGTTTGCAATTATTGTTCTGCCTCAGAGGCATTTGGGGGTGGGTTCAGGAAAGAGAAAAATGGGAAATCACTGGCCTGAGTACAAATGTGAGAGGCAAGCCTTTGTAACACACGAGGGCTAGCTTTGCTTTTCAGGAGTTCCTTCTGTGCTCCCAGGGCATGGTTTAAAGGGAACTGACACAGCAATGTTGTTGAAGATAAGCAGGCCTGAGTCTGGTCAACCATGTATTTTACTTTATTTCATTTTATTTTGTTTATACCCCACCTTTCTCCCCAGTGAGGACCCCAAGTGGCTTTCATTGTCCTCCTCGCCTCCACTCCATGCTTGCCTGTGAGGTAGGTAAGAATGAGAGTGACAGGTCCAAGGTCATCCACAGGGTTTCCAGCTTTGGGAAACTCCTGGAGATTTTGCAGGTGAAGCCTGGGGGAGGCAGGGCTTGGGGGAGGGAGGGGGCTCAGCAGGGTATAATGTCACAGTCTAGCCTTCAACGCAGTCATTTTCTCAAGGGGAACTGATCTCTGTCATCTGGGGATTAGCTGCTGTTCCAGATTTTCAGGCCCCAATTGTAGGTTGGGAAGTCGTAACCCAGCATAGTTCTGTAGCAGAGTGGGGACTGGAACCCCAGTCCCCTATATCCTACAGCAACACTCTTTCCACTACACCACTCAGGTCAAGCACTTGGATGGGACAGCCTAAGAGCTTGGTACGAATCTCTTTTGAATAGTAACAATTCAACATTTCAGGCAGAAGCTGTCTGATGGGATTCATTTTAATTTGCATAGCCAGTTAGAAGCCCTGCTGGACAGATGCCCCACCTATCCCCTCCCATTTTCCAATAAGCACTTGGCAGGCACCAGGAAAGGTATCAGCAGATGCCAAGGTGCCTGTGGACAGCACACTTGGAACCAATGAACTATCTGAAGGTATTGCAAGGAGCCTCTGGTTTGATGGCACAGCACTGATAGGTCCCCTTTTCAGTCCTCTGTGCTAACTCCAAAAAGTGGTCCTTTTATGGGCAGCTGCATTCCATAGAGAATTGTGGGTTGCCTTGTGCAGCATATATGCAGGCAGCAGAAAAGTCTTTTATGAAGCCATCATGATATTTCTATTGTATTAAAACATAATTGGCCTACTACCTAGAAGTGTACAGACGCATTGGAATCCTGCTGTTGTGCCATAACAAAAATCTGACATCTGTTTAAATAGGTCAACATTGGCCTTAGGTGCAGAGCTTGAAGTATTAAAGGTCAAAGTCCTATACGGCAGACCAAGCAAAAGAGGAAACCTCTTGAATGCAATCCTATTTCATTTCAACAATAAGCTATCCTAATAATTAATGTGGAGCACAGAGAGAAGACCAGATGTCACTTTTGACTTCATGGTCAATTTCTAGTTCAAAGGTGTTGAACTCATTTGTTTGGAGGGCGGGATCTGACATGAATGTCATTTTGTCAGACTGGGCTATACGTGCCATAAAATATAATGCCAGGTTGTGGAGATATAAACTTTATAAAGGACACAGGCAAATCCAATTAACTACCTTATTTTGGTCAAAATACAAACAAAAGCAATTGATTCCTAGAAGCGAAAACAATTGATTTACCGGGGAACCCAGAAAAGCCCCAATAGATGTATTTAATTACATGCAAGACTAGTTTTTTGCCAAGAGATGCCATAAGGGAGGCGGCATCTTGCATTTCAAAATAAATTAGTTACTTTTTGTACATATTGCAGCCAAGCATGGCTACGAACCATCTTTTGCTCTTTGTTTCCTCTTGTCCTACCTCTGATCTTGAGGAAGCACACTGCCCCATCCCTACCACCAGCAACAACCCCCTGAGTTCTGTATCTTGACAGGGATGTCAACTCAGATGGAATCAGATTAAAAGTATGGTTATGTTTAGACATCAGGAACATTACCCTTTACCATCATGTGGTTGCCATTAAAAAGTCCTCTTGTCCTAAACAACAGGTTCCTGGCTCAGGAAAAGGGGCTCCTGGCTCTTGTGACCCCAGGGTAGGTTGCCATCTCCTTCCTGCCACAATATGCACTCTGCTTCCGGCTGAGAGGAGTGACTGTCCAGACATACGGTGCCAATAGCAGTGCCCCCTTTCCCCTTCACCCCCCATTCATTCCTGTGGCTGGCCATGCACACAACAACTCAGTTGCCTCCCCATCCAGATTTCGTGCCCCTTCTTCCCCTGTTCTCCCCGTCCCTTTGTTGAGAAAGTGCTGCTCCACATGCCTGCTTTTGCCAACCCCCATCATGGTTGCCTCTCGAAAAAGTACTCAGCCAGTTGGTGTGCCATTAACTCAGCTCTGCCCCCTTCCCGTGTAGTAGCTTCACCAATCCTCACTGAGCGGTGGTGGTCAGAGGAGGCAAAAGGAGGAGGGGAAATCCACACACCTCTTATTTCTGTGCATTCACTGCCATTTCCCCTTCACTATTTTACCTCAGCCTCTTAACCCCACCCCCTCACCATTTCCTTTCTCTTTCTGGATAGCTTCAACCACACGCACCTCACAATGTGCACCCGCTCACCCCTGCTGCCCAAGCAGACACCCTGCTTTCCCTCCCTTGGGCCAGTTGCTTGTGGCCCAAAAATAGAGCTTTGGATGGGCCGGTTCTGGCCCCTGGGCCATATGTTTGACACCCTAGGTCTAGTTGAGAGGCGCCTGACAGGAGTATGTGTTTTTGCAGCCTCACCGCCAGTTAAATCATTCTCTGGCTTTCCTTGGAGATAAACAGCAGGAAAGGTTGCTCGCACAAAAGTTAATACAGTTACTTAAAAAACAAACCTCATAATTTTAAAGAAAGCCTTGTTAGCCTGTCTTGAGATGTTTTGAATCCTGAAAGAATGTTGTATGCCGCCAAAGCTCCAGTTTGCTAGGGGGGATTCTGATTCTCTTTCCCATCCAAATGCTAATTTCTGCCTCTGATCCTCCCTTGGGTTTCTTAGTTTAGCAGATTCCCTGGAACCAGCTGTCCTCCCCCCCCCCCGCCCCTTCCCAGGACAGCCCTGCTTTCCAGTGCTCAGTGGCAGTGAGTAATTCTCCACTCTCGGGAAAGGCATCCGTGAGCTTTTATTAGTTTCAGATGGTTTTCTTTACAGGACTGAATCAGCCTGGGGGAGGGGAGCGTGCTACGGAAATCACCCTTTCCTGGGCCAGAAAACCCCATTGTGTGCTGTCAGTGCCAGGTCCCGGAGGTGGGGAAGAGGCATGTGCTCAATGAGAGGTGTGGCTTATTAAATGAGACTCTTAGGGCTTCCGGGGAGTGGGGGGGAGGAGGCAAGAGAAGCATCTTGCTCTTCTCGGCTGATGTACGTGGCATGCACCATGATTCATTGCATTAATGCATGCCTCAGTTTGTGGGCCCGTTGGAACCTGCAGGCCATACTGGAGCATACTTTTATGCCCTTAGTGGATTAAGGGTGAGAATATGTATGTGGCAACAGTGTGGGTCTGAGAAGCCAATTCCCATTTCATCAAGGAGGTGCATATTGACTCTGTCATCCGTCAGCCCTCCCCCAATCCTGATCTGCTTTCCTACCAGGGTGAAGCTCAGATCTAGCTACAAATCAAACCAAATTGCCTGGATTTAGTCAAATGTTACTTGGCCCGTGGGAAATTCTAATTGTGGATAAGGACAGAAGCAAACCTTGGGCTTGCATACTGTCCCCTTATTCTGACAAGATGAATCCCACTAAAAAGAATAGAGAAAGGGTACAAGTCCACAGCTTATTTCTGTTCTCCTCTGAAGTGGAATCTCAAGGGCCAGGCAGTGCCTGAATAGGTTTCTGCATAGTGGATTTCTCTTCCCCCCCCCCCCCACGTGGTAGCTGTAACTAGCTCTAAGCCACTTAGGTGTAATGGTTAAAAGTGGGGGCCTCAAATCTGGAGAATTGGGTTTGATTCCCTGCTCCTCCACATGTAGCCAGCTAGGCATCCTTGGGCCAGTCACAGTTCTCTCAGAGCTCTCTCAGCCTCACCTAGCTGACTGGGGGTCTGTTGTGGGGAGAGGAAGGGGTACAAAAAACCCACTTCTCCTCCTCCTCTTCCTTCTTTTCCTCAAGTGGCAACCGCAGAGAGGGCCTTCTTGGCTGTGACATCAAAACTCTGGAACTCTTTCTCCAGAGAGACCTGTGTGCTCCTTTCTGTTGACATCAATGGGTGAAGATTTATTTGTTTCATCTGGTATTTCCACAGGGATTCCTTATTCCAGCCCTATGTTTTAATTGTTGTCTTTACAACTTTGGATGTAGCTGTGGCTTTAATTGTTTTCATGATGTGTTTTTGGTTTGTTTGTCATTGTTTGTAAGACATGCTTGTTATTGTGCATGTTTTTAACTTGTTGGCTGTCTTTGCAGCCCTGGTGAGGGAAGAAAGGTGGGGTATAAATAAACTATGGGTGTTTTTTCTTTATTAGTAGGAATAATAGAGTCAAGGAGTCAAGATTGCAGTTCTGCCTCTGCTAGTATCTTGGCTCATGTGCCTTTGGCAAACTCTTTAGCATCTCTGGACACGTTTCTAGATGAACAAAGCTTAGTAGTTTTTGGATTATACACTCAACCTACATTAAACTGCCTTCCCTGTAAGGAACTTGTGCTCCTTCTGGCTCTGGCAGAGTACTGATTCACAGCTACTGTATTAATTACTAAAGCTGCATGCCAGCATACATTATCACTGTGAAGCACGCCTACTATGTTTTCATTAAATGCCCCTAATCCACTCCTGGGTTTATCATAGAATCATAGAATCATAGAGTTGGAAGGGGCCATACAGGCCATCTAGTCCAACCCCCTGCTCAACGCAGGATTAGCCCTAAGCATCCTAAAGCATCCAAGAAAAGTGTGTATCCAACCTTTGCTTGAAGACTTCCAGTGAGGGGGCACTCACCACCTCCTTAGGCAGCCTATTCCACTGCTGAACGACTCTGACTGAGAAAAACTTTTTCCTGATATCTAGCCTATATCGTTGTACTTGAAGTTTAAACCCATTACTGCGTGTCCTTTCCTCTGCAGCCAGCAGAAACAGCATCCTGCCCTCCTCCAAGTGACAACCTTTCAAATACTTAAAGAGGGCTATCATGTCCCCTCTCAACCTCCTTTTCTCCAGGCTGAACATTCCCAAGTCCCTCAACCTATCTTCATAGGGCTTGGTCCCTTGGCCCCAGATCATCTTCGTCGCTCTCCTCTGTACCCTTTCAATTTTATCGATGTCCTTCTTGAAGTGAGGCCTCCAGAACTGCACACAGTACTCCAGGTGTGGTCTGACCAGTGCCGTATACAATGGGACTATGACATCTTGTGATTTTGATGTGATGCCTCTGTTGATACAGCCCAAAATGGCATTTGCCTTTTTTACCGCTGCATCACACTGCCTGCTCATGTTTAGTTTACAATCCACAAGTACCCCAAGGTCTCGTTCACACACAGTGCTACCTAGAAGCGTATCCCCCATCCAGTAGGCATGCTTTTCATTTTTCTGACCCAGATGCAGAACTTTACACTTATCTTTATTAAATTGCATCTTGTTCTCATTTGCCCATTTTTCCATTGTGTTCAGATCTCGTTGAACTCTGTCTCTATCTTCCGGAGTATTTGCCAGTCCTCCCAATTTGGTGTCATCTGCAAACTTGATGAGTAGTCCCTCCACCCCCTCATCTAGATCATTAATAAATATGTTAAAAAGTACCGGGCCGAGCACCGAACCCTGAGGTACCCCGCTACTCACCTCTCTCCAGTCTGATGAAACACCATTGACAACAACTCTTTGAGTGCGGTTCTCTAACCAATTCCCTATCCACCTAACGATCTGAAAATCCAGATTGCAGTCCTTCAACTTATCCATCAGAACATCATGGGGAACCTTGTCAAAAGCTTTACTAAAATCCAAGTAAATGACATCAACCGAATTTCCCCGATCCAGCAAACCTGTTACTTGGTCAAAAAAGGAAACTAGGTTGGTCTGGCAGGACCTGTTGGAGACAAATCCATGCTGACTTCCTTGGATCACCAAATTGTCCTCCAGATGTTTGCAGATCGCTCCCTTTAATATCTGCTCCATTATCTTCCCCACAACAGAGGTCAGACTCACTGGTCTGTAGTTTCCCGGGTCATCCTTCCTCCCTTTTTTGAAGATCGGAATAACGTTTGCTCTTTTCCAGTCCTCCGGGACATCTCCAGTCCTTAAAGAGGTTCCGAAGATGATGGACAAGGGCTGTGCAAGTTCTCTGGAAAGTTCTTTGAGTACTCTCGGGTGCATTTCATCTGGACCAGGGGATTTGAACTCATCCAGTGCAGCTAAATGCCTCTCGACCACCTCTCTATCCATGTTAACCTGCCACCCAGACACTATCCTTTGGCTACAGCCATCTCTAGATGTGCCTAAACACTTAGACCTGTGGGAAAAAACAGATGTAAAATAGGCACTAAGCCTTTCTGCTTTCTCTGCATCTTTCGTTAGAGTTTGTCCATCCGCACCCAACAGCGGGCCTATTGCCTCCTTTACTTTACGTTTGCTCCTCACGTAACTGAAAAATCTTTTCTTGTTACAATGGGCTTCCCTGGCCAATCTTAGCTCACTCTCAGCTTTGGCCTTTCTGATGATTGATCTACAGTGCCTAGTAACCTGTAGGTACTCTTCTTTAGAGCTCTGTCCTTCCCTCCATTTCCTGAACATTTTCCTTTTCTTTCTTAGTTCCTCTTGAAGTTCTCTGTTCATCCAAATAGGCTTCTTAGAGCTCCTGCAGTGTTTTCGTCTTTCTGGAATAGTCATTGATTGAGCATGCAATAGCTCTTGTTTGAGTAGCGCCCACCCTTCACATGCTCCCTTCCCTTCCAGCATTCTCGTCCATGGTATGACACTCATCATGTCTCTGAGTTTATTAAAGTTTGCCCTACGAAAATCCAACATCCGCGTCTGGCTACAAGCTTCCTTGGCTCCCCATCTCAAAAGGAATTCTATGAGGACATGGTCACTTCCCCCTAGGGTCCCCACCTCCTTCACCTCATCCACCAACTCTTGCCTGTTGGTCAGTATTAAGTCCAGTATGGCTGAACCTCTTGTGGGTTCATCTACCATTTGATAAATGAAATTGTCAGCCAGGCTCAAAGAAAACCTGTTCTACCCCAGTACAGTCCTTTGCACACCTACCTGGGAGAAAACTCCATTGGACTGTGCAAACCTGTGTAGGATTTCACTGATGACTGCAGCAGAAGCCAGTCCTGCACAGAACTGATTAGTTGACTGCTCTGATGTCATAATTGTCCATTTCCCCCTCCCTCCCCCCTTCCAGTTTCTGGAACATCCTGCAACCTTGGAAATTTATTTTTCTTTGTTTTGGTTTTTGTTTTGTTTTGTTTAAGGCAGGGATAATGAAAAAGTATTTAATTGGTTAAATGAACATGTGGCATGTTTATAAAAAGTAAAAGGAAGATAGCCCACCTGGAGCATGGAGAATGTTTAATCTCCAATAAATTTTAACCTATTGAAAATTTTTTAATCTCTAAGTATTTGTTAATTAAATCTTGAAAGTGGGAAGGAACTTTGATTACTGTGGAAGAGGGGAAAATAATGAATTTTGAACATCTTGATTTTGAAAGGTTTCCCATGCTTGGTTACAAAAGATTCTCATAAGTCAGGGGTTGCCAAACGATGGCTCTCCAAAAGTCCATGGACTACAATTACCATGAGCCCCTGCCAGCATGCTGTAGTCCATGAACATCTGGAGAGCTACAGTTTGGTGACCACGGCCACAAGCCATACTATGAAGAGGTATTTCCTCCCCCCTCCCCAGTTCCTCCCTGTGTTGATTTGCCAGGTGATTGTTTGATCTGGGCAATCTGGACTTGTTCTTCAGTTTCCACCATGGAAATCTATGAGCAAGTGAATGATGACCTTCATGATTTAGATTGTGCAACTGTAAATGTTGGCTTGGCAAAAATACTAACCCTCTCTTTCTCAGATGCCTTCTCTATGGTTCACGGGTTATCTCATAAATACTTGATTTTACTTTGCCAGGTTTCTGTGGATCAAATGACTCCCAAAGGGAAGAAATTGAATCATTCTGACCATGGAGTATCAATTTAGGCAGGTCCTACATTGAGCAGAGGGGTGGACTAGATGGTCTGAATGACCCCATCTAACTCTATGTTTCTATGAATCTATCGGGTTTGCTGCTGAGTCAGAGGATGCCGAAGGCAGTATGACGATGAAATACTAAAGATGGGCACATCCTTTTAAGTCTATTGACTTCCTCAATGGGTTTAGAAGGGTGCAACTGTGTTTATGATTGCACTGTGGCTATTTTGCTGCCTCTTTCATACTTTAGCAAAATGAATAAACCTTAACCATTTCCATCTACCCTCTTCTCTGATTACTGTTGCTTTAGGCCGTGTCTGTGGTCATTGCATATTTGTTAACTTAATAAAGAGGTGATGATAAATGTATCCATTGGAGCCGAAATGACTGCTTTGAAAAGTGCTGGGGAGGAAGCAGCATTCCACTCTGTATCTACATTCCGGGACATGGTTTAAAGCTGCTGCTTTGGTCCTGTCAGGAGTAGGAGGAGTATCTCAGCAGTTCTCAGCACACCATAGCCCTTCCTTTATTTGGACGAAGTAGCGCCATGGCTATAGCAGCTAATTTCTCAGCCTCAGTGCCTCATCTGTAAGATGGAGATATTAACACTTGCCAGCTTGTCCATAGTACAGTAAGGATTGCTGAAATAACTGGTGTGAAGACCACTGTTTAAAACACACCAGCAAGTATTATTACAGCTTCAAAAAGGCTCTTGATTATCACTTTAGTGCATTCATTTGCCAAAGTCATATAGCATTATTATCCTAATATGGGGCAAGACATGTCCTTCTTCTGTCCACAGCTACTGTTTTTCTTCACCATTGTCCCATAATAATCAGTTGAAACATATGCATTCTGTTTGTAAGAGCTGGTGGCATGGTCATCACATTTTTTGTATCCATCTTTTTATCACTCTTCTTTAAAGAAGCTCAAGGCAGGATATGCAACTTTCCTGGCCTCCATTTATCCTCACCCTGTGAGGCAGGTCAGGCTGAGAGAGAGTAACTGGCTTAAGGTAACCAAATATGTTTCATGGCTAAGTGAGCCTTGAACTTGGGACTTTCCAGTCTTAAGAAGAAGAGCTGTTTTCTATACCCTGCTTTTCACTGCCTGAAGGAGGCTCAAAGTGGCTTACAGTCGCCTTCCCATTCCTCGCCCCACAACAGACACCCTGTGAGGTGGGTGAGGCTGAGAGAGCCCTGAAATCACTGCTCGGTCAGAACAGCACTATCAGGACTGTGATGAGCCCAAGGTCACCAGCTGGCTGCACGTGGAGGAGTGGAGAATCAAACCTGGTTCACCAGAATAGAAGCTGCTGTTCTTAACCTCTACATCATGCTAGGTGTCAAATACAAAACACCACACTGGTTTTGAATACGATACTCTAATCATTATACTACACAGGCTTTCTGAGTACTCTACATGTGTGTTTTTCGCTCCTGTATTTCAGATCTCTTCTCTTAGCTGTGAGCTGATGGTGTTGGGTACACTGTGGGACTGCTTATTTTCTGGTCCCTAGGATCTCCACCTCTTTTAGGATTCTTGGTCCTACTGCAGATGGTGCTGACCCATTTCAACATCCCCCACTCCCCATAACCCTATGCTTGCATGGTAAAAAAGATGTATTCAAAAATCCTCAAGAAACCAAGTAGCATGCCTACTTTTTTAATGCAATGTTTGTTCAGAGGCACCATACAAGGAAGATTCTTTATCTGGAGTGCTGTTCTTACCTGGCACTCAATTTTTCAGCACCACCCCACTCCCAAGGGCTATGAAGTGTTCACAGTGCATTCCTGAGCTGAAGATGCCATAGATCTCACGGAGGACTGTTTATAGCCTCCATAACAGATTAAGGCATGTGCAGTAATGGGGTAAAGGTAAAGGTAAAGGTATCCCCTGTGCAAGCACCGGGTCATGTCTGACCCTTGGGGTGACGCCCTCCAGCGTTTTCATGGCAGACTCAATAAGGGGTGGTTTGCCAGTGCCTTCCCCAGTCATTACCGTTTTACCCCCCAGCAAGCTGGGTACTCATTTTACCGACCTCGGAAGGATGGAAGGCTGAGTCAACCTTGAGCCGGCTGCTGGGATTGAACTCCCAGCCTCATGGGCAAAGCTTTCAGACAGCTGCCTTACCACTCTGCGCCACAAGAGGCTCTTAGTAATGGGGTAGAATCAGGTAAAATGATGGTGTTCCATTTCATCCAGTGAAAGATGCAAACAAGGTATTTCCCCCTGTCAGGACAATAACTACACCTCAGTCTTGGTTCAGTGCTTAATGCGACACCCAAAATGCAAGAAGCATCCCTGGAAAGGGTATTCTTGTTCTGCCTTTCCCCCATCCCAACATGGCTTTATAGGCATTCCTCATATTTCCCCCCTTTGCCTTGATGAGAGCATTGGACATCTGTGGGTGGATGGTCCCTGCACACAGACTGCAGGGAGAGATGGAAGTTGAATGTACATCAGGGTCTCCCCAGTATGTACCCAAACAGTAGGGATGCCAGCCTCCAGATAAGGCCTGGTGATTCCTTGAAATTCATTTCAAGACTGCAGAGATCCCCTGGAGAAAATGGATTCTCTGCAGGGTGGACTCTATGGACTTGTACCCCAGTGAGGTCCCTGTCCTCCGCAGGCTCCATTCCTAAATCTCCAGGAGTTTTCCAACCTTGATCTGGCCACCCTACCCTCCCATCCCCCGCCGTTGGTTAGAGGGAACCTGGCAACCCTATCTGGCAGAGACTCCTCAGGAAAAAGAAATCTTGCTTTGTTCTCTCCAGTCTCCATTCTGCCACTAGGTGGCAATATTTGCTTTTTGATTGAATTCCTGGCCCAAACTGCAAATGGGAGCCCTTGGGGGAAATTACCCCTCTGCAGTCACATAATTCCTGGCAACAGCAAAGGCTTGAAGGCTGCAGCATTCCAGGTGTTGTCCCCAAGGATAGCTCTGGGGGTGCAGCAAGCTTGTGTGCTTCAGGAGGAGGGAGAAGTTATGCCGTGAAGAATAAAGCAGAAGCAGGAATGATTTCAAAATGACCTTCTCCGGGAACAGAATGAGCATTACAGGCCTTCAAACAAGCTGGGCGATCAAACATGCAAGAAACAGGTAAAAATCCTTTCAGGCTCTGCATATAGAGCCTTATGCCAGCTTATGCCAGAGACTCAATGTTTGCTCTTCTGAGCCTCTGAGTCCCTTTAAATGCTCCCTTAACCCCTCAGCAGCCGCTTTGTTTACACAACACTAGAGAGGAGCAGAGAGGATTAGAGGCTGGTAGATATGGAAAAGAGGCAAAGAATTACTGTGAATTAGGGGGGGGGGGCTGGGTGGATTCCAGCTGGACAGGAAAAGACGGGAGAGAATTACTGCCACAAGGTGTCAGGGGCCCATTTTGAAAACCACCCCAAAGAGTAAATCCACCACTAAGCCATGCCTATATGGCTGTGCTGAAGAGGAGCAGATCTGTAATAGTGTTCATCTGTGCCTTACTACATTCATTCAACAGCACCTTTTCACCCTATCGGGTCCTCATTTGTTCCAACCTGTTCACCATGTAGCCTGAAAGAATGCAGGGCTAGTTTCAGTAGGGTAAGGTCATCCAGTGAAAGATGCAAACAAGGTATTTTCCCCCTGTGAGGACAATAACTATACCCCAGTCTTGGTTCAGTGCATCCCTGCAAAGTAACAGTAATATTCATTATGTCTAAAATATGTTCCAAACAAATTCTAATAGATGTTAGTAGTAGCAATGGGCACAAACCTAAAAAACCTGATTCGATGCAGCCCTTGAACAGAACCCTGAACCCAAACTGATCCAGCCTAGCTTCCCTTTTGCCTGGGAAAGTTTAAATGGCTGCCAGCAGAAAATGAGTGTGGATTCCTCAATGCACACTTTGACACACACAACCAGTGAAATGGCTGTCATCAGTTTCACTGGCTACCATCAGTTTCATGAGCCTGTTTCAGTTCTGAGGTTTAAACTTTTGCAGCTGAGGTTTAAACGGCTGCAGGCCATATCGTATCTGATGCCTCAGCACCACAAAAGAAGAAACATTTAGTACCACAAAAGAAGAAACAAGATGTCTGTGAAGAGGTGGGGAAAGAAAGAGAATGGGAGGTCCAGCATTAGTCAGCCTTTGCAGTCAAGCCATCTAAACAGGTGGCAGGGGTTGCATTCAGGTCTAAGCCTGGTACTGTTGCTCTGGGATCCACCTGCTCAGGTGGGCATTCCATCAGGCCACAGCCTGATTCTTTGGATTCCCCTGAGGAGAGGGAGGTGGTGGCTGGCTGGCCCATAATAGTGGGCCTGGTATCTGGTGCTCTACTCAATTTTATTATTTGGGGTTTCTCTATAAAACATAGTGTGGGATTATGGTTATAAAACAACCCATAACTTTTCTTTAGTATTATATCATTTTCAGCAACAACAAAAAGGCAGGCCAGCAGGTCAATGACTATTTCAGAATAAGGCAAATCCAGGAAGACTGTTCTTTTGCGTGCTTTAAAATGATAACAACATGATCTCTCTCTCTCTCTCTCTCTCTCATCCCTATGCAACAGATCACCTTAAAAGGAATAACTGAGTTATCCATTCCAACTCCAGCCTGTTTCCCCAGTGTCAGGGCAACTTAAACTACCAATTTTCCCCCTGGAAAGAGGGCCCTTAATTATTATTGCTGAGGCTGGTAGTTCTAGAAGTGGGGGAAGTCTTGTATATCACCCTCTGCTGCAGGGGGATTTTTTCCTGCCTATCCCTTTTCCTGGGAGAACTCTTAGGCCATTTTTACAATTCCTCACAAAAAGAGGCAGGAAACCTTAACTAAAATTGACAACTAGTTTGTGAATTTCATCTCTCTCTGGTCTTGAAACTGTAGAACTAGTTGTGGGAGGAAGGAAGGAAAACCTTGCTAGTTTCAGATTTTAAAAACACTGTTAAATTGACTTGCTTCCCTATGACCCATTATGCACGGGGGTTTTAGCGCACATTCGGGGTGGAATGGCGGCGACTAAAATCACGGATAACGCACGGAGCCGGCTGCAACCGGCTGCAGCTTCGGTGCATGCCGCCGAAAAAGCCGCGTCAGTGAAACGCGGAAGAAAGCGCAGCTTCCGGGTGAGCGGGGCGCAACCAGAAGCGGCGCCCGGATCGGCGCGTGCATAATCGGTTACTCTGGGTTTTGCCGCCGTCGCGCCCCGCCCCGTGCATAACCGGTATGCGTCGCGTCTTCCCCCTCCGCGTTTTCCACGTGACCCGAAATCGCCGTTTCGGCGGCCGTGCATAATGGGCCTTAATGTTGCCTCATCCGTGCCTTGAAGGATACCTGGAGTTTACAGTAATAAACGTGTCAGTTTCATTTTGACTAGCGATTGTAGCTGGACTGTACTTACTCAACCCCCAGAATCCCATAGCAAAGAAAGAACAGATTATAATGGAAAGGCAGCTACATCCCAAACCGCACATCTAAGCCAGGTGAGTCAAGGCACACCTGAAAGGTTTTTAAAAAGGTCTGTTTGGACCAGCACAAAAGGAAAAGACCTACTACCTGAGGTAGGCATGCAGTCCATTGGGGGAAAGCATCTGCAACCTCAGAAATAAATAACTGTGAGACTGGCAACCTTTCGATAAAAGGGTCTGGTTTTAGGGATCATTTCTGTAGATTTTTGAATGCTCACTGAGTTGTCCTCATAGGACAATAATTCTAAGGATCATTGCTTTTTCACATCAAGTTTGCATATTTGGTATCAGCTTTGACCAAACACACAGATATTTCAGAATTAAACATGCTGAAAGGTATCTTGTGGCATGAAAAATAATTAGAAACAATATTTAATATAAATCTGTGGGAAAAAGAAAACCCAACCCAGCAAATTCCCCATTACTCTTTCCATCACTGGGGCAAGAACTCCCAGAGAGTCAAATAAAAAAAGGGAACTTGCCTCGAGCTGCTTTTAAAATAATGCAAGTGACAGCACTGTGTGCCTGTTCATCCGATTAGCTGGATGTGTATATGCAGACGCAGGCACCACTGGAGATGTAAACCAGCTCATCTTTTAATGGCTCCTCCAGTTAAAGCAGTTCCCATAGATGGGAACACTTTCCAGGGTTGCTGGATCAGACTTCCCTGGACTATCTTCAAGCCCTGCCCCCTTTCCCAGCAAAACACATCTCCAGTTAACCTCCTGCTTTTGTCATTAGTTGCTATTGCTAATATCTGCAGAAATCACTTGGGCTTCATGTACTTTCACCTCTGTACCCTGCAAGAAAAGTCAAAAAGCCATGGAAAAATTCAGGTTCCCTAGGAGATTTCTTTCTTTCTTTCTTTCTTTCTTTCTTTCTTTCTTTCTTTCTTTCTTTCTTTCTTTCTTTCTTTCTTTCTTTCTTTCTTTCTTTCTTTCTTTCTTTCTTTCTTTCTTTCCTTCCTTCCTTCCTTCCTTCCTTCCTTCCTTCCTTCCTTCCTTCCTTCCTTCCTTCCTTCCTTCCTTCCTTCCTTCCTTCCTTCCTTCCTTCCTTCCTTCCGAGAGAACTATTAAGACCAATATGTTAATCATATCCAAGATTAGATGTATGGGTTCTATTTTCATATCCAAAATTTGGTATACCTGCACTGCTTGTGGGAGAGAATCTGACATACATTCTGACATGAAATTGCTGTGAGGCTTAAGATACAGGTCAAGATGGTGTAGGAGGCAGCCCTTAGGTAATATGTGGGTATAAAATGGCTACGTTGTTTCTTTGGCAGGAGACCTTATAAAGGAGTCATCTCTTTTTAGAGATGATTTTACAGATATATTGAATCCAAGCCCGCTCCCCCCCCAAAGGATAGTCATACAACCATATTTGGTATTGTCCTTTCCTAGAATTTTAGAACCAGCTGGAGATTTCTTAAATGAATAAATGGAAAGGAATATGTAATGCAGAAAACGTGGAGTATAAAAGCAAGAACAAAAAACCTACTGACACACTAGACTAGGGGCAACAGGAAGGGGAGGGCTCTCTTCCCCTGGGAGGGCTCATCCCTCTAGGAAAGCCTTTCTAAACTTTTTTTTTAATAAATCTCTTAAACATTCTTCAGTCTTCCAGAAACTCCAGAAGTGGCAGAATATGGCTGGAAAGCATAGCTGTGCGTGCCCTGCCCTGCAGACCCCCTCAAGGCCTACCACTGGCCATTTTGGGAGGGGAGGAACAGATCAACATGACCTTATATCACCTGATTTAAGAAATTATAAATATATAATAATATATAGGTAAAGGTATCCCCTGTGCAAGCACCGAGTCATGTCTAACTTGGTTTGCCAGTGCCTTCCCCAGTCATTACCGTTTACCCCCAGCAAGCTGGGTACTCATTTTACCGACCTTGGAAGGATAGAAGGCTGAGTCAACCTTGAGCCGGCTGCTGGGATTGAACTTCCAGCCTCATGGGCAGAGCTTTCAGACTGCATGTCTGCTGCCTTACCACTCTGCGCCACAAGAGAGAGAGAGATGGGCTGGGAGAGAGGGTTTCAGTCCAAAGGCCATAAGTGGCATAGCTTTATTGTTAGGAGATCAATCACATGGAATTTCAAATAAATATTTTAAAGGCATGCTGCTCTAAATATGTTTCCCAAGTAACTTTTATTTTTATACACATTATATTAGAATCATAGAGTTGGAAGGTATCTCAAGGGTCATATAGTCCAACCCCCTGCACTATGCAGGAAATTCAAAACTACCTGTCCATCCACAGTGACCCCAATTCCATGGCCAGGTTATGCTCCCCCCCAATCCCCTCCCCCAAAATCCATGGCCAGTCTGGGTCATTTGAATTTTATTAATTAAAATATTCATCCTATAGTGTTAGAAAGGGACAAGGTGCATACATTTTTAGGTCATTATTTGGGGCATTTCCAAGTTTTCAGAATGTTTTCACTGCCTGCGCCCAAGATGTCCTCTGCAATTTGACGCACTCCCAGACATCCAAGTCTTTAAACAGGGAGGCAAGAAGGAAGAGACAAGCCTGTTTGTCCTTCTTAGTTCTAAAACGCCTAAGTCCCACCTTGATGACAAGCTCATATCTCCTGGACCAAATTAAAGTTTGACCAAGCAGGAATGACATCATGCCCCCTAGATAGGTATCTTCAGTGGTTTAGGAAGAGACCAATTAATATTTACATGGAGAATTCCACAAGGAGAGACAGTACATAGACACTTCATAGGTGGGTCTGTGCGAAGGAAAGGCGTAACAAGTGATTCATTGTGTGTGGCATAGAATGCCAAACAGGGGAAATACAATCTATAAGCATATTCAGCTTGGCCTTCCTGCCTTCTTATATGGAGTCTGGGCATTGTAGAAGAGTCATGTCAAGCAAACTTCCTGTTACCACCTCAGAAGCTTCCTTTGTTTCCTGCTGCATGTGTTCGTCACCCTTACCAGACTGGTCCTTAGCAGAGTTGGCAGATCACTGGCAACCCTGATCATAGGGGAGGGGTGTTTGGAGCCTTAAGAAGGAGGCATAATTCTTGACCTCATGCATCCAAATGCTGTGGGCAGCCTTGCAGGTTTTATCACTGCCATGTGTGAGACAGTTTTTACATAACTAATAGCCCCTTTATCAAACTTGTCTGTCCTTTCCTTTGTCAAATGTTGAAGGGTATATTGCCACATTCCTTCACAGCAGAGCCCTGAGCATAAAAACAACAGCACACGCAGTAGAAGAACAAGAGTGTTAGAAATCTCTTGAGCTTTGCAGACCCCATCTTTGGCAGAATAACGTGTTTTTCTGGGCTGATCATTAAAAAACTGTATGAACACAGCAGCAATTTGGCACCAGGGATACAATCTTAGGAGCATGAAGAGAGCAAAGAGGTAGTGATGCTTAAAGTTTCCAATTTCAAAATAACTGGAGAGGACAGAGCATACAGCACTGAACAGGTAACGAATGCCAATCAAGTTGCTCTTTTGCTTTCTAATGAGTGCCACAAGCTAAGCCTTGCTGTGTCTTTTGAATTTCTCTCCAATTTTCCAGCTGAGCCTTTCTGAGCCTGGTCTGGGGAAGGTGCCAGGTAAGTAAGCAACCACAAATCCACTTGATGATCAGAACCAATCTAAGTGGGCTGAAGCCAACATTTCCAGTGACAAAGCAGCCAGCCTTAATGCAGTTGTTTCCCATTAGCATTCTCTTTTTCTGTGACCTGATGCCAGTTATGCAGCATCATGGGAAATCAGTAACAAAAATTACACTTGAACATTTATAAACAGCACAAAAAACAAGTCAGCCTCTGTTGTTGGCAACGGAGTGAGCAAGGGCGTTTGCTGACATTCTGTAGATTGTTGATGCTCTGAAAATGCAGGAAAAAAATAGTTTTCTTAGATTAAAGTCATCTAGGGTTTACCAAGTCATAGGCACACAGCTTCGGTGTCTTTAGAATCTGTTGCTTTCTTCAAACATCAGCCCATGATCAAGAAAAAAATGGACATATGATTAGTTGCTCTTGAGAACGATGGAGTAACTTTCAAGTTTGTTGAAGTGGCAACCTTGCACTTAAGAAGTGGGCGGGACTGGGCACTTGGTATAGTGGTTAGCCAGTCTGGTGTAGTGCTTAGGAGTGTGGAATTCTAATCTGGCGAGCCAGGTTTGATTCCGCACTCCCCCACATGCAGCCAGCTGGGTGACCTTGGGCTAATATCAGGGTTCTCTCAGCCTCACCTCCCTCACAGGGTGTCTGTTGTGGGGAGAGGAATGGGAAAGTGACTGTAAGCTGCTTTGAGCTTCCTTCGGGTAGAGAAAAGCGGCATATAAGAACCAACTTCTTCTTCTTCTTCTTCTTCTTCTTCTTCTTCTTCTTCTTCTTCTTCTTCTTCTTCTTCTTCTTCTTCTTCTTCTTCTTCTTCTTCGTGGGCCCTTGTCCTTAGAAAAGGCCCACCACTCTAACAGTAGTTGTTTGTCTACTGAGGATGACTAGCTGAAATGTTTTTTTGAGTTGTTTGAATTTTCATTCATCATAACTTATCTCCTTCCTCAGGATTTAAGAAATCTTTTATTGGCATATGAAACTAACACAATAAAATGAGGATAAAAAGATGTCAACGTTGAATAAAATGACTGAATGAATACATAGAACAACAAAGGAAAATAATAAATATGCCACAAGTTGTCCCTAACTCTTATCCTTGTGCAACTTTATGGCACCTTGCAGAAATAACTTTCTGTTATTTCAGAGCTGTTATTATTCAATAGGAAAGAAAACTTTACGAGATCAGGGAATCCTATCTTATTTATCAAAATGGGGCTTAAATGTTTTGTATGGATATCTGGGTAGAAGGGGCAATTAAAAAAAAAACACATGCAAGATGGTTTCAGTGTTGCTTGTTTTACATGGCAGTATCTGTTTGAATATGCTACTTGTTGAAATCTTCCTAAAAGGATTGCTGAGGGTAAAGCATTACATCTGGCCAGGATCTCAGTGTGGGAGGATGAATCATTGCATGTGCATGAACTTGCCACTTTACATAACACAGATGTTAGTTTGAACTGAACACATTGACAGAGTTCCCTGATAGATCTCTCTCAAATTAGGCAACCTGCAACTTGCTGGCTTTTGGCTTTTTAATACAGGGGCAGGGGAGGAAGAAGCAGAGCAAATGAATACAACACACAGGCTAGAGCTTTAGCGCTAGTAGTGAGGGGGAAGAGATTTTGGATACCGATCCGTGGTATCTGAATCAGGCTGTTGTATGGAGCGTGCATGTGTGTTTCTCTACTTTCATCTGTAAAATGCTGGAGGATACGATTTCCTCCTTGCTCATGCTCATTTTATTACCAAGATCTGGTTGCATGGAATGTTCACTTAGCATTTCTCCTTTCCAATTGTTTCCTGTTTCATGGCTATAAGATCTCCCCCCTCCCCAATTGATTTAGCCTGGTCTTTTGCTCTGTTTTTAGTCTTCCACTGTTACTCTTTTCCTCATTATAAGGACATCCCAATTGTTCCTCTATTAAACAGAAACTTCCTTCAACATATATCTTAAACAGTTTTCAATATCCCAAAGGAAGTCCAGGAACACATTTTCTTCCCACAGCTACAAAAGTAAACAGGAAGGTCTTAATTCTTTTCTCCCTATTTTCATTCCCCTCCTCCCCTTCGTTTGCTTTCTGTTAGCAAATTTTTGCTTCCATAGAAAATTAAATGGAAATTTGCCATGTGTACTATCTACCTCTTATGAAGGAAGCTGTGCATGTAGAAGTTGCTCCTATCAGCTCTTATACTTGTGCATATAATTGAACTGGCCTAGAATAAGCCCTACACTGGGGTTTCCAGAGCTGCTTATCCTTTCGTGTTTTACATACCAGCATGGTATACATCTTTTGCATTATATCAGCTAAGCTTCAGAACAGTAGTAGCAAGCAAAGCAGTTCGGTTTCTGTGGGAAAGGCAGCTGATCTGGAGATGTGCTTGGCCAAAGAAATTTTGAACTTGGTTTACACTGGTTCAATTATATATTGCAGCTGCTCTATGACTACTAATTTAAATAACTCCATTAGAGGCTGCATACTGTGGCTCACCATTCCAAATTAGTGATTTTTCTCTAGCCACCAAAAACCTTTCTTTTGGACGCTTGAGGTGGCATATGCAAAATGACCTGATCTACATGATGTGCTACAGCATGTGATCAGTTTGTCACATAAGGAGCCATGTGGAGTGACTCAAAGCAGCCTTCATATGGACAGCTATCTCATATAATTAATTGGCCATAATTTGCCTGACTTCTAAATAGTTAATTTAAATGGGGTATCAAACTAGAAATACTTAGGGAACAATGCTAATCGGGTATGTTCCAAAGTAAGTTCCATGTTATTAAATGGGATCTGCTCCCAGGATAGTGTCCTTAAACTCACCACTATAATCCCTAAGTAGCTACTTTTGAAGTTGTAGTTCTTCAGAAGTCTGTTTGTACATTCCTTTCAGTTGCCATGGCTATTCTGGGTAGAGCCTTCAGAGTGGTGAGAACTTCCCAACATGTGTATGACATACACTGCATAAAATAACGAGCAGGAATTCAGGAAAGAGGAAATGTCCCTGTCACATACACCCCCACACACCCTTGTGTTCCTTCCTGAAAAGTTCTTGTTTTAAAAAAGCTGATTTCAACCATTTTTTCCAGATAAACTTACACTCTGGATATATGTGGTATTATGTGGGAAATGACGTCCACATGGTGAGCTAAGGTGCATTCTCAGCTCACTTGTGAGGATGGCAAACATGTGGACTTGGAAGACTGTCACTAAGCCCTGGCTACTGATCATGTATGCAATGAACTTGGTGTATGTGTTTTAAAAAACAAACAGAAAAGGGTGCGGGGAGAAAACCGTGTAATACAAAAGGGAGCAAAATTTGCCTTCATGTGAATACATATGCAAAGATGTGTGTGGAAGGGGGGACAGCAGCTGGAATTTCTGCCTGCAAGCCCCAGTAGCCTTCAATTGTTTTTGATATGGGATGTTTATTTTATCATCTTCCTACATCCCACCCCGACAACTTCCTGGTCTCTGAAAATGAGGACCATTTGCCAGCACTTGGACACTTCATCACAACACTTTCTCCTTCACTCTGTGCAACTGGACTCGGGTGAAAATGTCAAACTTGGCTGCCCTGTTTCTGTGGGGGCCAGCCAGTACCAGTTTCACTTTACTCAGTCATGGCCCTTCTCCCTTCAATAAACACCTTTTGCCCTCAGCTTGGTGTCATGGTTAAGAGTGGTGGCCTCTAATCTGGAGAACCAGGTTTGATTCACCACTCTACACCACATGCAGCCAGCTGGGTGACCTTGGGACAGTCACCGTTCTCTCAGAGCTTTCTCAGCTTCACCTACCTCACGGGGTGTCTATTGTGGGCAGAGGAAAGGAAGGCGATTGCAAGCCACTTTGAGACTCATTCAGGTAGTGAAAAGGAGGGTATAACAAACCAGCTCTTCTCTCAATGGCACAGTACAGCAGGTGTTGGCTGAATCCTATATCCATGTGCAATACAAACTCTGGAGGTCACAAAATCTCTGTGCTATATCTCTGTAGTAAAGCCATCAGGCAATGAACAATGGATGTAAAGTTCTTTAAATTTCATCATTATGTTTTGTTTGGGCAAACTGTTATATTAGGGCCTGCATGCTTTTGAAAACTGCCTGTCTAATCCATATAATATCCATTTCACCAAGAGGCTCGTAGGGGTGAGGAGCGACTTGCTCTTCTAGTTCCAGCCTCAGCTTTGAGACAGAAGGCCTCTTTGTGTCACTTTGACCTTTTCTGCACCAGGAATTTGCCCCGACACCGCTTGTCTGGCCCAAATCAGGCCCTCGTCTGTCCTGTGGCAAGGGATTGCGGATTTATCTGTGTTCCCTTTTTTGCCCTGCGTGGCAATTGCCCTACGTGGCAATGGGGCCTATGTTGGGCTAGGGCCATCTCGAAGGGAAGAGTTGGGCCATCCTGGCCCACCTCCTCCCCACCCTCACCCGGGTACAGTGGAGTCTCGTGGAGCATTTTTTCTTTTGGAGGGGGGGGGGAGTTAAGAATGCAAAATTATGTCGGTACACAATACTACATTTTTAAACAACAACAAAAAGTCTCACACTGTCCCACAGTGTGGCAGAACCTAGTTGCCCTGGCTGCGGTACAGTAGCACAAATCTGGGGCAGATTTCTTTTCTACTGCCCTCTGGTAGCAGTTTCTTAAACTGGGGTGCTGCAGGGGCACCTCTTGAAAAGCTAATGCCCAACAAAATTAGGCTTCTGGTAGTAAGCTCAAGTAGGCACTCCTTTTTTAATGTTGGGCTAAACTGTCTTTCATCTGATCCCGGCTGTTCAATTCTATTTTTCTCCCTCTTAAACCTTCCTTGCCAGTTCACTTCAGTTCACCTTCTGCTTCAGGCAAAAATTATCTGTCTCTGGAATTACTCTAATGAATTTCTACATGGATTTCTTCTTTATGAAAGGCCCAGGACTCTGGGATTGAAATGCAGCCACATTTAGACACCCCCGAGGATCATGTGGTTGGGAAATGCTTTGTGCATAGCACTGGAAATTAATTAGGAGCTGGCTGAGAATGTATGGGCTTGCATCCGCAGTTCTTCAGAAGTAATGACACAGTATGTTTTCATAAAAAAGGCAACATGCTGCTAATTTCTTTGGCATCACTGCAAAAACTATACTGGCTAGTGCATATAATTACATTTTCTATTATATTTTCTCCAGCATGAACAACAAACATGCATTACACAAATACTCCAAGTGGCCTAAATGTGATTTTCAGTGTGCCCCCTCAAACATCAGATTAGTTAAACTGGAGTTAGTACCACCTTAAAAAACCAAGAATTTCAGTATGTAAGCTTTTGAGAGTTAAAGCACCCTTTATCAGAGTAGAAATATATATTTGAGTGAGAGTGTCAGTTCTGGGTTGGGAAATACTTAGAGATTTGGGAGGTTACACTTGAGAGCAAGATTTGGGGAATGGAAAGACTTCAGTCGGGTATAATGCCATACAGTCCAGCTTCCAAAGGGGCCATTTTCTCCAGGTGAGGTGATCTCTGTCACCCGGGGAACACTTGTAACATTGGGAGCTCTCCAACCACTATCTGGCAGCTGATAACCCTAATCGGAGTCCTTTTTTCCTTGTCAGAAGGTGGGAAGAGTGTAAAGGATGCAAAGGTACAATGTACATTGTAATCAGCTTGATTAGTGCAGAGGGGAAATGCTTGCTGCACAACATTAGCATTCATAGTGAGATAAAAATCCTATGTCCCTATTTAGCCCTCGGGGGCCTATTGTTCTGAATCATAGCATTGGAAGGTACCTCCAGGGTTATCTAGTCTATCCCCCTGCACAATGCAGGAACTCACAACTACCTGCCCATCCATGGTGACTCCAATTTCATGCCCAAGTGATCCCCTCACCACCAAAAATCTCCAGAATCCAGCCTGGCTTGGAGGAAATTCACCTACCATCCCACAGTGGCGATTAGCAATTCCCTGGGTATGCACGCAAGGGCCACAAGAGACAAACACTGACACATCCCTTCCTGCCCACCCACTCACAATCTACCTAACTTCATAAAATCAGCATTTCTGTCAGATGATTATCTAGCCTCTGCTTAGAAACTTCCAGAGAAGGAGAACCCACCACCTCCCAAGGAAGCCTGTTCCACTGAGGAACCGCTCTAATTGTCAGGAACTTCTTCCAGATGTTCAGCCGAAAATTCTTTTGAATCTATTTCAAACCATTGGTTCTGGTCCGACCCTCTGTGTCAACAGAAAACAATTCATCTTTTATATGATAGCCCTTTAATCATTTGAAAATAGTTATCATATCATCTCTTAAACTATCTTCACCCCAGGCTAGGCAGACCAAGCTCCTTCAACATTTCCTCATAATACGTGGTCTCCAAACCCATCTTTGTAGCCCTCCTCTGGACATGTTCCAGCTTCTCTTTCTTTAGTGGTCATACCAAAAAGTGAACACAGTACTCCAAGTGAGGTCTTACCAGAGTGGAGTAAAGCGGTAGCATTTCCTCTCATGATCTGGAGACTATAGTTCTTTTAATACAGCCTAAAATTGCATTTGCCTTTTTAGCTACCGAGTTACACTGCTGACTCATTTTCAGTGTATTGTCTACTAAGACCCCCAGATCCTTTTCACACATACTATTGCCATGACAAGCCTTGTCCATCCTATAGTGATACATATGATTTTCCCACCTAAATGAAGAACTTCACATTTATCACTATTGAAATTCATTTTATTTATTTTAACTCACTTTTCTAGCCTGTCAAGATCATCTTGTATCCTCATTCTGTCTTCTGGTGTATTTGTTACCCCTCCCAGTTTAGTGTCATCTGCAAATTTAATAAGGACCCCCTCTATTCCTTCATCCAAATAATTTATAAATATGTTGAACACCTAAGGCACTGCACTAGTTATTCCTCTCCAAGAAGATGACAAAGCATTTACAAGCACCCTTTGGGTATGATCTGTCAACCAGTTCTTGATACACTTAACAGTAATAGGATCCATACCACATTTTACCAACTTGTCAGTAAGATTAACATGTGGAAACTTATCAAAAGCCTTATTGAAATCAAGGTAAACTATGTCCACAGCATTCCCCTGATCTAGCAAGGCCGTAACTTTCTCAAAAAAAGAGATAAGTTTAGTCTGACATGTCTTGTTCTTGAGAAATTACTTACAGCCATCTGCTCTGTCTGCTGTTTGATTATTTGTTCTAAAATTTTGCCAGCTGTAGATGTCAAGATTATGGGATGGTAGTTACCCAGATTCTCCTTTTCCCCCTTCTTGAAAATGGGGACAACATTTGGCTGCCTCCAATCTTCTGACACTTCACCTGTTCTCCAAGCATTGTCTAAAGTAATGGACAGAGGCTTAGAAATTACATCTGCAAATTTTTTTAGTACCCATGAATGCATTTCATCTAGGCCAGACAATTTGGTTTCATTTAAAACAACTAGGTGTTTATGGACTGCCCCTACAAGTAATCCTAGGCCACAACTCCCAACCCTCACCACATGAAATGATTTTGCCACATTGAGCTTGATTCTTCTCAGAAAACTGAGAAGTAGGAGTTGAGCCCTCTCTTCATCACCTGTTACAATGTCACTTTCTTGTCTCCACAATGGTCCTACCATGTTCCTGTTCTTTTTATTACCTTGAATATAACTAGAGAACCTTTTTTAAAGCATTTCTTGCTAGCCTTTCATAGCTTTCAAAGCTTTGGCTTTTCTAACACTCTCCCTAAGTGCATTGGTTATTTGTTCATGTTCATCCCATGTTTCTTCTGGAGAGCTCAGGACAGCATACATGGCCCACCCTCTCCTTGATTTTACCTCCACATCAGTCGTATTAGATAGGTTAGCCTGAAAAAGCAGCTCCATGATAGCCATTGAGCTCTTAAGCTTATCTGGGGATTTGTACCCTAAATCAATGGACTCTGGTGAACAATATGCAGATAACAGTTCTGCCAAGCGCTGCCAGCAGATGCTAAGGGGAGTGTGGAAACCATGAATAGGTGCCTGTGGGCAGTTTTAGAATGAATGAGAGCTAACAAGCTGAAACATAATCCTGACTAAATGTAGGTGTTACTGGTGGGTAGGAGATCTGATCTGGATGAAGTTACCCTTCCCTCTAAAGAAGCTTGTTTATAACTTGAGGGTGTTTCTGGAGTTGGGCCTCCCATTGGATAAGCCAGTGGCAATGGTGGCCAGGGGCTTTCAACAGCTTTGGCAGGCAAGCCAGCTACAACCTTTCCTGAGCCACTGTGGTATCATGCCACTATGATGCATGCGCTGGTAACATTTAGATTAGATTGCTGCAGGGCTCTGTACATGGGGCTGCCCTTGAAGACTGCCCAGAAGATACAGCTGGGACAGAATGCTGCAGCTAGTGTGTTGACTCCAGTCTTGTTCCATCAACACAGACTTCCAGCTTGCTTCTAGGCTCAATTCAAGGTGCTTACATTAAACTTCATAGCACTGTATGGCTTGGGCCCACCATATCTTAAGACAGGCTTTCTCAGCCAGGTTTTCATGAAACCCTGGGGTTTCTTGATGGTCCTGGGTTTCCTGAGTGGGTGGGAGCTAATTAATTTAAAAACATTTTTGGGTGATATGACCATAGATGGTAATGCCCCCCCAAAAGGCTAATGATAGGCGAGCATGTACACAGGTGAGCATGTACACAGGTGAGCATGTACACAGCTCTCTACCACTTCTGGGGTTTCTCGAAGCCAGAAGAATGTTTCAGGGGTTTCAGTGGTAAAAAGTTGAAAAAGGCTGCCTTAGAACTGCCTCCTCCTATATGAACATACCCATATGCTATGGTCACTGTCAGAGGTCCTCAGGTAACATGAGTGGCCACCCGAGAAAGAATCTTCTCAAAATGTTAGAATTCTCTCCCTAGGCAGATTTATCTGTCTCCCTCTATCATGTATTTGGCAGCTTGGGAAGACGGCCCTCCTAGACTTGTTTGCGTGTTCTTAACGGAATTATTTTAAATTTTTAACTGTATTTTTAATTGTTCAAACATTTGAACATTTATGTTTGTCTTGTGGACCCTGATCTGGTGGAAAGGCAGCATCAAAATGCTTTAAATAAATAAGGGTGTAATTCTGCTTAGGACTGCATTGTCAATAGCTTAGATTTGAAAAGAAGTGTTTTTATTTATGTGGAGCTGTACCTGTTTGATTTGTACCGATTTGCTTTCAGAAGGTACAAATGCATTTTGACAGTTCACATGCCAGCAAGCTTGCCCTGACGTCACTCTGTGAATGTGCTACATGGGGTCACTTTCAGGCTTTAGCTGTCTTCTCGGGTTAGTGAGAACTCACAGCCTCTGCAATCCTGGCAGCAGAAGCCAGTAAGGAAGCAAAGTGACTCAGAAGCTGCAGGGTAGAAGCCTGTAAAGAGAAGGTGCCAGTTTGGCTGGGATGTCACTGACCAATCGCTGACAACAGGTAGAAACCCATACATTTCCAGTCATCCCTTTCCATCCGTATTTCTTAATTACATTTAAGCATTTGAGCCACTGTAGCTATTTAGAGTCATTCTGCAAGGTACAAAGAATGAGATGGTGAAGGGAGATTGCAGAGGAGCTAGGCTTTACTGCTTCTGACTACAGGGAAGGGATTGCTTTTCTTAAATGCTTCCCCATGTGAAAGATTCCCTGTAGCAAGCAGAAGTTTAGCACAGTCTTTACCCTGATGCAGTAATTTGCTACAAGCAAAATGGCTTTTCCATGAGGAAGCCTAAAAAAATACCCCTCCACACCACCACCACCAGAACTCTACCAAGTCATTATGCATTGTCTGCCAGTGGACAGCAGATATTTACTGTAAATTGGTGCCCCTGTTGAGCTGTTGTTGATGGCCTGCTTTCCCATTGTACTTGGCTTCTCTCCCCTGGGGTGGTACTAGTGAGGAACTGAAAAGGGAAAGACAGTGGATTGTTAGCATCTGGAAGACATGGCAAGCCACAGTGATAGGTTTAGCTTCCCAAAAGTGCAGCATGCATGTGCTTTTGGAACATGGCTGATAAGCTGCAGCTGCAGTCTTTGTATTTCTTCTGTCATATAACATTTCTTGGTCTACATTGTTTACCTGAATCCTTTCAACAGAAGCAAAACATTGCCACTTACCTGAATGCTAAAAATTGGACACCATGGCTTGCGTGTGGATGTGTGAAGACTATTTTGGTTGCAGCCAGTAGTAATGAAGTGGAAATGCTGTCTAAATCAAAACAGGTCTTCCCTCATATTTATCTATCATTAATGTACTGAACATTGCAAATGAGGTGGCATTTTTAAAAGAACACATTGAGATGGGTACAAGATGAATGAATCTTATATTGAGAACAACAACCACAGCAATGATAATTTGCCACACAACTTTATCTCTTCCCTAATGCAGGCTCTAAAAGTTGAGGGATTTTTCCTGTTACTCCTTTCCGTCTCCCAGTTTTTGCAAATAGGGTGTTTGTTAGCTTTGCAAATATATATATATATAGAGAGAGAAAGAACATAATCTTGATTTATTTTCACTGAGTTCATTTCCTTTCCCTATATATTTAGGGAGAGGGTTCCTTGGTGGAATTGTGGATTTTTTTCTGCATGCTGTGGTGAAACAACAACTAAATGACTACCCAAAGTTAAGTATTTGTTTAACTCCACTATGGAAATTGGTCAGATGTGAAACCAGATCCTATGCCTGCCACCACATCTAGGGGAAAAAATTGTTTCATAGCTAATAATAGGGTGGGCCATAAATATGCATTCCAAAATAACTGCCCAATGCAGCTTCAAACATACAAGTACCCATTTGTTTCTTCCTACTGTTTCTTTAAGCTTGGTAGATATTCCAGATATTCATTGATGGCCAAAACAGACTGAGGGAGCTGTGATCTGATCATCTCAGCATTTGAGGTGTGAATTTGATTATTTGCTACTTACCTGTGAAGAGTGGAGAGATGAATGCCCTCCTGTTGCTCCAGTTCAGATCAGTGACACATGCTGAAATTCAACTATAGAAAATGTTGCCCAAGAATTCATCTAGTTGGCAGTGCTTCCCTATGCTGCCAACACAAATGGAGCAAGATGTGATCAAATGGTGCCACGTTACCAGTGCTATCTTGAACTGCGTTACAGCCTCCTAAATCTACTGGAGTCAACAGGCTTAGAAGAGTGTAACCTTTTTTAGGACAGCACTGTAATCTACTCATTAAACACAACTAGCATCAACATTTATGATGAAATGTTTTGGGGAAGGGGATCTGTGTTTGTTCATGTTCATAACCAGCTGACAAAAGTATAAGGGTTAAGGGCTATTCTTAAATAGGAGGTAGATTCCCATGGCCTCTTTTTTTGGCTGCAAATGGAAAAAGGTGCCCCAGACAAGAGGATAATTGCTTTTGAAAGTGGGAGGAAAAGGGGAACTATATTCATCCTGTATTGTGATGGGGAACATTACCACACAAGCCATTAAGCACATGCCATTGGACAGAATCAGCATAAAACAGAAGCCAACAATTTACAAGCTGGTAAAATAAAACCTAATTAAGAGCCTGGGTAAAAAGATGTGTTTTAACCTGGCACTTAAAATTAAGTAAACTAGGAAGTCCCAAAGACGACATTCCAAAGAAAATGGTTTGTCTGTTGTCTATAGTCACCACCACCTGTCTCATCTCTGGAGGCAGAGGCACAGGGAGCAGGGCCTGAGAGGCTGATCTTAACTGGCAGTCTGGGTAGTATAGGAGGACGTAGTAATATATATAACAATGTAAGTGCAGGGCCAGTTTATCTATATAGCACATGCTATGGGCCCTGCTCTTCCAGTGGCCCCACAAAGTACCTTTCCCTCATGGATCAGGGCCAGCACCTCTTTCCTTCCTCCCTTTATTCTTTAAAGACACTCAAAGTGCCATCCCTTTCTGCTGGGGAGTGGCCCTCCACCCCCAGCCTGGCTGCTCCCATTGCAGTTGTACCCTGCTAGGGTTCCACGAATCCTTAAACTGGCTCCGGTACTACAGACCCCGTGAATCCTTAAACCGCTCCTGTATAAGTGCATGACGTGTCTTGTATGGGCGGAATGTCTCATCACAGTTTTTGTCATATAAGGTTTTGAGAGCCAAAGCTTCGTTTATGAGATAGTATCTAAGCCTGAAAGCTTTCTTGGTATCAAAGGTGCTATTGTACTGCTAACATGGCTGCCCTCCTGTAACTATCGCTACACTCTGAGATTGTCAGTCCAAATGTTTGACAATCTGTCCATCTGTGTTTGAGCAAGTTCTATTTTGCAAAAATAAATAAAAGATTGTTCATATATGATTAGATATTGCTTTCCCACTATTCACAAAATTACCTGGTCCAAACAGTAATGTTCCACAGTTACCAATTTAGTTGTGAGATGTCTCTCTGTGTCCCTTACAGCTGTGTGACATGATATTCCATAATGGCAGCTGAGGCGTCTGGGTCAGTTTGCACATGCACATTCTCAGACTGCCTCATGGGACTTAGAAGGGGTTGTGGGTAGGCAACTGTGTGAGTCTTGTTCTGTGCCCTATTGAAGAACTTAGAAATTGGCTGCCTTCATAGCCACTTTATTTTCACTTTGATTTTTTGTGGGGAGCTGCTTGAGTTGAACCTACCCAAAACTTCAAGGTAATCAGGGGGAGGCTGTTGGTCAATTCATGCATAAAGGAGCAGTTTGATTTTGTTAAGTTTGAAAGACGATCTCATTTATGTTGATTTTGTAGCAGCCCTTGTCTTCACCTAGACACTCTGAGTTGTTTTTGGGGGGTTAAAACAAAAGATAGATCCCCCAAATTCTGCTTTATGGGTGAAGGAAATGAAAGTCAGTACTAAGGAAAGTCAGTACTAAGGAAATAACACCAGTGAGGTGCTGCAACAGGAGATCTATGGCACCTAGAGTCTGTTTTATTGGAAAGATGTAACTAGCCTTATTAAGGACAGAAAGTTGTGATATTTATGTCCATCTAGTTTGGAGGTGGTTTTACAACAAACAGATGTGGACTGCAAAACAAATAGCTTGTGATAAGCTGGGGTTTAGCTGTTCCATGTTTAAGGCCAAAAGCAGCTTGAAACATTCAAGGCAAGCAAAGCTTCCCTCTTGTCCTTTTTTGATTTTATAAAGTGTGCAGTTGCCATTTTTCTTTAACAGATTAAATGGAACCCTGCTGAGGACACTCCTCTGATAGCAGTTTAGACAGAAATCCCACCCCATCTCAAAAATCCTCTGTGTCATGCTATTAATAAAAACATAGACTGTCAAACAGGGAAAGTTTTGCCAGCGGTGGAAAGATTGTGTCACTATAGAGAAATCAAGCCTGCTTTTATATTAGCTTTTATAGGTTATTTATAAATTATTCACAGATGTTCTTAGTATGTCAAAAATGTGAGCAAAGCATCTGTTCCACTTAATATTTCTGGTAAGGCCTTGGAGGAGGAGCACGTCTCATGGCTTAAGTGCCACTCAGCACAACACCCACTCAGGGTGGCTATCCTGCCCGAGTGCTTCTCCTCCAACTGGCTTGCCTGTCCATCCAGCGGCCAGCCTTCCATCCCCCACCCCTGACCACCCCCTCCTCCTTCCTCTTCCCTCTGAGGCTTGGAGGCTGCAGATCCCTGCTGCATGAGAGCTGCCCCTGCCAGTGAGTTCCCTACCAGCTGCCTGCAGCCTTTCCAGGTCCTGGGGAGATAGGGAGGCTGTCCACAGAGTTCTTCCACACCCTGCCCCAATCTAGTGCCGGTTGTATTCCTGAATGCAATGAGCTTGGCCCCTAGGGTTGTTATGACTATTGGTATGACACCAAAAATGCCACAGATTGTTAAAGGGTAAGTTGGTGAAGTTGTAAATTGGTAAGCTGGTAAAGCAATTAGTGAGTCATTAATTCCTTATCTTTTGTGATGATTTTTGGATACAAGGGATGAATAAATTTTTTTTCAGAAATTGCACATAATATATCTCTGATGTACTACTACTAAACTGGCATTTAAACATGAGGTATGACTGAAGGCAAGAGACATATTTTGAACCAGGGAAAAATTTGATGGGCTAGAAAAAGATAGGATGCAGTTAGCCAGCCATGAAATCATTGGAATAGGGAGGGGAGCAGCAAGACCAGGTGTTGTGTTCTGCATTGTAGTTTCCTCATCCAGTCGTGGTTCCCTTAGGGTGGCCCTCATATAGTCTGCAATTCCTTACTCTATTGGTCCAACAACCTGACTCTCGTTCCCTTGCCCTATCCCATGGTCATTCAAGGCCCCACCTTTGTTCCTGTACCAGAATACAAGGTGCTTTTTCAGGGAGGGAATTTGAAAAACTGGGACAGAGATGTGACCAGCGATGAAATTCTAGATCTACTGGGGAAACTAAAAACTGATAAGCCTCCAAGTCCTGATGGCCTATACCTGAGACTTCTTAAGGAACTTGATGTGTGATTGTTGATCTACTAACCCATATATGTAACCTATCACTAAATTCAGCCTGTGTACCAGAAGATGGGAGAAGATCCGGAAGTGAACCAGGAAATCACAGCCTAATGTCTATCCCAACCAAATTAGTAGAAACTATAATAAAAGACATAATTGTTTAGGCACCTAGAGGGACAAAGCCTGCTGAGGGAAAATGAGTATGACTTCTACAAAGTGAGGTCCTGCATCACCAACTTTTGGGGATTCTTTGAGAAAAGTGCACACGCTTGAAGACAATGGTAATGCAGTAGACATTATATACCATGACTTTCAAAGGGCTTTTGACAAAGTACCTCACCAAAAATGTCCAAGTAAACTTAGTAGTTATAAGATAACTGCTAGTTGAATGACTGGGACCAAAGTAGGAATGAATGGACAGTTCTAACAATGGAGGAAAGCAGTGGGGTTTCCAAAAGATCCATATTGGGTCCACTGTTAATTTATTTGTCAATGATCTGGAACTAGGGATGAGCAGTACTTTGGCCAAGTTTGCAGATGACAAAAATGTATTCAGGATGGTAAAAACCAAGAGGACCTCCACAAACTGAGTGGGTGGGTGACATTGTAGCAAATGAAGTTCAGTATTGGTAAGTGTAAAGTGATGTACATTGGGACAAAAAATCCCTGCTTCCAAATATAGGCTACTATAGTGTGAACTTGCTGAGTCTGAAAGAGAAAAAGGTCTTGTAGTGGATAACTCAATGAAAGCATCAACCCAGTACGCTGCAGTGGTGAAAATGACAAACTGTAAGTAAGGGATTATTAGGAAAGGGATTGAGAAAATGACCAATATTGTAATGCCCTTATATAGAACTATACTGCAGCTTCATTTGGAGACATTGCAGACCTGGAAAAAGTAGAGGACAACCAAGATGGTTGGAGCACCTTCTCTAGGAGGAAAGGCTGAAGAATTGGGGACTTTTCAGTTTAGAAAAGAGACAGCTAAGGGCGGGGGGCATAATAGAGGTTTACAAAATTATACATTAGGTGGGGAGTTGACAAAAAGGAGGCAACTTCAAGGGAATGACTCTGCTTCAGTGCCCTGCTGGTGGCCATCCAGAGCAGCCTATTTGCAACTGTGTGAGGCAGGATGCCAAACTAGGTGGACTATGGGTCTGATCCAGCAGGGCTCTTCTGATTTAATGGATTTATCTCCCACTGTATTTCATGGGCTCATGGTCAACCTGCCTCGGTTTTTATCCTTTGGCTCTGGACCCCATTCAGAACAGGGAGTGGCCCCTTGTCTTTACTCCTCTCCAGATATTCTGTGGGTGCTCCGAGGCACTACATTACCGCCGTTTACCCTCCTTGCCATTATCCCCCCCCCCCCCCGTGTGCAAAGAAGGCTCCAGGGAGCCGGAGCGAGTCATCCGGTCCTCTTCTTGCCGCAGGCCAGTTTGGCCACTCTGGAGCCATGGGCTGCCTGGAGCCTCCTGGGAGGCCGGGCTCCTCCCCCGGGCTGCTGGCACGGCCGATCCGGCAGGCAGGGCTGCCCTCTCTCCGGGACAGAGGCGCTCTAAGGGGAAAGGAGGGCGGCCGGCCGTCCCCACCCAAGGCCGTGTCGCCAGCGTCGTCCCGCTCCGGCTGGGCTTGCCTGGACTGACGCAGCCAGCGCGCAGAGGGAAGGCCGGGCACACGCGGGGCTGCCAAGAGGCGAGGGGCGGGGAGGGCCGCGGTTGCCTTTCCTCCATTCATTCGCGCCTGCGAGCGGCACGGACCCAGGGCCGCGGTGGGGGCTCCTGCCTGCGAGCTCTTCGGCAGCCAGCGCGCGCCCTCCCCGCCCCTCGTTGCTAGGGGGCCGTCGGAAGGCGCACAGAAACTGCAGCGCCGCGCTCGGGACCTTGCGGGGAACTTCGGGGAGGGGGGCGCAATTTCCACGCGCGGAGCAGGAGCTGAGCGTGGCCATGTCCGACCCGGCGGTCAACGCGCACCTGGAAGGGATCATCTCCGACTTCGAGGGTAAATGGCCTGGGGGGGAGGGGGCTCTTTCGCGGCTCCGTCGCAGACTCCCCCCTCCCGCTGCTGGTGGGGCGCCCCCGCGAGTGTGTTGCCATCCCCTGCCTGGATCCGAGACCCCCCTCCCCTCCCCTCCCTCGCCTCCCCCGGTAACTAGCAGCAGGCACCCGGAGGCTGGCGGGACTGGTGCGTCGGTGGGGTTGCCTGGCCGAGCAGATCCTCTGGCTGGAAACGGGGCTCGTGCCTTGGGGCCGGGAAAGGACGGTGCAGGCGACAAGAGCGCTGAGCCTGGTCGTTTGTTTGGGCCAGGTAATGAACGGGGTGTGTGTGTGTGCGCGCGTGCGTGCGCGGGGGAGGATTTCGAATAGAGAACAACCCCCATCCCCAGTCGGGGGTCGAGGTGACTTGTTTTTGCTTCTGGGTTAGAACCGAGCTGCGAGAGATGGCTTTAAGGGGGGGGGGGGAGCGGCACGGGCCTGCTGTTTGTTGCTTTTCCGTTTTCCTCCTGCATTTGCTTCAAGGAAGCCACGGTAATGTTAAGCACGTTACAGTCTTTTTAAACAACAACACCCCCCCCCCCGCCGCCCCAATATCATCATTGTAATGAAGTAGGTCACAGAGCTTCCACAGAGTAGACGCTGAAGCCTGTGCAGCCAGGTCTGCCTGTCCATCTCTCTCTCTCTCTCTCTGGATCATCATCCCCACCACATTTTTATTCCTCCTGTGTCCACACATATCAGTCTGCATGGCTACCGAACACAATGTATATTTGGGCATGTTTGAAAGTCTAACTGACTCTCCCTCTTTTGTGAAAACTTGTGTTTCTCTTTTGCTGGACAAGCAGAGGTGTGTTTGAGAGAGTGGCGTTAGTGCATAAGAGGAGGTCTTTAACTGCCTTGGTGTGTGTGGTGATGTGCCTGTCTGTGTGTATCTTTTCTGTCTGAGAAAGGAACAGAGGCAGCCTTGGACTGTTCCATGATGTCCTGCGGAGAGAAGGAAAGCAGTAGCTGCCATGGCCTTGTGGAGCTTGTTGTGGTTGAGACAAGGGAGGCTGGAGGGTCTCCTTGGTCCCTCCCATTTGTTGGCTTGAGCCGTATTTTGATGCCCCTCCCAATCTGAGAAATTACATGCAAGTCAGCAAAAGGTTCAGTTATGCTTCTTTCCACAGACTGCTCTGTGGTGCCTTTGAATATTCAAGTTAAGAATGATCAGCAAGGCCGCAAATTAAGAGGGGGCTCCTGTTGGTGATCTTTGGAGAGGTTTGTGTTGTCAAAGCAGAAAGCTGACTTTATTCCATTGTTAATTCCAGGTTTTAGTTCCATTTTCTTTTGTTATGATGGGGTGCGGCCTGACTAGTGTAGGCATAAGTGAATCTCTGTTTCCTGTGCAGAAGAATAGGAAATGAAGTTTCAAAGCTGCCTTGAACGTGCGCAACTCTATATTGCAGTAACCTCCTCTTTGGTATACTGTCCATGGAAGCTGGGTTGCATTGTGCATAGTTGCATTCTGTGCTTTTGGTTTAATGCTGTAGCACATTAATCTGGATGTGGACAAAGCATATATGAGTAATGCTATCCCTCACAGGTTGAAAAGTGAATTGCCCAAACTGTATGATTTCTGTTGTTACCTGATATATCCCCATCTGTGGTACAGACTGCCAAAGTGGAATTTGTGCAAATACCTCCATGCACGTGAGTTTGGTGTACATTTGAGACTTGCTGAAAATCCTCTGGACAAATGCTGCTGAAAATTATACATGTACCAGCCTGAAGCAGAGCCTGACCACCTTCATATTAAGAGCAGAAAGTAGCATCCTAAAATCCCCCACCTTCAAGTTTCGAGCTCTGCAAACATTTGCAGTGCAATTTCCAATGGGGGAGTTATTACCTCTTGCCCACAACCATGAGAAGCAAAATCAATATGCAAAACACTTAAAAGTATGTAAATTCGTCTGATTTGCAAATCAGCATTACTGAGTCCCTCCTGTTGTACAAATGCAACTGAGATCTCAGTGAGAGGGTTTTCTGCTTTCAAGGTAGAACCATACAGCCTTCTATCTCCTTTGATGGCCAGTGTTAGAGTTGAGTTTTGTATTACAAAATCTCCTGCTGTCTCAGACTCGGGGTTCCCTGGATCCTAGCTCTCCCTTTTTGTCAATCTGTTTTACTTACATTTGGCTCCTAGAGTTGGTTGCTGGATACCCAGAATTACATAATGCAAAGTGCAACTTTTCTCTTCTTGGTAAATAATTTTTGTTTTAGCACAGGGGTTTGCACAGCTTTGGTTTCAAGGAACATCTATAAAGATCAGTTTGTTTCCTTGTTAAACCGTAAAGAGACCCATCAATGTAACCTGGAATTGTAGGATATTTTTTTATTCAGGGAAAGGAGAAGGAGCTGGACAATTTGAGTTCCTTGGAATATTCATCCACCCCTGCCAAGAAAAGGGACTCATTTCCCACATGTATGACATGATTACTGCAACTGGAGCAAAACTAGAGATATATTGGATCCCCATCCCGGCACTCGACCACAAACCCTGTCACCTTTTGTGCTGGGAAATATAGTATGCTCTGTTCTCCAGGGATGGAAATGCCCTTTTATTTCATATGCACAAAGAATAGTGGGAATGATTGAAGCATGGAAACAGCTGCATCTCCATTGAGTCACAACTACTGGCCACAAGTGGTGGCTCTATTACTCATAGGTTCAAAGGGCACATGTGAGTACGATTTGGCCTTTGTCTTGAGAGCTCAGGAGATCTTCAACTTAAAAAAAATCAGATTGTGTAAAGGGGAGCAATAGAAGCTAGAAAATCTGAAATGCGCACGTCTGGCTGACTGCCATCTCACATCCCCTTGGCAGCCCAGAGCATATTATTTTCAGTTTTTCCATGTGGTAAGCCTTTAACAGATAAAACCAGAGCTGTGCCATGTTTTTGTTTTCTTAAGTTTGGTGTGCACAACTTGATTCAAAAATTGAGCATCTATTTCAGACATTTTCTGAAGCAGAATCCTGGAGTGATTTATGTAAATTTGGTTAATTAAACTTGTATGCCGTAAAAGTAATAGACACATTGAAGTTTATACAACTAAACACATTGTAGGTATTATATCTTCATATAAGTAGACACATTGTATTATTGTATCTTCATGGAAAAAAGGACAAGCAGATCTGAGCTTTCTGAAGTGGGTCACAGACTGGGGAGGTATGAGTCCAAATCAACTCAGTCATGAAGCTTACTGGGTGACCTTTGGCCAGTTACTCTCTCTCAGCTGAATCTCCCTGAGCTTTCTGGAGGAAGGATGAGATAAAATGTAGCAGCATGGTGTCATAGTTAAGAGTGGCAGCCTCTTACCTGGAAATCCGGGTTACTCAGAGCTTTCTCAGCCCCACACCTCACAGATGTCTGTTGTGGGGAGAGGAAGGGTAGGTGACTGTAAGCTGCTTTGAGACTCCTTCAGTTAGTGAAAAGTGGGATATAAAAACCAATTCTTCTTCTAGTAGGTAGGTCTCCCCCCCCCCCACAGAAACTTAGCCTGATTCATATGACAGGACCAGTTCAAATTTGCCCAGATAATCATTCATGGAGATTGTCCATTTGTGTGAACAGAATAGCTTGTAGATGGCAGTGGAGACTTTCACAAAAAGAAAAAAAAAAGGTTTTCATCCCACTTCCTATGACTATTTGTCTATCATTATACTGCTCATACAAGTAGACAACAAACCAGAAATATTTAATAATGCATAATGTATCGAAAAAGCTTTCCTCCTTGGCCTTAACCTTTCAAGCCCTCCTCCTTTCAGATTTCTGACTGCCCCCGTGATCTTTCAGTTCTTGGGTTGTCATCCTCAGATGGATTGCTGAAGCCTTTACTAGTGTGCATGTGCAGAGAGGCAGGGCATGCTAATGCCACTCTTTGCACGCATACAGAAACAAGCAGCAGGATGGCAAGATGAGGTCATTGCATGTTGGAAAGGATCTCTTCCTGATTCTGACCCTTGGTGTGTTCTTCAATACAGTACTCTCCTGGTGCTCAGCTTGTGTTTCCTGTCTCCAACTCTCTCAGGCTACTGCCCACAATCCTGGCCTTGAAACCAATGAGCTCATAACTCTGGCTCTCCTTCTGCCTGTCATGTTACCCTGAGCCCGTGGCTTACTATCACATGCTTGCAGCTCAGTGGGTCCAAGGTCTGTAAAGCCTGAAGCCCCCTGACTCAGTGCTTGCTAGTTGCTGTGTTGAACAAGGGTGGGGTGGGGGGGCTAGATATGAGCTTGCAAAGAGAAGGAAACAACCCTGGAAACAACGCAGGCTATTCAGAATCACTTAACACAAATTAGTTATGCTTTACATTTGAGAGAGCCATATTATGCATTTGTGCTTTGAATTTAAAAAAAAAAACATAGAGGGAACACAAGTTAAACCCCCCTCCCCCCAAAAAAACCACTAGTTGTTGTAAAATTGGTCAACTCACCCTCATTTTATGTTGCCTCATGTTGCCCACACCTATTTTTACATTACTGCAGGCCTTCTTCTAAATGGATTTACAAGTTAACTTGAATAGTATGGATGGAAGAAGTAGGGGAGAAACATGGTACATGAGAACAATATTTTTGCTTTTTTCCTTTGAAGTCCGATACCACTGAAGTAGCATTTCAAGATGTAATCAGACAAAGCACGACATTGGGTATCACTTGATGCTTTACCTACAGTTGTACCAATGCTTGCTCCCACTGTCCCCATTTCAGATATTTGCACATATTTATTTATGTACAACTGTCTTTCATTACATGCAAATGTTCAGCAGTGCTGCAAAAATTACGGTTTCATTGCATAGGGTTCTCTTTCCATGTTCATCTGTTCTCTTGGATTTTTAAGGATGGACCTAGTGGGTGTGATCCTACTCTTGTGCATGCATAAAGCACAGATGTCAAGTGTCTGAACCACGTCACTAGGCATACCAGTTGTGCTTTCATTGTGTTACTTCTTAACTGTGTGGTACTTCCTAATTGTAATACTGAATCTAGTCATAGCTAGAAATCAAGTCATTATATGGAAGTTTAGGCTGCTATGGGACAGGAGCTGGTTATGTTCATTCAAACGAACTGGCATGGAATATGATAATGTTTCCTTGCATATATGTTGATAAATTATTGAAAGCTTTATAAAGGTTGCTGGCCAGGTGACATACAGAAAAACAGTTTTGTGCTTAGTGTATTGTTCACAAAGTGGAAGAAATGTGTCTTCTTTGAATTAAATGGATATATTTGAAACAGCTGTTATTAATGATCAAAGGAACCTAGTACTGGGGATAATGAACAGTGTTTCTGCCTCTTCCTTTATGGGCTGCTGTGCTTACAGTGCCTGAATAATTTCTTGATCAGTGTTTTAATAAACAGCCCTGAAGTCAACTAACTATGTAAGCAGAGTTGAGAAGTTATATTTACTTATGTTATTTATATCCTTCTTTTCCACAATGCCCAAGGTGGCTTACACAATATAAACAAGTAAATATATGTTTGAAATCTTATTTAGTTACTTGTGTCAAAGGTGCATCCATATAATTCTGCTTTGGGCCTTTTATGGAAGAGTGTCTCGAAGCTTCTTATACTGTATCTGACAGGTTGTTCCAAAGAATGGATGCTACCCCTGGAATGAGCAAATAGAGGGGACTGCTTAAAAGTGAGGTGGCCAATGACTTTAGGTGGTATATCAGAACTTATGGGGAACCCCCCTCGGTGTTTGGGACCAAGTTGTAAAGGTGACAACCAGCATTTGGATTTGTGAAATAGGTTCCCAGGTAAGTTGCTAAAGCAGGGTGTAATAGAAGCATAGAGGTATAATTAGAACAAGAATTTTGTACACTGTTCAGGAACTTCAAATAGCATAGAATGTAACAAATGAAGTCTTAAAGTTACAGAGGCATGGATCAATGTGGCAAGGTCAACATGATTAAGATAGGAGGCCAGCTCACACACTCAATATAAACAATAGAAAGCACTTCTAGTTATTCCCCTGATTTGTGTTTCTGAGAACAACTTTGGGTCCAATATTAATCCAAGCTTTTTCACTGAGTCAGAGAGGCATGCCATCAATTTCTATTGATGATAAGCCCGTGCAGTCGGCCTTTCTTACCAGCATCACTTTAATGTTTCCAGGATTCATTTTCATCTCTCTCTCTCTCTCTCTCTCTCTCTCTTTCTCTCTCTCTCTCTCTCTCAGCTTTTGTAGATTTAGATGGTGATAACTCTGATTCGGATTGCACTATAAAAGAAATAATCCTAGGTTTGCTTCACAGATGACCACATGGAATTAAACAAAATTAATTTTGGTTGTGTCTCTTACACACATTTTGGTTCTTCAAGGTATGTGCTTTGTTTGCATGTACTTTTGACAGGAGGCAAAGCACATGCAGTCATCCATAAAACTGAGAAGAAGTGTGACACAAAAGAGTTAACTTTGTGAAGTTCAGGCTTATACATCAGCATGAAGAGGGTGTGTAATATAGGGATATTAATCACATGTTAATGCTCACAGGCTCCATTGGTTTCCCCCCCTCTCTTTTTTCTTTTTCCACCATGATTGGGTGTGTGTAAAATCCTGAGGATCAGACCCCTAAAGACCAAAAATACATCTAGATTCCGGTATTACAGTGATCTGTTGAACTGCTTTTATCTCTGAGGTAATTCTGTATCTCACATTGATTGCATCAGAAACTTTGCTGTGAACTCAAGGAATATTTGTTAGGAATATTTGTTCAGATGGAGCTAGCACAGTTCTCCTGGGCCTGCAAAATGGAGCTCTTCCACCGGGCATTTGGTTGAGGCCAGTGAACTGACAACATTCATTGGGCCCCCAGAACTCCCCTCCTGATCTGACCAATTGGCCAAGCTATAGTCGAAATGTTAATAGTAAACAGTAGAAAATTAAATATTAAATGTTCAGTGCTATTGATGTTACTGTTACTGCTGTTGTTGATACAGTTACTAAGTTCATGTATATGTTTTATTGGTTGTCATGTTTGTTGTGAACCACTCTGAGCCAGAAGGGAAGGCGGTATAAAAATGTAATAAACAAATAAATGCACATGTTCAGCTGGGCAAGAGGGGAGATAAAATCCAGTTGGGCTGAAGATTGTTACTATTAGTGCATTGTAAATGGGCTTCTTCGTTAGAAAAGCCACTTTAGCTATGTTCAGACTTCCCAGTAAATTGTGGTTTGATCACACTCTAATTGGCCCACTCCAAATCAGGAATTGGACATGGATTGTTAACTAAGAGTAGCACTAGAGGTTTGTAGTGATGGCTGAATTCATAAATCCCAGTGTAAGAAGCATCACACTTTGGAGCCCAAAGACGGCAACGGTTTTCTCTCTGCTGAGAGAAAGGGAAGGAACATTCACCATTGGAAATCCTAGGAGACATGGATGAGTGTGGAACTCCCTTCCCTCCAATTTTGGTAGCAGGAAGTCCAGCATTATTGTTGTGGAGGGGAATAGTTCCCCCATCTCCCCATCAGTTTTCTTGCCAGTGGAGAGCTTTGAGAGTTTTCATTTTCAGAGTTCCCTCTTTGAAGTCAAGCATCTTGATTTACAGCATTTGTCCTTGAGTGATCTCCCCCCCATCTCATAAAGCTATTAAAGCAATGTGCTTTGGCTCAACTGAACCCATGGAATTTACAGCTTTACAGCCCTGCATGGATACAGCAGGAGTCCTGGGCAGAGGAGGCATCACTGGGATCTTCTGTCTCCTGGGCTGCAGGAGGCCTTATGTGCCCAGCAGACCTCCAAATCATTCTCCCTTCATCCCCTGCAAGCAAACAGGCAAGGGACAAGATGACACTGAGTGCCAGAGTGGGTGCGCACTTTCTTCCCCCCATAATGTGACCACGGCATTCTCCCTTGCACTAGGGTTGATCAAGGTGGCAACAGAACTGGAGAAGAACTCCAACCCACTCCCCTCAGGGATGCTGGGGGCTTCCCATAATGGTTGGGATCTTTTATAGAAGGGGCTGTGAGCACAAGAGATCACAGCACCTGCAAGTGCAGTGCCCCCTCCCCCGACAGAAGGAATCCAATAGAACTAAGTGGCACAAGAAGCTGCCAGAGTCAGAAAAGGACAGGATCTCCCCAAAGTCCTCACCTGGCGGACAAGAAAGCAAGTGTTGCCCTTTTATATGTTGCTCATCACAAGTATTGAATTAAATTGAATTTATTAGATACAGCATAATGCCAGCCATTCTTAGGTAGAACAAATACAAACTATGCAATATAAAACATTTTAAATATAAGATTAAGATTCCTGATCCTGTCAGATAAAGCAGAGGGACAGAATCACTACAGAAGACAGCATTTATTTACCCTGGCAGGGTATTGAGAAATGAATAGGATGAGCCTATTCATTCCAGGTTTCAGGTGGCTATGCCTTCCTAGCTTCAGCAGGTTAACTTCTAAATATTACCATGGTGGATGCTGTCAGACCCTAGCCAGCTGCCACCCTGTCTGACTTGGAGGAAGAGGCAGAGCTTGAGAGTCTTGCCAGGATCAGCCCCTGAGCTACAGCCTCAGCATCATCAGAACTGCTTAGGGAACCCAGCCCACAACTAGGCACAAGCACCCAGTACCTCCATCCTCTATATCTGGGGTAGTCAACCTGTGGTCCTCCAGATGTTATGGACTACAATTCCCATGAGCCCCTGCCAGGAAATGCTGGCAGGGGCTCATGGGAATTATAGTCCATGAACATCTGGAGGACCACAGGTTGACTCCCCCTGCTCTAGATACCCACCCTGTGGCAGGAACCCCAGGAGAAGCTGGCTCTCCACCCTTGTCTCCTGTGCCCAAAGATCTTAGGAAGCAGCACCTAGCCTTACAAGGAAGGTGCAAGAGTGGGACTGGCTACACAGGGCACAACTGGACTCCAAGGTGCTTTGCAGAATCTACTCCAAAGACTGAGGCAGCTGTGTATGATTAACTGTACGTGTGACTTAAGAGAGGTGAGAGGCAAAAGCCCATTGTGCTGGCAATGTCTTTCTTCTTGGACTTGCACTCCTAGACCCTGCTCTTGAGCCTCGTGTATCCTGTTTTCTTGCCTGACTTTCGGCTTGCCACTCTTGGGTACTGACCTTCTTCTTGCCCTTATCGGACTTGCTTGTGTGTGTTTGTTTTCTGGCTGTTGACTCTAGCTTCCTTGACCATGCTTTACATAATCCCTGTTCTGGCTGTTTTCCCATCTCTCCCTGCTGGGCCTGGAGACTTGACACATATTCCTGTGTCCAATATGATGCCTGGATCAGATGGTTCCATGGAGAAGTGAGGAGCACTAAAGGAGGCTGCAGACTGCAAGATTGACGCAGCCCTATGCTGAGCCCATGAGGCCAATGCCCTCCATCTAGAGTTCCAGATAGGAACTTTTTAATCCATTGATGAAACCCAGAACAAGGTTTCCCCCATCTTTGATAGACCTTGCCTAGACGTATCTTGATATTCCAGGTTGACCTCTATATTGGAAGTCTTGTAGATTTGCTGTTTGGGATTGGCACTTTGAACTTCAGGCAGTGGCGTTTTGATCTAGCATCAGATCCCAGATCCTTCAGCAAATTGATGTTATTTTTACAGCTCTTGGGACAGCTCTTTGGCTGATCATACACTTCACATAGATAGGACCTGCAGAGAATGGTAATACTCCTTTGGTGACATGCATTTGTAATCAAATTCAAGAAGAGCCATTTGTCACCGATACTAGTATTAATTCGTTTAGGGGCAGTGATAGAAACATCTGAGGGAAAAGGTTTCCTACTGCCATGACTCAGCAAGTTCTAACTCAGTCTACCTTTATCATCATGTTCCTTTGGGGTCTCCTTGGAATGTATGATCTCTACTGCTGAGATGGTCCCATGGTTGAGAGTGCACTTGAGAGATCTTCAGTGGCTTATTCTTCCGTAGCAGGTATCAATATTAGTAAAGTGTCATTGGAAGATTCTGGTTTCAACAAGTGAGATCATCCTTAATTTGGTAGACCAACGCCTAGACCAACCCCTCCAGCCTTTTGAGAAACAAATCCATTCTTCTCTCACCAGAGCTGGTGGTGCTGATGGATGCTAACATTCATCATTTTCCCTTCAATCCTCAAATTCTCATCTGTGGATGTCAGGACCAACAACATGTCAGCCAAGGACCATGTGTACACACAGAGGGGCACCAGGTTGAGAAGCCTTCAGCAGGAAGATTCATGGGTCATTATTAAGTCAGAACTTTACTTACGAAGTATAAAAGCAGATTACATTCAGGGCTTGGCCAACAGGGAAGCAGACTGTCTTTGCAGATTGGTCCAGGACTCAAACATAGTGTCTCTGAAGACATCAGTCTGCAACCAATATCTCTGTTTCCAGACAGGAGAGATGGAGGCCTTCTGCCAATCCTTGCATTTTCACCGACACCTAGATGACTTCACAAGGTGAAGGAACTGGGTGCACAACAGTTTGTGCTGCTCCCTTTTTTTGTCCAGAACACTATGGCTTCTGGTCCATTGAGTGTTCTCAAAGGGGAACTTTGAATTCTTTTAATTGCAGCACTCCACCTAAAGCATGGGCCTATTGTTTCCAAGAGTTTCAAGGTAAAACAAAACAAGGAAAATATTAATACCATTTTACTTATTTTGTATTTCTTATTCTCTAGGGTTACTAATAATTCTATATTTAGTGTTCTAGTGGCAGAGAAGTATTAAATATTTTGAAATGTGAGTGACAAAATATGTTGTCTTGAATAAATAATGTATTGTATCGTCATCTTACTTTCCTCTCCATTGGAGTTATTTGATGGTTTGGGCTGTGCTTTGGCAACATGCATGCAAGAGAATGAAAATCAAACACACACACACCCCAAATTGAGACGTCTTGGCATACCTTGCATTTAGTTTCTTTCTTCATTAGCTCAGTTTCTCCCAAGATTCCTGTTGCTAGGATCTCAGATTGTCCAGGAGTAGCACCAAATAAACCAAAGCTGAGAATACAAAGCCAAACCTGCATCATAGCAGGCTTCTGTTCTGCATCTAGCTATGTTCTGAAAGAATGTGAAATTCAATGCCTGCAGTGTTTGAGATCTTTTTAGTGTTTGTGATGTGCAAAAACCACAGTGTATACCAGATGTCCTAAATAAAAGGCAATGTTTTCGTAAAGAACATCATAACCCCGCAGAGTATAATGGATATGCCTTGACTCAGATATTCCAATTCCAAAGTGTCCTTTTAGTTTTGAAAAAACAAATGGGAGCACTTTACATGGAATACAAAGACAGGCTCTTGCTTTGATTTTTTTTCTAGGCCTGATCAACTGATTTCCCATTGCAAAAGAATGAGATTCATACTGTTATGAGTTGGAATGTGCCTGCTTCAGACTGTAAATCCACCCCACTCTACCACCACTCCAAGGGGTTCCCAACTCATGGAGAGACTTATTGCTTTTTCTTGGGTAATGACCGCCACCACTAACCTTTATACACAATTGCCCACTGAGAGAGTCAGAACTTCCAGCTTCCCTTTTAAAAGTCCGAGACCTTGCTTCTATTTCTTTCACTGCCCAACGCTTGAATACCATTTGGAAAATTTACTGCTGAATGTGCCCCTGAAATAATAGCTACTTGCCAATTTCCAGCTCCCCTAACTTCCTAGGACTCCTCTTTACAGTAGTGTGGATGAGATAGTGGAGGTCTGTGTAGTACAGAGAATCACTACCAACATCCAAAGATAAAGTACTTATCAAAAAGAAAATGCATACTGCTTCCATCTACCAATGAAAGGATGCCACAGATTACTGATAGATGGAGGAGCAGTGGAATGCTGTATTGAGCTTTCTGAAGTTGGCATGAACAAATTATGGGTCCAAATTACCCCCAACTTAAGGTTTTTGCTTCTAAATTTCTATCTATGCTTGGGACGATGTATGTCTGTAAACAGCTCTTTTCTGTAATAAATATAAAAAAATCAACAGTACACTCTACACACCTTGTGAAGAAATACATTTTAGAGGGCAAAGGTCTTATCAGAGTAAAACTTTTACCAGGAAGTTTTAAAAGTGCAGGGAACAGTTCATTGGCTTTCTAGCCTGACCTAAGCTACCTGTTTAGAAAGGCTAAAAGGTTCAGCTAAACTCAATAGTATGACCCAGTCTCTTCCCTCCTCCAGCAGGGAACAGACTAGAAAGACTTCAGGAAGAAAATTCTGGAGACTTTAGGAAAAGCTTCTTTGACCTGGCATAACCGGGTCATTGGGTAGGAAAAGAGTGATGACAGAATTCCTGGGAGCAAGGTGCTGAGTCCATCAGAACAAACTTGTAATTGTGACCTGGACAAAGTGGCCATTTTCATGAGCTGACCAGGACATCTGAAGGAAACTGCAGGGTAAAGGAAACTCTGTAGAGGTCTATAAAATTCTAAACGTAGGAATCTTATATTTAACAACAGTTAGGGTATTAACAGAGTGATAGTGTTTTACCCCTTTCTTTTGAATCATTTGCTCAGTCTGGTGCTGTAATATACTCGTAAACATCTTTTCAATAAATATAACTTTGGATCCTGGTTTGGGTCTCTGTACCAGATAGACCCTGACCATTTTGGACATACTATTTTAGAAGGACCACCAGGAGGAAGATACTCATTTGGCAAATGGCTCTTCTTCCAGGGGTGCACAAAACAGTAAGTTGTGTCTCTGTTGACCAGGTACTGGGTAATGGGAGGCACAGAAGCAAGACCTCAGAAACTGGAAAGGAAACTGGGAGTCCTGACCTACCTAGTGGGCAATTCCTACAGAGGTCAGGTAGTACCGGCGGTTTACCAGAAAGACAGTAAAGCCTCTCCAGGTGTTCGGAAAACCTTGTAGGGGAGGGGGGAACAGGGCCTGTATGCCTGAGGAGGACTGTCCCATCACACACCTGAACACCATACTCCGATTGTTACAGCACAGATATTGACTCCAGTTTTTAATGCAATAATTCAGAGCCAGATGTGTTATCAAAAACTAATAAAGGAAATATTGTAAGAGTGTTAATGTTTTAAGAATGGTTTTATTTAGAGTAAAAATTAATATCAGTTGGGTTTCCCTGTGTCCTTGAAAAAAAATTATATCTTTGGTACCCAGCTTTACACTTCATGGCATGCATGGTCCAGCCCAATGAAGTGACATTTATGTCAGATTTGGCCCTCATAACAAATGAGTTCCACACCTCTGTAAGCATTATTAGTCAGTGTGAGTTTCTTCTTTTTCATAGAGGTTTGCTGCAAGTCACTGTCCAGGGTGGGAAGCAGGGTTGGGTGGTTCATTAGTCTATCCCATTCCTATTACCAATTACATCCTTACTATTGTTCCCTATAATATTTTGGAAAAGCCCCTGTGGGCGAAGTGCTGTCCGGGGACACCTTTAGTGTCCGTCCTGTGCTTCCGCCCGCTCGGGCCAATCTGGCCGCGCCAGGTGAAGCTGGGTGAGACCGGATTGGGCCAGCCCCTGGAGCACCCACAACCTGGGGTCGGCTGCAAGGCGTGCAGCCAGCCTCATGGCCAGATGCTGCTGGGCTTCCAAGAACGATGCTCCTCTGGTGCCTTAACCTCACCATAGCCAGCAGACTGCCCAACTCTGGAGCTGCCATTTTAAAATGTAAAAGTATAACTGTTATAAAAATGAAAAAAGATGCTTGGGATAGTAATGAACTGTTTCTTTTTGTGGCACAGAGAGAGGAAAGGGGAAACAAAGTTGATAAAAAATTCTTATCCATGCCTTCCTATAATTATAGTTAATTCATATAGTACAGATTATTTGGGTCAGCGGTCTAGGGTCCCCACTCCGTGTCATTGTCAGACACAAGTTGTGAATGTTCAGTTTCCAAACGTGGCCTTCCCACTACAGAACAGGAATGCAGTATGAATGGAAGCAGGGGTTCAGCTTCATCCCTTGTATCTTTCCCCCGGTCTGAAACAGCCCTGGGAGAAGTGCTGTTTGGCCTGTTTGGGAAGACCACACGTATCCCAGGATATAGATAAATTTCCTTTGTGGATCCGCTAGAACCATGTTAGATCAGGAAAGGGGGGTGGGGAACGGAGGACACAGGCAAACTCTTTCTGACTAAAATGTGCCAATGTGGCATTTTCATTACCTTTAGTTTTGGAATGCAACACAGCAAAGTATCTGGAATTCTGATAGCAAATATATGCATTGCTGCAACACCCTTTATTATGTTTCTTACTCACTGAAGTTGCAGCATGATGAGAACAGGCAAATCAGATTCGTCCATTAGCTGGCCGCCTTGTCCTTGGCTCCAGGTTCTGGCTGTTCTAGGAATGGGCATGGGGAACTTTTATTCCTGTATCATCTTTAACAGTTTGATTTCCCCTTTTGACGAAAAAACAGTGCCCACTAATAAATGGGACACTTGACAGCTAGAAGGGCTAATGCCACCACAAAAAAAGCTGGCCTGGAATAAGAATAATAAAATGCAATAACAATAATATTTTTATATCTGCCACTTCTTGGTTGACTCAGGACATGTATCATCAGTATAAAACCATAGCCAGAAATGTTTCCCATTAAAATAATTGGGAACTGAAACATCATGACTGCAAGAATAATTGAAAATGAAATGAATGAAGATTTTAATTTTTTTTTAATTGAATGCAGTCCTCACAGACAAGTTTTTCCCTCCACATGTTCAATCCCAATTTAAATACGAGTTTAGGAGTCTATGACTAATGGAATGGATGCATAGGAAAGATGCTGGGCCACTTGCGTATTGTCTGCTCATTGGAATGAGAATGGATTGTGTCCAGGATCAAACCCTGCTTCCTGTCCCTTTTCTTAATGGATGCACTACCTCAGAAAGGACACATGGCCAAGCACGAATCTTCACTGCTTGACGTCTGCTTTCCTTTAGCCGACTGCTTGAGGGAAACAGCTGTTGCTCAGGCACAGCAGGCTGAGCATCATCCATGAGCTAATATTAGCAAGCTGAAATGCCCTGGTGATACTGCCAGTGTTTGAATAGACAGAGGACTTGAATTCACTCCAATGCAAAATGTCACATTAAGAACAGACAACGCGACCCTTTCAAAACATCTCACTTCTACTTAGATGGATGGTATTACTTTGCAAGCTTTGTTTTGTGGGTGTTTTGCCAAACTGTTTCCAATATGGTTATATGTATATGATCTTGAGGCTTGTATAATTGCCCTGGTAAGCTTTCCCAGATAGTATGCTCCTGTTCTGTACAAGGAGAGCTTTCTAAATTAGCTTTTAAGATGTATTTGGACAGTCTTCATATCTATATGGACTGATTTCAATATGGCTTCTTATCAGTAAGGATTTAGGGGAAGCTTTTGAAAGGTAGTAAGAACGGCCATTACATTGTCTTTATCCGCATTATGAAAGATACCAGATTAACCCTTTTAATCGTTTCTTTTAAAGGAGTACTTTAAAACATACAGCAAAACTGCTTTGTGTATGTTTATATAATAATTCAGCATTACTATTGTTAGAGACCTTACAAATATAATGTTTTTGTACAAGGGGACTAGGGTGCTGGGTGTGTTTATAGAAAAAATGATTATATTAATTGACAGCACTTATTTTGAAGACTTTAGTCATTGGAACCACATGTTTATCATATCATTTCAGTTAATGCCCGTATTAGTAATTACTGTGCATTATTCCATGCATTCAAAATAGCTATTTTTCTGCATTATATATGTTGCCGATGACCAGTAGGTAGAGACAAACATATATTCTTTTCATCTCAGTTGGAGGTGGGTACAAACCAGGTAGGTCAGGCAGTGTGTAACTAGAGGACTCACCTATGTCTCTTGTGAATGTGCTGGGGAACACTTTATCTATTACAGATTAAATGTTTGGCATAATGTGAAGAATTTTTTTTCGTTGTTAGGACATCCTGTTTTTCCTTCAGAGAAAAGAATATCCAGAGCTACAATCTAGATTTTAGATTACCTCTACAAAGATTTGCAGGGCCATACCGTTTTCTCAGTTATCCCTCTCTTGCAACACTGAACCACACTCTGAATTGGCAGCAAAGGTTGGCAGAAGACAAATGACCCCTCTCCCACCTCTCGAGCCTATAAACCCCTTGTAAAAGGAAACCATAGGAAATGGTTAGCAAAGCAAGGAAGGTCTGGTTTGGACACTAGGCACTAATTGTTTCTCAGGTCTGTGTCCCTATAATTTATTTATTTACTTGGGTTTTTATACCTCCCTTCCCTAGGGAAAATATCACAAAGTGGTTTTATCCTCTGTTGTGCAAGGTGGATGCCTCCTGGCTTACTTGGGTGGTTGCTGATTGTGGCAAACCCAGGAGGGGATGACACCCTTTCATGGGGTGGAATCAACAGTCCAAGGTCCAGGTAGGATCCAATGCACCACCTTTATTGACCCTGCTGGGCTGCGGTTACAGTCACTACAAGGTATCAATCCCCTCTTCCTTTATAGAACATCAGGCATGGCAAATTACCTCCTTTAAGATCCTATCCAATAGCTTCCCCCAGTGCCTTGTTCCTGCTCACTCCTCAGCCCAATTTGGCTTACACATGCCTAGAGGCACACCTTTTACACTTAAGGCAGCACAGAGAGTGATTCATTCTCAGTGAAATGCATATCAGACTATACTTGCCCTGTGTGACATTTTCTGATGGGTACCCCAAGGCTTGACTTACAGGGATGGCTGGCATCCCAGCCAATGTTCTCTTTGCCTTGCTCAGGACCACCTAGCCCAGTGGTCCCCAACCTTTTTATCACCGGGGACCGGTCAACGTTTGACAATTTTACTGAGGCCTGGGGGGGGGTAGACTTTTGCCGAGGGATGTCGCCACCACTTGAGCCCCTGGCTCCACTTGCTTTCCAGCCGGTGCCCCTGACTTCCCACCACCCACTGGGGAGTGCTGCCAGCAGCAGCTGAGCAGTGCCATGCCAACCGGGAGCCCCAGCCATGGTGGCCGGTGGAGAGCACCAAAGGTGCAGCCGGGATGGAGACGAGGAGAAGTTGTGGCCCAGTACTGACTGATCCATGGACCGGCACCAGTCTCCAGACCGGGGGTTGGGGACCACTGACCTAGCCCACTTGTCATATTTCCCTTCCTCCTTTTGTATGCAGAGGCCTCAAAGATAGGCCAATTAGAATCTAAAATGAAGTGAGAGGCTATGTGAGAGAAGCATTATAGGAGGCAGTGACAGCAAGGGTTTGAGATATTATTAAGCTTGTGAATCTTGACACATGCAATTGTAAGCAGGGAAAAGTGGGTGAGAAAGAAGTATGAGAAGTGAAGTATGCATATTTATATTTATATGCATACTAGTACATTCAGGGTAGAGGCTTTTCATAGGCTTCTATGGCAAAAGTTATCCCTTGGGGGTGGCTCACACAGAAACAGATTGATTGCATGCTATTCTAGCTCTGGAGAGCTCCTCCTGTTAAACTGGAGTTTTACAAATAACCAAGCCATTAATGAAAGAACATAAGAGGTACCCTGCTGGCTTGGATTACTGGTCCATGTCCTCCAGCATTCTGTTTCACACAGTGACCAATCAGTTACTGCGTCAGGCCAACAAACAGGGTAAGAGGCCAAGGCCTGCCCAGATGCTACCTCCTAACACTGGTATTCAGAGGTTCACTGCCTCTGGATTGCAGGTTCTATTTAGTTGCCATGGTTAGAAGCCATTGATGGATCTATCCACCACGAATATGTCTCTGTCTCATTTATAGCCATCTGTGCTCATGGCTGTCCTTGTGTCTGCTGGCCGAGAGTTCCACATTTTGATTTGTAATAGTAGTTTTTTTTTTCTTGAATCTCATCCCTTGGCTTGTAGTATTATGCAAGAGAAAAAACATTCACTGCCATGTTCATCCATCATATGCAGAAATTTCTGTCATATTCCCCGTTATTCATCTTCTTTTCTAAGCCAAACAATACCAAGCTCTTAAGCCATTCATGCTTAAATTCTACAGTTTAGAAGCACCCTGTCATCTCAGCCCATCCATGATTTCCTCCAAACTGAACCTCTGTCATATTAGGTAAGCAGTAACCTTCAGCATAGCATTTTTTCAGCCTATTTGTCAGAGGAAGCAACTGTACATCCTTGCTTATTAACCATGGAGAACGGGGGATGTTATGAAAAGAAGAAAGGAAGCAGTAATTGGGATTGAACTCATGACCTTTTGTACTCTCACTCACAGACTGTACCATGAGGATACTGAGTGGGTATATATTATCATGTTTTCTCCTTCCCCATGCTGCAAAACACAGTGTATTTCTTGTAACTTCATCCATGCACCCATATAATGTGTCACGAATGAATGATTTTTGCAGTGCAAGCTGGGGGGTGCCTGTAAACATTCCTTAGTCCATGCTAGTGTTTTTACATAGATACCAGATGTTTTCACCTATGCAGTCACTCTTGGGTTAGTGCTTTCCTCTCCTCCTGGCTTTTAAATTGTTTCTAATTAAAAAAGAGTTTCAATTTCTTAGATACAAGTACCCAGTACTTACATGACCGGACAATCCAAAGATTTTGAAAATGTTTGAATGGATTTTGGTGAAGATGAATGGAGCTTTCTTCTTGGAATGCTGTTTATCATTTTACCCCTTTTTATCTGATGTAGCCCATGCTTTGATGAGGGTACAATGGTGTTTGGTAATAGGGGGAGAGAGCTTTGGACCAAAGCCCATTGCATTTGCAGTCCTTCTCTCATTTTGCTTCTTTTTTTGGTGGTGGGAGAATTATGCCAGATCCAGTGCTCTGAAGCTGTGAGCAGAAGGCTTTTTTCCTGCTTGATTCCCTTTCCACTTTTGTATGATCATTCAGTTGTCACCAGTGATAGTCACATGCTCATCACCAGGTGTGGAGGCAGATGTGCATTTCAGCAAGGTATAGATTTTTTCGGCCCCTCAAGGTCTTCACAACAGATGGATTGATACAGGGCTGCTAGTAGTAATTAAATGGTCTGTAGAGCTCCATTTTTGTCTTGAGAAGTTTGAGTGGGAAGGAGGGAGAAGAGTAAATGCAACAGATTGCTGGGAAGTTTGTGAGAACATCACAGAACCTAAATGCGTGTGTGGCAGCCACATTAACCTCCTTTGGAGCAGGAACGTTTTGGTCATGGTGCTAAGGAAGTGGTGCGTATTTCCTTCACTAGGACTGTCCCAGAGGAATTTCAAAAGGCCAGTCCCCCAAATCGAGGCAGCCTCTCCCCACATAATAGCCAAATGGTCTGCTAATTAGGCAAATCAAACACCTTAATCTTAATATTGTGAACTAATGATGAAAATATGTGCATTCCTTCCTTAAGACAAAATCGCATCGCAACCATGTATATTGGGAAGCATACATGTTGTGTGCTCTCCTCAAACATTGGTAAAAAGTAACCAATGAAAAGGGCTGTTTGGGGCAGGAAATTCCCATGGACCGGCTGGCCAGAGAACAAAGAGACTTTGATGAGTTTTCTGATAAGGGACCAGTTTTAGCTGTGAAAAACACAAGCAAAAGACAATTTTTTTAAAGGAAGGAAAACTTCAGTGGTATGGGAGAGTCATACCTCTCTAGCAAGGTTTTCCATCTGCATTTTCTCTGCTGGAAGGGGGGAAACAGTGTAAATAACAGGAACAGGAGGCAAGAGAGTGGCTGCCAGAGCCTGGATGGGAACACGCTGAGCATTTAAAGACAATAACGAAGTCTTTGGGCCTCAGAACCATTCCAAATATTTACACTGCTGACTCTTAATATTTCAGTAGTGCGCCAGGGTGCTTGCAGCTGGCTTGACAGACAGCCCACATGCCAGCTGCCCTGCCTTCCTCCTTGGTCACCCTTTCTCTTTTCCTGTGCGCACACAGCAGGAACTCCAAGTAATTTCCCCATGGCCAAATGCCCCTTCTGATGGGGCACCTAACAGCCATCAAGAGGTATCAGGTACCCTTTCTAGTTTGGGGGTAGCAAGCAGTAAGGCAGACCCAAGTAAGGCAGTCCCCCATGCTGATTACTGCTTGTTACACCACCCTAGAATATTAAAGCAAATGCTTTTTATTTATTTAGTGCAATTATAACTTCCTGCCCTTCTTTCAAGGAGTGCAAGCAGGCAGACTCCCCCTACCTTGCCTTCATGACATCCTTGCGAAGTAGGCTAGCCCAGAGAGAGAGTGAGTAGCCCCAGTTACCTGACTGTCATTTATGGCAGATCCTATTCCACTACTTTAACCAGTACAGCAAGCTGGATCTCTTCTTGGATGTACCGGATCTAGACGTATATGGGGATGAAATATAGGTGGGGCAATATTCCCCTGTGGGAAATCTGATAGACAACATTGGCTTTTGTGCTTGGGCCCTTTACTTCCATATTTGGGTCTGGCTTTACATAGATCAGGCTGACTAATGGCTACATTTTTTTCTTTTTGCAATGGCACACTTTAGTACTTTTAGATAACAACAAGCGGATTCTATAATAATAGAAGAGTAGTTATTCCTGGAGGATTGTATTTGAGGACAGGGTGGCTTCAATGTTCTTTCCCTCAGTTTTCCAGTTCAGTAGTTCTATGGTTTCCCCTATCATTTTTGAAGACCACCAACCCCCCTTGGGAAGCACGCAGAATACTTTCAGCATGGATGGATACTGCTTAATGATCTCCCTGCCTTTCTCACAAGCCTTGGCTCCTGCAGTGCTGGAAAACCATCCTTTCTGCCATATTTGGAAAGTGCCTGCTGTGTTGTAGTGCAATAATCATAATAGCAACATGCACAAAATACACAAGGGAACATTTCGTATATAATAGCAAATTAAAGCTTCACGCCAAGCGGTGCATGCCAAAGAAATGATTTGAAGGACATTTTGTGCTGCATAGTATTCCTGATTCATATTGTTATGTCTGTTTGCTTTAGTAATTGGCACAGACCAGTATTTTGCCTGAGTACTTTGACGACCACTGACGCCTGTTAAAGCAGAAGGAACTCATTTCTTTATTTGCAACCTTGAGCGCATGCCGCTATGTCATGTCTTCTCTCTTCATCTATCTTGTGCACATAATCCTTTACTTCTTGGCTGCTATTCTGAGACTTCAGACATAGGATTTTCCTGCACAAGAAACCCTATATGAATAAGAAAATGCCTGTTAAGTCAATTGTAAGTTATCTCATCTGACAGTTGTATTGCACTCCTCTTTTGAACTGCATGCAAAAGAACTTGCAGTTGATAACAGTTGTCTGTTATTTTTATTAGAGGGGAAAGGTATGTGTGTGCACGTATATGTCTCATGTAGTTATCTCCCTGCAGAGCTCAAACTTCCCCAAGCAAAAAGTGCTATCCGGGTGTGTGCCTTCACTCAGCACTAACCTCCAGCAATTGGAAGAGAAACATAATTCTCTACCTGAGGTGGAGGACATCTTGGTAGGGATGATTTGAATCATCCAATCAAGGAAGGCAGGAACTAATGTTCACCTTCCTGTCTTTAGCCTTGTGGGACTCATTCACTCCAGTTTCCTGCGTTAGAAAGAAGTGCAGTTGGGCAAAGGGGCTCTGCCCTATCTCGTCTATTTTTTGTTTATTTTCTTCCTCTTCCCACCCATCGATCTGCCTTACTTTATCTCCTTTCTCCCTCCACTTCTGTGGACTTCAGGAACGTGGACAGCAAAAACAAGGGGCCCTGCCTCACCGTTATTCACCTGGCAAGAGCAAAGAAGCATGTGGCAGTAACTTAAGGCAGGGGTCCCCAACCCCTGGTCTGGAGACCGGTCTTGGTCCGTAGCTCAGTCAGTACCAGGCCGCAGCTCTTCCTCATCCTCCTCCCTGGCTGCTGCTTCGGGGGCTGCCCTGCCATTCTGCCACCAGCTCACCTTTGGTGCTTTCCAGCGGCCGCCATGGCTGGGGCTCCCCTTCGGCATGGCACTGCGCAGCTGCTGCTGGCAGCACCCCCCAGCTGGTGGTGGGAAGTCAGGGACACTGGTGGGAAAGCAAGTGGAACAGGGGCTCAGGCGGCAGCAACATCCCTCAGCAAAAGACTACCCCCCCCCCCCGGCCTCAGTAAAGTTGTCAAGCATTGACCTGTCCCTGGTGATAAAAAGGTTGGGGACCACTGACTTAAGGAAAGCTATGCCTGCATGACAATGATGGTTTCTTGTCAGCAGGGGAGACTGACCCATCCCACATGGAGCGCAAGGCACAAGGAGGACTGATGAATGTGGCATGGCCTCCATGCGGTCTAGCCATGAGGCCTTGGCTGACCCCTTGCTGAATGAAAAAAACATGCCAAGAGAAATCATCTCACTGCAACTGCACCTAGGCCAGTAGCTGGATCATGGCACATGGCTTACAATGATGGCCATTTTGAGTCAACCTACTCTGGAAGAGCCCTTTCCTAGAGGAGCTGCCAATCGGAGAAATGCCTGGAGAGGCTACAGGCATTCAAGTAAATTGCGATCCAGCCTCCTTGCAAGATGACCACCAACCCAACTTGGAAGGCCCTAATGCCCCCCAGTTATATTCCAGTTACAGCAATGAGTCCAGCCCCAATAACGTAAAACCCTCTTGTACATATCAGCCTTTTGTTTCCCATCCTGCATCTTGGGACAGGGAAAAGCCCAACAAACACAAGTTCAAGGATTACATATCTTTGATTCTTCATACCTGGACAACTAGGGTAGCCTCCAAAAGGACCCCTCAGCCTGAAGAAATGAGAAACATTTGGCATTAGGCTGGGAATTCAGAAACTTCCTCTGACTCAGGGATTAAAATAGGGAGCGTCTCTACCTGATGAGCAAAATGAGGAAAATGTAGAGATACCAGAGCAATCAAACAGATTCTTTAAGATTGAGGATTATTAGTAGTGTCCAAAGACCTCATTGCATTAGAACTTCAACAATCCCCAGAGGAGGTCTCGGAACCCTCTGAAGCTAAGAAAAGATCTAGACCCAAAGTGAACAAAACGTTTTTCCTCCAGATTGGAACTCACAGAAAGAGCGATTCCATTGCCTGTGTACTTTGAAAAACAACTAAAATCTGAAAGGGTTAATCCAGAGGCAAATAGATAATGCCCAAGTTATGTTAAGAAATTATATGCCTTTCCCCCTTTCATTGATAAGCAAGTACCACAAGTAGACGCTCCCATACAAGTACCACAAGTAGACGCTCCCATTGCAACTCTGCAATCCTCAGGCTTCTTATCAGAAGATAGGCAAACACCATTCAAGGCAGTATTGACAAGAAGGCAGATTTTGCCTTATATAAGACACATGGAGCAATGGTGATGGCAATCAAGGTTCCTACAGCAGTATCCATTGTATCAAGAGCTGCGTCACCCCAAGGGTCAGACATGACTCGGTGCTTGCACAGGGGATACCTTTACCTTTATCCTGCTGTCCAGGAAAGCCCCCTTTCCCTTCCAAGCCTTACTGTATTGGTACTGTTGACTCAGCAGGGGAAGGTGGGATGGTATATATGGCAATGAGCCACCTCATGCCATTTTGTAAGCTGCCAGAGTGGCAGCAGAGGGCATGTTCTAAAGGGCGCTCTCCCACAGCTGCTCTGAAGATTCCTCTTTAAACAGTACAAAAACAGGTTTCACTGGTTTCTGGATTAAGGGGGAATGCCTGAGGAATTCCATGGCATGCTCCAAATGAGGATGCCATCACATGAATGCATCCCTTCCATCTGGGGACTTTCTCCTTTACGTGTGGGGAGAAATCCCAGTGTTGAAGGGAGAGGAGCCATCACAAATGGCTCCTTACTTCTGATTTGTTGTAAAAAATCCTTGGTTGTGATAACCAAAGTTCTGATTACTGAACAATCATAACTCAGTTTTTGGCAGTAATTGTATTTATGCGAGATGCAATCAAATGATTCGCTTTTCAAAATTCAGGACTGGGCAGTAAGTGCTTTGAGGCCTTGGGTTCTCAGCTTTCTGATGATTCATCCGGCCACTAAAAGGAATTTGTGATGTTCATAATAATTTAACTCCAAATGTCATCATTTCTACAACCGTCTCCATTTGGCTTTCCTTCTCTCAAATGTAATTGCACCTAAAAGTATTGGATACAAAATTTTATATGTAGCATTGGGAGCAGCCTGCCGAGTTCTGTATGTAGGGGATTCAGAGGTTTGCAAGGCAGCAGTTTAGGAACTGATGACATTAAGAATACTAAGTATCTGCAGCTTTTAAGCAAATGAAATAGCCATCCTCCCTGGTTATGTGAAAATATTGAAAACATATGGCCGTTCTTGGTTAAAGGCTGAAGCAGTGTGATTTGCCACACTCCCCCTTCTTGCCTTTCCATTGGCTCTTATGGGTGTCTGCTCTATTTGCCTGAGCTCTTCCTTCCACCTCCCCCCCCCCTCTATTGCTTCTTATGTGTTACTGTTTAAGGCAAACAAGATTCATATGCATTGCTGACACAAGGTCTGATACTCCACATTATAAAAAAATAGATCCAGCTTTTCTCCTTAATAGAAACCTAGAGTTGCTTACACTATCATTCTCTCTTTTTTCATTTTGTTCTTGTAAGAGCAATCCTGTGAGTTGCGTTAGTTGAGACTAGTCCAAGAACACTCAGAGTGGGGATTCAAATATCAAACTCAACCCCATTTATTCAACCTACAGACCACTTCCTCTTTATGAGTTTAAATGCTTGTAGAACTGGAGGGGGGGTAGAGATTTTATTTAGGGGTAGACTTTTAGGCACGGAGGCCAGCACCTCAATGGCATTTCTAGGCCTCAGCCATAGATCTGGTGGAACAGTTCTATTTTACAGGCCCTGTGGAACTGATAAAGATCCTGCAAGACCCTGTTCTCATCAGGTAGAGCATTCTACCCGGTCTACTCGGTTGAGGCCAATTTTAATTCTTTGGTACCAGAGACGCTGGGCATGTTCTGACTGCTAGATCCTAAAGTTCTTGGGGGGGGGGGGAGTGTACTGGAAGAAACCTTGGCAGGGAGGTCTAGAATCTCATCAGAAGACGGAAGTGCTCCAAGCCAAGCTTAGTTTCAAGAGTATAACCAGTTGACAACAGTTGCCAAGCCTGGTGTGGGCTGGGATTGGTAATTGAGGCAATGGAACTTGCTGAGAATCCACTTTGGAGATAAAGATGGTGGGAGGATAACCAAGGCGGATTTTTCCCAAGCTTTTTAGGTGCTGTCTACACGCTGGAACCTTAAGTTTAGCAACTGGCTACCTGATGGCCTGGCCATATATGACATGTTGCGGGTTTCTGTTTATGGGTTACTCATGTCATGTCTGCCTAGTTAGTCCTAAACCCATTGATGCTGGAGAATTGTGGACACACTATTAGGAGCTAAAATGGCAAATGCTGCTCTTGTGAGAATGCCACAAGGAAATTGCCTTGGGATTGAGTTTGTGGGACCTACTGTGAAATTCTGCCATTTTTGGCCTGAACACTTTGCATACTGAATATCAATCTGTGATTTATACCTTGCAGAAATACTTCACTAATGGAAATGGAATGCTGATTACCTCTACCCTCCTCTCCCTCATGCTCTTCTTGAACACTTTGCATACTGAATCTCAATCTGTGATTTGTACCCTGCAGAAATATTTCAATAATGGAAGTAGAATGCTGATTCTCTCTACCCAGCTCTCCTTCATGCTCTTCCTGTGGCTCCCCTGTCTCTCAGGAGCAACATTTCAGAGGCCACCTAGGCAGCTGCAAGATACGGGAGGTACAAAAAATACCCCTTTCACTGATGCAAAGTTTTTTTCATCAGTGGTGATTTTCCATGGAGTACAAGCCAGGGTTTCTGACAACTGGATTAGTTATCAGTTGGTTAGCTTTGGGGAACATTTGACTGTCCAGTGTAGTATAGTGGTTAAGAGTGTCAAAATAGTATCTGCAAGACCCAGGTTCAAATCTCCACTCTTGCCTTGGAAGCTTGCTGGGTGACCTTGGGCCAGTCACACTGTTTAAGCTTAACCTACCTCATGGGGTTGTTGTGAAGAAAAGAGAGGAGATGAGAATGATGTAAGCTGTGCTCTGAGTCCCCATTGGGCAAAAAGGTGAGATATAAATAGATTATTATTAATTATTAAATGATAAATAAAATGCATCTACATTTAGGTGTTTGTAACCTAATTCAACTCCAAGGAGGACAGAGTGTGATACATTGACTCATCATATTTCCCCCTCATCGCAATTCTTTGAAATAGGATTGGCTGTGAGATGGCAAGGTATTTAATGTTCCTCATTGAGCATAATTCAGACAGAACTTCTTGGTTCCATGCTGTCCTTGGTAAGCAGTTATCCTCAGTATTTCCCCATAAATGAGAACTATGACAGACATAATGAAAGCAAGCAGTTATAACAGAGATATAAAACATCCACATTCTCCTCCTTGTTTTGAAATCTCTGCAGGATTCACCTTTAAGGCCACTCGCGGGCTCAGCCCAGTGTACCTGAGGGATCACCTCTCTACTTACACCCTCCAAAGAGCCTTACGCTCTACCACTTCCAACTTCCTGGTGATCCCTGGCCCCAAGGAAGCCTGCTTGACCTCAACCAGGGTCAGAGCCTTCTCTGTCCTGGCTTCTACCTGGTGGAATGAGCTCCCAGAGCAGATCAGGGCCCTGATGGAACTTGAACAGTTCTGCAGGGCCTTCAAAAGGAAGCTCCTCCACCAGGCATTTGGTTGAGGTTGACCAGAACCACTGCTTCCAATCAGCCCCTGCAAGCCTTCCTCCTACAACCATCACTGCAGATTCACCCACCCCACTGGGCCATCAGAAGGGTTTGCTTATTGTTCTCCCCAATGTTCTATTGTTGATAAGGTTGTTCTTATTATTACTAGATATTAAGTCCGCTGTACCCAAAATTGTCCTCCTCCCATTGCGTCAATAAAAGGGAGGCTTTGATGTCCATCAGTGTTTTTCAGAGTTTGAAGCAGAGGGGAGGAATGTCTCAGGTTAAGACCCAACAGGCTATTTGTAACATAAGCATTAAAGCTGCACTTTTAAAGCTTACTGCTGGAAGAAGCCCTTTGACTCTTCATTGGATGAAATTGCTTATCATTATTGCCACCAGTGCTGAGAGTTCAGGTCAAATGCCTGACTTCACAGACCACAGAGCTGTCTCCCCATCCCTCCAAATCATGAAGGCCTTGTGGGAAAGTGTTTGGATATTGTCAGAGTTGTTCCACATAGGTTAGCAGAGAATATTTGCCAGTATAAGGGCCAGTATAATTAAATACACATTCTATTGTGATGTATTTATTTATAACGTATTTCCAGATTTCAGGGGGTTTTTTTAATAGAAATTTACAAATCCTATGTAAATAAATCCATCTCTCTCTCTCTCTCTCTCTCTCTCTCTCTCGCATGTGTGTGTGACAGAGAGAGTGAGTGAATGAGTGAGTGAGTGAGTGTTCTCCAGGCAAGGTTAGAGGAAGAAAGGTCAGAGAATACTAAATTAAAAAGCCAATGAAGCAATTTTTCTCTGTGTTTGTGTTTTGGGGGAGAGGGAAGCATGAGCTAATAAAGAAAATTGTGCTTTGCAAATACCAATCGGCTGGGGATTCCAGGCCCCAAGGAAGTACGTCTGGCCTCAACCTATTTGGTGGAATGAGCTCCCGGAGGAGATCCAGGCCCTCTCAGAGCTGACACATTTTTCAGGGCCTGTAAAATGGAGCTTTTCCACCAAGCCTTTGGTTAGGGCCAGTGAACCGAGGACACCTCTCAGAAAGGCCCCTGTCAGAAATGCCTTGTGGGACAAAATGAGTTCTATTTTAAGAAATTCTTATAAAAAAGAGGAAAGATGTGAGTTTTGGTGAAACTCTCTCCATGGCTCAACATGGTTGCAAAATAGGTAGGGAAAGCTTTGTTATACTACTCTGTTACGAAGAATGGGAAGATTGACAAGATCAGGACTGAAGTTTGGCAAGCAAGCAGACTCCTTCAACTGGTTTGTTGTGACAAACCTAGAAGAAGACTAGTAATGTGTCACCTACTTCTGTTTTTCTCATAGGGACAATATTAGAAGAAGAAGAAGAGTTGGTTCTTTATGTTGCTTTTCTCTACTCGAAGGAGGCTCAAAGTGGCTTACAGTCGCCTTCCCTTTCCTCTCCCCACAACAGACACCCTGTGAGGTGGGTGAGGCTGAGAGAGTCCTGATACCACTGCTCGGTCAGAACAGTTTTATCAGTGCCATGGTCAGCCCAAGGTCACCCAGCTGGCTGCATGTGGGGGAGCGCAGAATCGAACCCGGCATGCCAGATTAGAAGTTCGCACTCCTAACCACTACACCAAACTGGCTCTCGGTTACAGGATTCTAGTAGAACAATTATGCTATCCTAAGTGCTGTGTGGAAGCACAGTAACAATGTTATTCCATACAAAAGTGGAGAAGTAATGCAGAGCAGCACTCAAAGATCCTGGTCTGGACAGAATCCCTGTAGGGAAGTCAGGAGGCAGAGCCCTTTAGAGCAGATTCTGTTTACTTCCCTTTCATTCACCCTGGGCAGGATGGGCTATTTTTAAATCTTCTTGTTTTCCTTTTTTTCCCCCTTCAGAGACTTCACTGCTTCCCAAAATCTTTTTCTATGCATTCCTTCTCTTCCTTGGTTTTCTGCTAGTTGAAGTAAGATTAACTCTAGGCAGAAACAGAGGGAAAGAGAAACGCAAGCTAAGCAGCAGGAAATCTGAGGCGGGAATAGCTTGGTTAAGGGGCTGAGACAGCCCTAAACTCTGAGTAATGTTAGCTTCCCCTGAATTTGGGGGTTGGGTGCTAAAGTGCTATTTCTCTGCTGGCTGTGAGAAAATATGTATCTCATTTGTCACTCTGCTTAGTCCCAGAAAGATGAAATATTTGACTGATTCAAGTATTTGACTATCCAGGAAAAATCTTGGCAGGAGTGCAAAGTTTGGAATTCTTTCACCATCCAGCTTGATCTGTGCGTTTCTCCTTCATTTAAGGCTAAGCTAAAACACAAATCTACTCTAGAAGTATACGTTTAGTTGGTTGCTTGATCTGAGGACACTTCAAGAGGCATAATGAACCAAGTCATTAGGTGCTGTCTTGCTTTGTGGATTATGGTTCCCTCCAAGTGCTGCAGGGACATAAGGAGGACTTCACAGAACAATTCGTCAGCAGCTTCACAACAAAGATGGTCAATCACAATGAAACAATACTGTCCAAATAATTCCTACTTGGGATGGGGAAGTGAGTATTGAGGCTGGGTCGGCTGGAAGATATGAGATCTTTGTGCAGTTGAAATCAGATAGATGGGATCACTTTACTATACAGGAGTGTGATTTTTCCTTGTGAAGAAGAAGATGAAGATGAAGAAGAAGACGAAGACGAAGACGATGACGATGCTTATATGCCACTTTTCTCTACCCGAAGGAGGCTCAAAGCCTTCCCTTTCAGAACAGTTTTATCAGTGCCGTGGTGAGCCCAAGGTCACCCAGCTGGCTGCATGTGGGGGAGCGCAGAATCGAACCTGGCTCTCCTGTTAGCCATGTCCTACACCAAACTGGCTCTCCTGTTAGCCATGTCCACAATGACCAAGAAGCTTCTGTAGCTTTGAATGAAGGAAATACTTGCACTGAGAGATGGGTGGCTTCATGCACTTCCTGGAAGCTTCCAAACTGGGTTAAACATACAGCCAGTTCATGGTCCCAACACAGTTAAAGGGGTCATCATAATCATTCATAATTAACTACTGTCTCAAAATTGACTGGTTATTAACCTTCAAGCCCTCCCCACCTCAGCTTCCCACTCACTTAGCTCAGAGGCCTTCTGCTTTCTTTTCACCCTTCTGTCAGCACCCTTCCGCTAACACAGCCTTTTTAACCTTTTGACCATGGAGGAATCCCTGAAATATTTTTCAGGCTTTGAGAAGCTCTGGAAGTGGTGACATTCCCTTTCAGAGAAGTGGGCATTGAAGTAAGATGTTAGAGCCAGCCAGTCATTTACTGCTTCCATTGTGGAGAAAGAGACTAGGCCTGCAGAGACAACAGGGGAAGTGGGTTCCAGTGACATCTAGTCAGCCAGCTTAGTTTAGCAGTTAAGAGTGGCAGACTCTAATTTGGACAACTGGGTTTGATTCCCCACTCTTCCACATGCAGCCAGTTGGGTGACCTTGGGCCAGTCACAGTTGTCTCACTCTTAGCCCCATCTACCTCAAAGGATATCTGTTATGCGGAGAGGAAGGGAAGGTGATTATAAGCAACTTTGAGACTCGTTTGAGTAGTGAAAATCAGGGTCCATTCCGCACAACAACCAATGTTGCCAAATGTTTGCAGTATGCAAAAACACTATAATTAATAGTGGAATTTCATCATTCCGCACCCCTGCAATTTAAGCGGAATATTGAAGTCCCAGTAATGGTCTATTTATTCCCCACAGGTTTCCGGTCTCGCTGGAATCGCAACAATGGAGGTGTTTTTTTTCGCGCTTCTGCCTGTCCCTGGCCGTCAATCAAACAGAACAGTCAATGAACTGTTGTGTTCATGCTCCCCAAAAGCCCCTTTCCCTTTTAAAACTGTTTTTTAAAAACCCGAAAACACCAGCAACAACGAATATTTGTTCATTCATTGTCTCAGAAAGACCTTCTTTGCTGGCGTTGGAGATTGCACTTAATCGTTTACACACTCTTCAAGTAAAAAAAAAAAATTTCCACGATGGGTGCAATTTCTGGCCAAAATTAAAGGGAAGTGTCAAACTGGGGGCTGTATTGTGCTTGGAAATTTTAAAGACAATTGCAGAAGGGAGCTTTGTTTTACTGTTAAGCACTTCTGAATTGCTTGTGAAGGGACTTCAACCATGCTCGCTTATTCGTTGCTTTCGATGGTTTATGGGGGGCAAATGGCAATCCTGTCTCCGGAAGCTCAGGGGCGGGAGCTAGGGAGGGACATTCTTTCTACCGCTATTTGGAGAACGCACATGTCTTTTGCTGATGTGTTGCGGATTGTGCTCGGAAGTCAAGCACTTCTTTTGGGGGGAATCCACTTTTCTGGATTCCTCCCAATGCGCTATAAAATTCCAAGTGTTGCGGGAGTTTTGCGGTTTGTTGATGATGACATGCGTTTATAATAATAATAATAGCGTTTATAAACTGTAAGACTTCGGCTACAGTTACGTTGTATGGAATGGACCACGGATATGAAAACTATTCTTCTTCTAGTTAGTGGCCATCTGAAATTCTGGGAAAGACTGTGTAACTCCTGGGGAGCTCTTGCATAACCCCAGGGTTCCCCTAAAACCCTGACTGGAAATCCCTCCCTTAATAGCATAAAGATCCTCTTTGTTCTAGGCAGTGGGAAGGGTTTTTCTCCCCTCCAACTCTCTTCAGTCCTTGACAGTTGAGCTTCCCCATTTCTCAGGTCTTTGATTCTGTAACCATTGCCTCCCCATCTTTCAGGTCCAACCCAAGTATCCCCAAGGCTCTTGTTCCCTAATCTCCACTGCCTCTTGGGACTCCTTCCCTATCCCCATGGAATGGTTTTTTCAGTGGTCAGGTTGGATTGCAAATTCTCATTTGGATACTTAAAAGAAAAAAAAAACTGAGATTGAGTTGCAGACTTTCCCCAGGCTAGACTTGTTCATCCCTATCTTATAAGAATGTATATGTAACCGTTGCCTCATTACCTGATTTGTTGAAGTTCTATGGTGCTTGTCTCTGGGGTTCTTTTTAGCTTATTGCTCAGTGCTTTTGAAACCCTCATTACTCACTGCGCTGTTGTCTTCATTTGAAAGCAATAAAGATCTGATGTTTTCTGAGTGGTAGTTTTAACTGAGACACTTAACCTCTTTCAAAAGATAATGTGTTTCATTACCTAGCAAATGTAGTATGCAAACAGCCATTTATCTTAATTGGTGGTAATGTGCAAACCAGGAAGGTTAAGTATAATGTTCCAAACATAGTGCGGTGTCTCCAGACTGCAGAGGCTGTGCTGTGAAGATACTGCTGCCAGCAACATGCCAGTGCGATGCTACAATAATAGCTTTGTCATAGCAGATGCTGTCTCAGTACTTTGTTTCCGTGTGGCTTTGAGACTTCCTGTCTCTTGACTTGAGACCTTTGGGTGTTTGTAAATAAAGATTATGACAATAATGAAACAGCCCATAATTATGTGTAGTGATAATGAATTTAAGGGAAAGCCCTTCCCTGCCAGAATTTCTGCTCAAGAAAGTTTGTGGAGAGGTACCTTGTTGTGACTGGCTGCATGTGGTCCTCCACGCAATTTATTGTGATCCTTGAATGCTGTCTGAATATGTTTCACTGAATGCCCAGGCTATGATAAAGGTCAGCTTAAATGATGAGGACTCCTCTGTGGTATGGATGAAGGGTCTTCTGGCTCTGCTCCCTTTCTGGGTCTGCTCCCTTAAACCAAATGCAACTGCCATAGCTTTGCATATTCCTTCCTAGTTTCTTACCTGGTTCCAGATGAAAAGCCTGCTCTCTGTCTGTCACTGTACTGGAACGGAATCTTTCAGATCCCTGAGAAATTAAAAGGAAAGGAGAGGAGGAAATGTCATTAAAGCTGAGATGGTTGAGAATTGCTTTCACAATAATGTGGCTTAAGGCCGCGTGAGATCTTTGGCTGTGACTGCTGGGAACTTTAGCCCTGTTACTTGGTAGCCCTGTTTTTTGGATGGCATGGCACTGGACAACAGTGCCCTGGACACCACAAGAGAGTGGGGGGGGGAAGCTTGCATCTGGGATGCTTCTGGTGGGGGTGGGGGGCAGATCCTCAGGCACAATCAACCCACTGGGACTTCTCCTGGGGACCTCACCTGCCAGTTTTCCTCTACTTCCAACCCTAGTCTTTTAATAACCATTAGATAAATAAGAAACTGAACTTTGGTAGTTTTTCACTGAGTTGTGATTCAGGCAGAAATTTCCCTGCATGAAATGAGGGTCATAATATCTCTGTAATAAAGACTTTGCCAACTTAAGAAAAGGGCCTGTGAATTGGCTCAGTATCACTTTTCCAAAGGTTACTAGCATATTTACTTCTCTCTAAAAGCAGACCTGGTTTTATATCTGATTGCACCGGATTGGCTGCTCTTTCAGCCCTGTGCCGCTTGTTTCTGAAAAAATGTGAAGCATTGGTTACCACCAGTAGCTGTTTGGTAGCTGTTCAGTATAAGAGCAGAAACTATAATTGTAGGATTGGCCGAACTTGTGATCTTTGTGTCCCTAAAGAGAGACCCAAGATGGAAAAATATAGGTTGGGCACCTCCAGCATCATCTCCAAACTGCCGTGGCTTCAAAAGTCTTTTGAGTTGTATTAAGTCTTGATTGCACACTTAAGGAAGTGTATCTGCAACCACATCCATTTGAAAAGCAAAACAAACCAACAAAACCTAATTCGATGCCTGTCACAGCCTTGCAAAAATCCAGGGGGCTGTTTTTTATATAGAAGCATAATAACATAGGGCACATATAGAGATTTTTAATCATTTTATTTATGCAAATTTCACCATCTAAAGTAAGATGGCATTATGTTTACTCCTATTTTGCTTAAATGAAGATAGAAAGAATACATTTCTGTAACACCCACTCCTGGGGGCTGCTGAATTGTTGTGTGCCAGCAGCTGCATTCAGACCATGGTGGTTGAATGTTACTGAAATTCCTGCCATGTGAAATGTTTTGCTAACCCTGAATTTGCTAACCCATTGCTGCTTTTCTGGCAAGGTTACATTTTAAGGGCTTTCAAGGGTTCACAGACTTCTCTTCCCCAATAGGGGCCACTTATTTTACCTTGTTCTCCTAAGTAAAAAAGGAAGCAGATGATGGTACAGTTTTTTTAACATATGAATAGTCCTGTATGAATCCAAGATGTGATGGATGAACCATCTCACAGGAGGTTTGCATATAGATACCTCAAATCTGCATCCTATCATGCATGTGTATTTTAAACATGTCTTCAGTCATTTTCTAGGCACTGCCCTACAGTTACATTAACAAGATGATGAAGGGGAAAAACATGTAAAAAGCACTCTTGGGGCATTTTGCCTTGGAAGGAAGAATTTAGGGAGTTCTGTTGTTTTTGGAGTGACCCAAACTTTTCCAGGAAAAATAGAAGTTTAGACATCTGCAGCACATGAGTGTAGATTATATGGTTAAAAGGAACCCTTCCCCCCCTCTTCTGAAGGACAGGAGGGCCACAATCTAGTGCTAAGCATAATTTGGGCCAGCTACCAAGGCTGTCCCCAAATTGTGAAGATCTGCGGTAGTTCTTGCAACAATAGAGTTTATTAGATGCAAGCCATTCATGTGGTGCTGATTGTCTCCTTTCATAACTGAAAGTGACATCACAGATTCTTTACATACTATTTGTTTGTATAACTTTTTTCAAAATCCAGAAGCTTCTCTTAACTTCCAGTCTTGGGCACAGCTCCTGCTCTTTAGCATTCTCTAATTCTCTAATAAGCAGTTATTGTTCCTTTTATGACCCCATATAAAACCTCAGAGGGATTCCCAAATGTGTTAGAGTTGGTCTGTCAGAGGAATTAAATCAGAGTCCAGTTTACTAATGTAATAGGATTAATTTTTGCTTATATATTCCTACTGTTATGATGGGCAGTTCTTAGTCTGAGGAAGAGTGCTTGCACTTGAAAGATCACGCCTTGAATAAATCTTTGTTGGTCTTAAAGGTGCTACTGGACTCTGATTTTATTGTGCTACTTCAGACCAACACGGCTACTCATTTGAATCTGTCAGAGGAATTGTCTTTTTGACAGAGTCATTCTCATTTGAATTGGACCAAGAGGGTGGAGAATTTATGATAAAAATAATAATCTGATGAAGTATTATAAGTATGATATTGGACCACTTCAAAAGTAGTTCAGTTTGCCTCCACTTTTATAAATTCATTCCAAATGAGCTTACAGATATGATTGTGATCAGATAGATTTCAGGATTTCTAAAACCACTTACATATCAAGCATAATAGAGAAATCTTAGTTGGTAATTTCTCAGTTCACTAACATCTCTCTTACACGGTTTAGTCTTTTAATCCAATGGAGCATATCATTTGAGGAACATTGTACAACCAAATATTGCTTTACTGACTATTTGACAAGCCTGGGGACTTGAACTTCAATTTGTTGGTGTCATAACTGCTTGGTGCTGTTACTTTATTAAAAAAAATAAGATCTTTCTGGATTAGACCAATGGTCCATCTAGTTCAGCACCCTGGCTCACGTAGTGGCCAACTAATTCCTCTGGAGAGCAGAGAACAGACCTTCCCCTGATGTTGTTCATGACTTTGGGATTCAGAGGTTTACTGTCTCTGAATATGGAGGTTTCCCTCAATCAGCACAGCTAGTAGCCCCTGATAGACCTATCCTCTGTGAATCCATCTAATCCTTAAAAAAGCTGTTTAATCCTGTGGCCATCACTGCATCCTCTGGCAGCAAATTCCACATTTTAATTGCTCTTTCTATAAAGAAGTATTTCCTTTTGTCCACCCTGAATCAACTGCCCATCAGTTTCATTGGGTGCTCTCAAGTTCTAGTATTTTGGGGCTGGGAGAAAAATTTATCTTTGCCAACTCTCTCCACCCATGTGTAATATTATATATTTTATTATTATTATATTTCAGCTCTGAAGAGATCCTTTGAAGTCGAGGAAGTAGATCAGCCACCAAATTCTTCCACTCCTCAAAGACGGACGCCCAATCCTCTTGTTAGGTCCACAGTATCCAGCTCTACCCAGAAATTCCAGGATCTCGGTGCCAGGAATTCTGAGACCCCTTCAAGACATGTGGAGTCTCCTGTACTGAGGTCGCCAAAATCCTCTCTGAGGAGAGTTGACCTTTCTGGACCAAAACATCCTGAGCCAGTGTCCAGAAGAACAGAAATCTCCATTGATATTTCATCTAAGCAGGTGGAGAATTCTTCATCAGGAGCATCAAGATTTGGCCTCAAGAGAGCAGATGTGTTAGGGCATAAGCCTGCTGAGACTGCTACGAGAAGGACTGAGATCAATATAGGAAAACCCCAGGATCAAGCTCTTCGCAGAATGGAAGTCCCTTCAAAAATCCCTGAACCGACACAACGAAGAGTTGAAGCTAATAGTCCACCTGTGTTAGATGTTGCCACCAAACGTGTGGAAATCCAGGTACCAAAATCTTCAGAGATTCCAGTACCACCCGTTAGACAGATTGAAAATGTGGAGATTTCCCAGACCAATCAGCACCTGCCACCAGAACCAAAGCTTCAGTCAGCAGTAGCTGATATTCCACCCAAAACCCAAGAAGGTAAGCAAAACTGGGACTCATTTTTTAAATGTTTTGCAGTACTTTGAGTATAAGTGTGCCTGGTTTGTGTTTCCCTCTAGTGGCTGTTTTGTCATAAGAATTACCGTCAGTTGCTGTTTATAAAATAGTGAATATTTGTGTGTTCTTTTTCACAGCTCAGATTATTGTTGTTGTGAGTTTGGGGTGTGTGTATTAAATGAACAGCTCGTAAGTGTGTCATTGTATTAGTTTGAGTGGGGTGCACGCTCAAGTTCTCTCTGAAGTTTTGTAGAATGAATTATTCTTTGTGTGCCACTGCACATCGTATCATAACTGAAACACTGAATTTCAGAACATTCTCACTTTGGACAGTCTTGTGAATGTCAAGATTCCCATTATAGATTTGGAGGGTACATTGCCTATGCACAATGAATGTATTGCCAAGTACTGAACCATGCAGTTAACAGTACTATATGAAGCCCAGTCTATAGAAGGATAGATGACAGGGCAGCACGCGGAAAGGAAGGGCACCTTAGTGATGAGGCGTCTTGGAGGGTGGGCGGCGGCGGCAGGGTGTCCTGGGCTCCTCGGCGTGTCCGCGGCGGCCATGTCGAGTTGCGGGCGGGTCTTTGAGAGCTCCGACTGGCGGGGGCTCGCTCGGCCGGCCTCTCGCCGCGTCAGGCCGCTGAGGCTTCGCGCCTCCGACGCGCCAGGCCAGCGGCAAAGGGAGCAACTGCGAGCCGCGCTGTGCGTGGCTCGCAGTTGCTGGGACTGGGAATCGGAGGGACCAATCGGCAGGCGCTGCGCGCCTGCCAATTGGTCCCTCCGATTGTACGTCCGGAGGAAGGGTCCAATCCGCACCCTTCCTCATCACGGACACATCCCGCCTTAGGACCCCTTAGCTATTTATTTAGTCCGTGGCGCCCGCAGCGCCACGGGCGGTTTTAAGATGGTACTGAAGCCATATGTAGTTACAGCTGTTCTCCATAGAACTGCAAACTGTCAGGAAACTGACAAATGCAAACTCCCCTTCTTTTTTGCAGTCCCAGCTGGGGCAGTGAAACTGGGAAGCTCCTCCCAGATGTGAGGAGACATTCATGTGCTATATTTGATGCGAAGTTGTTCAGGCTAGTACTGGAGAAAATTTTAATGGTAGAAATAACCAGATATGTTACCCTCCCCCCCCAAGTTCCCTAGCTCATACAGTGTTCTTGTCAATCTGGCTCCCGGGGACAAAATCTTTAATGGTATTAATCGCTCATTTAATATGAACACTTTCTGTGGCTCAAAAATCATCTATGGTTTACCTTGTGTGAACTCTTTGGAGAGAAATCTTTTGTTTGACAAAACTTTTATTCTTAAACACTATAGAGCCATGGATGTCCTTAGATTCCTGTTTTCATTTAATGTGTTTTTATTAATTTTACACAACTATTGCTGTTGTAATTCCCTGAGACTGTGAGAAGAGGGGCAGCCCATAAATGGAAATATAAATAAATGAATACTGTTTAACAAGTTTTTTTTATTATTAACCATGTAATATTACATTCCCAAAGCCAGCCCAGCTCATGGCGGTTTACAATAAAAAATAAAAATACAATAGAATATGATGAAGATACAATGTAACTCCTAGACAAAATGACAATAAACCATGATGGTGGGAAAAACAGTCTAAGAACCCACCCACTCCCCTGATCAATCCCCAGTAGCTACAATCATCCTTGGGAGAGAAACTATGCCCAGATATAAAGGCAGTGCCTCCACAAGGCCTATATAAGGAGGGACCTGATCTTCCTGGCCCAGCCTCAACCAAATGCCTGGCAGAAGTTGAGGAAGATTGATATACACCCTAGTAGCAATCACTGTGATTTGTGGCTACAAAAATGCTCCTTACATATCACAATCAGTGTTCCCCAACCCCTGGGCCGCAGCCCGGTATTAAGCCATGGAGCCCTCAGTACCAGGCCCTGGTGGTGGGGAGGGAGGCATGGGCACAGGTGAGCCAACAGGCATGGTGCTTGCTGTGCCGGGAGTGGTGGCCGAATTGCTCAAGCTGGGAGGAGGCGCAGGTGCAAATGAGCAAGCACGGCAACCCCTGGGCCGCAGCCCGGTATTAAGCCATGGAGCCCTCAGTACCAGGCCCTGGTGGTGGGGAGGGAGGCATGGGCACAGGTGAGCCAACAGGCATGGTGCTTGCTGTGCCGGGAGTGGTGGCCGAATTGCTCAAGCTGGGAGGAGGCGCAGGTGCAAATGAGCAAGCACGGCAACTCCACGCCTGCGCGTTTGTGTCCGCTGGCGAGCACCGCGCTGTGGTGGGGAGGTGTGGGTGCAAACGCGCATGCGCGGCAACTACATGCCTGCCGTTTGCACGCTACAGCGAGCACCGCGCTGCGGGGGGTAGGTGCAGGCGCAAACACACAGGCGTGGCAGCTCCGTGCCTGCGTATTTGCAACCCCGGGGGTTGCACCCGGGGTTTTGCATCCTGCATGCTTGTGCCACTCTCCCTCTCCACCCCCCCGGTCCCCGGCCTGAGAAAGGTTGGGGACAACTGAAATAACAGAAAGATCTCACAATTATTAATGTGATCCTGTATCAGAAAAATTAGAAAAGTCCCATCCTTGTGATACTGTAGAACAGCTTCTGTAATAAGTGATGAGCATTTCTGGATGTATGCCCATTTTGTAATTTATTGTCCTCAGAAGTTCTCCCCCTAAAATTAGCCAAAATTATTATAACACAAAGAAAACTATAATGCTAAATGGAATCTTAGCATTATAAAGGAGTGTATGTTTTGTTCTTTAAACATGCCTCTCATTTATAACTCAACTTTTATACTTGATCAGGCAGAAAGCCCTTCTGCTCACTGGCAACATGCTGGCAACATACCATGTTATGAAAAACTACCCCTGCATGTGTAGCGACCAAAGGTAGAGATCACATTTGAAACCATTTTCAAAGCTATTATCAAGCTGATAGAATATAGTAAATATAATAACACAACTTTAAATATTTACAACTTTTAAACTAGTACAATAGTATCTGTGTGCAATTTGCATGTTAAAAATAGTAACTACTTATTGCGATATGTCTTGGCTAATTTTAGCCAAAGCTGGTTCATAGCAACAGAATCAAAAGTAGTGGCCAAGTCAACAAATGCCACGTATAATTTCTTCAGAGGACCATTCATCCTAGTATGCCAATTGATGTCGAGTCTGTCAGTAATTAACTGTACTCTGTTTTTTCCTAAAGCCAGCTTTTTGTGGATGAATGATTGTCAGTTATCCATTCTTCAAGCTTGAGCAACAAATATTTGCTGTAAAACTTTGCTACTATACCTAACAAGCTCATAGGTTTATAATTTTGTGGGTCCCTTTTGTCCTCCTTTTTATCCCAGCCTTGAAGGATCTGACCAGATTCATTAATTGAAGTAACGACCTTGGGAATTATAGTAGTACACCAAGGTAGAAATGTTATAAACTTCTGGGGAGATCAAATCTTCCCCTGGGGCCTTCCCAAGTGCTAAAGTATTAATTAGCCCTTTTATTTCAGCTTCAGAAACTGGAGTCCAAACTGGCAGATCTGAATATTCCAATTTATCTGATTTGGCCATCAATGAAGATGCTAAATTTGAGCCAAAGACATTAGTGGGATTTGAGCTTCAAGGTGGGCAGACCTGCCTTTAAGGCCATTTGAAATGAGTTCCCAGAAGCATGTTTCATTGTTCCCCACTACTGCACTTTCCAGGTCTCATTTTTCTTTTGTTCTATCAACAATTCATAGTTGGATCGTAAGTCTAATAATTTACTCATTAATGATTCCCTATTGTTGAACCTTATTTGAGTCATTAAGTCTAATAAGTTACCCATTAATGACTCATTATTATTGTGCCTTATTTGATTCATTAAGGACTTAATCTCTTTTTTGAGTTCTTTACATTGAGTTCTGATCACACCAAACATTATTTAAAATAGCTGAGGGATTAAGAGGCCTCTTATTAATAAGGAATGGTTTAAGATAATTCTTTATAGAGATAGAAAATACCTCACTGTCTGATTGAAGAATGGCTATCTTTTATACATTCCATTCTGGATTTGTAAAAGTTTTGTTACTGATCTGTCTATTTAAGTTTTCTGGCACCTGGGATTGTATAAAAATAATAAAAGTACCCTCAGTTGTATCCCAGATGGTACTATTCAATACATGCAAACTGGTTTGAGCTAACAGTTCAAAAAATTTACTCCAGCCTTGTTAATAACCAAATCCTTAGATGCTTGATTCGAGATGAAGACATGGGCAGCTGTTTGGGCACTTTTACCTGATCCATTATCTGTTGTGCCAGATCCTATTCTGGCATTAAGATCTCCCCCTAACAAAACTTGAGAATTGGAAAAACAAAAGATGTTATAAATTCTATAATGGAACCCAGAGGTTTCCCAAAACATTCCTGTCTGTGGATCATTGATCTTTTTTGGGGGTGGGTGGGAGAAGACCCATTGATGCAAATCATGTTTCCACAGTGGATACCCTTGACTAATAAAGTCTGGATGTTATTAGAACAGCAGTTTTGTAAAATATCTACCTCCACATTTAAATCTACCATTATACCTATTGTGAGCCCTTCTTTTAGAGGTGGTTTCAACTGCTGGGATTATAAAGACCCTGTAACCCTTTAATGGGGGAGGGGCCAAATTCTGTATCCATGATTCCAGTAAAAAGAGAATATCATGACATTTTTTAAAAGTTAGGAAATCAGCATAATGTTATTTGTTATTACATCCCCTAAGATTCCGAGACAAGATCTTTAATTGTCAAACTTGATCTGAAACCTTGTTTAGGTATAAAAAAAAATACATCCCTTTTGGGGGGCTATTGCCAGTACAGTATGTTCAGAAACCTTTTGATCAGTTATGAGTGCATTCTCTTCCACTGATGTTGAGGCATCAGGAATGAATTCTCTTATCATCTGGGTACTAGATCCATTGCCATAATTCCATAAGGCATTTCCCAAAGGTCAAAGAAGCAAATGTTTTTTAATACAGTAATTTTGATCTTAAATGATTCAGTCCAGAGGTGATCCTTATTTGATCTGGAGATCGAAGTCCTGGATAGGATTTCAATAAATTCTCCTCAATGGAATTTTCCGGCAAAAAATTATCTGCATCCTGCTTAATTTCTGATAGTCTTCCCACTGAATCAAGTTTGACTGAGAAACATCCACTAGTTGAGTTCCTAATGGGTTGGCACATTTCTTACATGACTTTTCAGCTTGCAAATTTGGTAATAAGGGAGTCATACTAATTTATTGAACGCAGGAACTGGAAACACTCCCTTGGAATATAGAAACAATTTTTGATGCAACAGGATTTGACAATCCTAGGGCTGGCAAAGGAAAGCAAGAATCATTGAGCCGATTCTGATTGTAAAGAGGCTCAATTGAAACAAAATCTTTTGAAAAGTGTTCCATTTCAAGTCAGGCTCTTAAGTGATTAATGATTTGTCCTTTTGTCTTTCAAGAAGGTAACTGGCTGCTGTGCCTACACATAGTTATATATACATTACTGCATTGTAACCTCAACTATTACTTCAGTTGATTATCTTAACACCGCCCGCGGCGCCGCGGGTGCCACGGACTAAATAATGCGATAAGGCCTTGGGGGAGGAATTATGGCGGTCTCTGTCTGGGATGAGGAAGGGTGCCGATTGGCCCCTTCCTTTGGACTGACAATGGGAGGGCCCAATCGGCAGGCGCGAATTGCTGCCCCGCCGCCAAGGGATTGCCGCCCCCCCAATTGCTGCCCCGCCGCCAAGCGGCTCGCAGTTGCTCCCTTGCCGGCGGCCTGACATGTCGAGAAGTGCAAAGAGCCTCCAATGCGTCAGGCCACCGCCACGCAAGCACCCGCGCGGCTGGTGGTTGCTCCCTTGCCGGCGGCTTGACGCGTCGAGAGGCGCAAAGCGCCTCCAACGCGTCAGGCCGCCGCCATGCCGGCAATTGCGGCCTGCCGACTCGGTACAGGTACAGCGGGCTTGATTACTAGTACTTTAATTGGTGTTTATTATCCTTTAGTTGATTTTCTTTAGCCAAGATGTCCTTATTTTCTCTCGTACAGATTGTAACATCATCAGAGAAAGTATAATCACAGTTAGAGTATTTTGACACTATTCATGTCAGTTGATCAATTTTATCCTCAACTAAAGTTATTTTAGTTATTTTTTGAGCCTCAATTATTTTTTGAGCCTCTTGTGGCGCAGAGTGGTAAGGCAGCCGCCTGAAAGCTTTGCCCATGAGGTTGGGAGTTCAATCCCAGCAGCCGGCTCAATGTTGACTCAGCCTTCCATCCTTCCGAGGTCGGTAAAATGAGTACCCAGCTTGCTGGGGGGTAAACGGTAATGACTGGGGAAGGCACTGGCAAACCACCCCGTATTGAGTCTGCCATGAAAACGCTGGAGGGCGTCACCCCAAGGGTCAGACATGACTCGGTGCTTGCACAGGGGATACCTTTACCTTTAAAGTTATTTTTAGGGAGAACATTTCTTAGGAAGATCTACTATGAATAACTTCTGAAGAAGAGTGGTTATGAAATGGGCTTATAGCTAGATGCTCATCACTTACTACAAGGGGTGTGCAAAAATGGTATTTTTCAGGTTCGGGTATATTGAATTTGAAAAATATTGGTATTTTTGGATATTCCCAAATTTCACTACTGGTATGGTATTTGGATTTGGGATTTTTGAGCTCTGTTCTACCCTATGGGAACAATTATAGTTAGTGTGTATATAATGAACAATCAATTAGGGGGTATCTGGAGCTCTGGGGGGAGATGTTTTTTGAGGTAGAGGCAGCAGATACACAGCATAGTTGCTCAAAAAACCCTAAGTTCACCCCAAAGGTTTTCAAAGGAATGGTGATCACTTAGATGCTCTTTTGGGGGTTTGCCATTTTAGATTGTTTGAAACACATGGAAGGCTATATCCTGCTGAAAGAAGAGCCAAAAACACCAATAAGATATTTTTGGGATATTTTGTCAGCTTGGATATAGCTGAATGCATACCTCTACTTACTACAAAGCTGTTCTACAATATCACAAGGGTAGGACTTTTCTAATTTTTGTGATACAGGATCATATTATTAGTTTTGAGATTTTCCTGATATCCATGTTATATGTAAGGACCATTTGTGTTTTACCTAATAGAAGGGGACATGGAAATTCTCAGCATGATGATATCGTATAACTTCTCTAACTAAATGTTTCTGTGGAGATGTGGTTCAGTCATCATTCTTTTCCCTGTAATACATAATTTGAGCCAGGACTTTGTTGCTTTATATCAATGCTAGATAAATGAGGCTTTGCACTTTTGAGATGGACATTGAAAGAGAACTAGAACAATCTGAACATTTGATGACTTGTATTAGAGCTGAGAATGGGAACTCATGTCCTCAGGCCCACACTGTACACAGAACAAAACTTCATAGCCCAAATAAATGCTTTTGAATTTTTGTGAACTGGTGAGGAAGGTGGACCTCCAACATTATATTTTAAAAAAATTCTGGCATTGGGAATGCCTCACTAAAATGCAGTCAACTGGGGAGGTTGTGAAGTACCTGTGGTCTGCTTAGCACACTGTTTCTTTGCGATGCCTGGTATGCAGTCCCGTTTTACTGTGGCAAACAAATCAAACAAAAACAGACACTCTATTTAGCAAAAGCCAAGATCCTTTTACCTCTGGCCCCTGCAACAGGGGAGTAATAACTTTGCTGTGTATTGAATCCTCTTTTCAGCTGCTTCCAAATTTTACATTAGTTCTTTCTTGTTTTCAATTAAGCTTATTGTGTATTAAATGTCCTGTTCTCTTTCCTTTCTTCAGTACTGAATCTTGTTTATTTCCTCATTTTGCTTCACAGAGGGCATTATTATTCCCCCATTTGCAGAGAATTTATCCTATGCTTGCTCAATGATTCCTTTTTTTTCTTGTTTTAGAGGTAATTTTTTTCTTCCTGATCAATTTGTAATACATGTGAGGTCCTAAAGGAAGGTGTCTGCATATTTTCACTTAACAAACAGCTTTGCCCCTCATTGATCCCTTGCTGTTCGCCTTAAGCCCATACAGGGCACATTAGACCCTATTATCACTCTTTCTCAACTTGTTTACCATTAAGAAATCTCTGGAACATTCTTAAAGTTTCAAGAAACCCCAGAAGTGGTGTGATAGTGCAGAATATGGGTGAGAAGCATCATTGTGTACATGCCAACCTGGGTCACCTGCCCTTCCCACCCCCTCCTATCATTGGCCATTTTTTTTGGGGGGGGGGTCAACATGACCATTTGTTTGTTTGTTTGTTTGTTTGTTTGTTTGTTTGATTGATTTATTTATATGCCGCCCTCCCCGAGGGCTCAGGGCGGTTTACAGGAAACGGGAAAAGATACAGATAACATATGGTCATATCACTCAATAACAAACTCTAAAAGTATGTTAAAAATTAATTAACTCCCACCCATTCAGGAAACCCCTCCAGGACCTTCAGGAATCTCCAAGGTTTCATGAAACCCTGGTTGAGAAAGCCTGCCCTACAGACATGTGGTAGAAATGACTTCTATTTTCTAAACTTAGTTGCTTTCTCCTACAGACAGGGGTCTTCAGCACTGAATGTGCCTCTGTTATGGGATAACTCCCCCCCCCCTTTCATATTGCTGTAATAACTCTTTGGAAGCCATTTGTACTGAGGATTGGCGCAGACATAATAGGATATCATAATTTAATTAAACTGAGTGTAGTATGATAGCCTGAACACAGGCTGTTGACTAGAATGTCTCCTTAAGACCCCTCAAAAAGGATCTGAAAACATGGTTTGAGTTATTAAACACAGTCAGATATAATTCTGTGTGATGAATGATCATAAACATTCTGGCTTAAACCTAGCTTTTTCCCTGGTAGGATCTTTGTGGATTATACCATTTTTGATTTAGTGATACTTGGTGGCACAAGTAGCTACTTGCACTTCTCAGGCCAACTCCTGTTTTTTAATTCTTCATATTTCCTTAAGTGCACACAGCTGGATTCTTTCTGATGAAAATCTGGGTGCAGATTTTTTTAAATTATTATTTAGAATTATGTTTTATTATATACAACCAAGAAGACATCTTTTTTTTCCTCTTAGATCTAAGCCACGTAGGAATTAAAAACAAGGCCTCATTTAAAGTTGATCTTTCAGGGATGATGTGAAGAACCTGTTAGTCGGGGGTGCAAAACAAAAATTGTTGTTGTTTGGGTCTATTCTGGTATTTTTTTAAACTCCTGGGTCTGAATATTGGTATGGCAGTCAGATCTGGGATTTTTCAGAAACACCAAATCCAATAGACCAGAGAAGAAAAAATGATTAAAAAACCCCAGCCTTTGTTTTTCCTGCAGTGCGGTTTAAACATGCCACTGAAGAAGTTGTCCCCAGGATCTGTGTGGGGTGGGGAGATCTCTGCCTGCTGCAGTGGACCTGGCTGGAAGGGCTGTTGCTGCTGGATGGTATAAGACCCCACATAGCAGAGTCTGGTTCTGTGTGCAGTTGGGTGATCTCCCTGCCACATGGCGACCCATCTGGGAGCGCTTTTGCTGCTGGGTGGTTTAAACCCCTGCTCAGCAGAAGCTGCCACATGCAGACCTGAGAGCATCACTTGGGGCAGTAGGAGCTGAGAGCTCCTGCCACTTCAGCGGATCATTATAGCTGAATATGTCTGAAAGAAGCTAAACAAATTTTACTTTTATTTGGGTCAGCTATAACAGTAGCCAATCAGATCAAAGAATCTGTAATTGGCTTAAATGATACACCCCAAATATCATCATCATCAATAATAATAGTAAGCTGGTTCTTATATGCTACTTTTCTCTACCCGAAGGAGTCTCAGAGTCGCCTTCCCTTTCCTGTCCCCACAACAGACGCCCTGTGAGGTGGGTGTGGCTGAGAGAGCTCTGATATCACTGCTCGGTCAGAACAGCTTTTTCAGTGCTGTGGTGAGCCCAAGGTCACCCAGCTGGCTGCATGTGGGGGAGCAGGGAATCAAACTCAGCTTGCCAGAGTAAGGTGATGCTTCTAACCACTACACCAAGATTCACCTAACCACTACACCAAGGTATTGTTTTTGGTATTTTCTTGCTCTGTTTATGCACACCCCTACATGTTATCTTATGGAAAATTAGCCTCAGTTAACATATTGTCTCAAAAAGTTGTCTATCCCCGTGGCCTATCACAGTGCTGTTTTTTTTTCCTTGACTGTGTTGTCTTTCTGAGCAAAATCAAATCTTGAAGAGATTTTTAGAAGGAATTGCACGTTACAGCATACATCACTTGCACCGGGCAGAGCTTTGGAAATGTTACTGTGTTTTCACTGGGATTCAGGCAAGCATGTTAAGATTTTTACTAAAGATGAAATTAATTACATTATAACCGTGTCCCTAGAAATACCAATCTAGGGGATATGATATGGAACCAAAAGTGGCCATCAAGTTAGTACAAAAGTGTGAGAGTTGATGGATCAATGGTCTGAAGTAACCTACTAGACTTCTGCAGTTACCTTAATATCAGCAGTACATCTAGAGCTGGGCCACAGTATGGGGAAAGAACTGTTTCATGAAAGTTGTTGTCAGGAGGCCCCTCCTTTCATAGCAACACCAGAAAAATTGATGATCACTCTCTTATAGGCTTAATTTTTCCTTAGAGATTATGGTATGTACCCAGATCTGGTTCACTGTATGACACAACAGTATTCTCATCAAACAGAACCTGGGATCACTCATTGAGGAAAGAAACAGGAAACAAATTAACACTGATGTAGTGTGTGTGTGTGCAATACTTGGGGGGGATACTTCCAAAAGTCTTTATTTCTTAGGTAAAAAGCAACCAAGATTGTCATTTTCCTTATCTCTGATTACACTGGAATTGATACTCTGAAGATGAAATGTTATTAATCTAAATGAGGCAATCTGGTCCACCTTGCAAAGCCCTCAGTGTAATATGAGTTACCATCAGGGTTGAGATAAGGATCGTATGCGACTGAACTCTTCATTGGAGTCTAGAGAAGGAGCCTGAGCTGTACTGTTCAGGAACAGCTGGCTGGAAGATTTAAAAGGAGCTCTGGTATCCCAGGACAGCTGCTGAGAGTACGGTTTGAACAATGAAGGCAGCTGTCTAGGAAGAGATTTAAAGCATGAGACAGCCACATTCACTGAGATTAATACAAAAGGGGCTTTCAGCTCTTAAGAGGCCCTGTGTCCAATACAAGAGCTAAGAACTAAAGGCAAATGGCAATGACAGATCCCCCTTGCATGCTTTATATCTACTCTTCTCTGTTCAAATTTATAACTCAGGAGCAAAGGTGTCAGTGCAGTTTTTTTCTCTAAAAGTGTCCCAGTTCCAATATCCTCCCTCTCCCATCTACCACTACTGTTTAGCATTGCTGTTCATATTGTCTCCTGCTTTATTATGCAGCATTTCCTTAGCCTCAAAAGCTCAATGAAAGTTGGCCATCATAATATTGTTCCACGTCTGTGAGGACTTTGCCATAATCTTGTAAACTCTTTTCAGCGTTCCTTTATAAATAGCCCAGAATCAACCATCCTAGCTTTAGGCAGTCTAAAATTTGGGTTCAAGATTTTTTCTGCCTTTCTATTGTTTGCAGGATACTTCAATTCTCTTTAAATTGTTTCCATTTCAAAATGGTAACTGGAAGAGTTTTCAGATCTAATTACATTAGAACTATGCCTTTATATTACAGTCTTGTTCTTTCTGGAACAAAGCAACAACCATGGAAAAACTCAGGATTTTTAAAAAAAGTAGTAAGCCATAGAAACCCCTCCCGTATTCTATCTCCAGTACTTTTTGAAATTTATAGATAACTTCTACATCAGACAGCAGAAGTTCCCCCTTCCCCAACTGCATTCCCTATGTTAGCTAAGGTTGTGATTTTTTTTCAAATGCATGTTAGATGACTTTTCACTGTTAGATTACTTTTTATATCCTCATACCTTTGTATCATGCTGGTAAGATCATCCTTTCTGAAATTATATGCAGGCTGTAATATGTAAACATTTGCTGAAAAGCTGTAGCAATCTAATGATGACAAAAGCCATAACTGGTTGCAAAGTCATTTTTCCTCCAAATAAATAATCTAACAAAACATGTTTAGAAAATTGGCACAAGCAATCTCACATTGTTGAAAGGGTTTTCTTCTCCAAACCTCATTCTAAAAAGCTGCCCAACCAGTTATTCCTGAAATGAAGGTAGAATAAGAGGTGGGAAAGCAGTGGACTTCATCTATGTTTTTCTTCCTATTTGGGAACCCTAAAAGGGTTTCATGACCCTACTATGCACAGGCTTGGAAACCAAAGATAATTGGTCTCAACAGAAAGAGTCCTGAGCTATAGTATCTCCCTGCTCAGGAGTAATATAACTAAAATATTCTTAAAAAGTTGATTCTTCTAGCTACTATAGTTATACTCCAGACAAGTGTGCTTAGCTTCCAGCTTCTGCCCCCCCCCCCAATTCATACCATTGTGCTTTGAAGGCATTGCCTTCAAAATATGCAATGTCATGACTTGTGCATTCATGGAATATCCAAAGGGGAACAATAACAGAATTCCTGGCACAAGCTTACACTATAGATGAATGAACCCCCTGTTGACAGTATGATCAGGAGAGCGATGACAGCTTGGTGGCTGAGCTTCTTACAGCTTGCAGGGACACATGGCTTTGGGTCAGAAGTTTTCCAAAGTCATCTTTTTGGAGCTAAGCATCTGCTACTCGCTGCTACTATTAGCTACTGGATCTATGGTTGTATTTCTAGCAAAATGGAAACCGGATTCTCCCCTCCCTGCAAATTTACTGGTATTGTTCACAAATACTCCTTTTCTATTGCTTAATGTCTCCTTGATGTCCTCAGGATGATCATGATTCATATGGGGGGCCTGTTTCCGTGTCCCAGCCAGTACATATTTTATCAATATGTAGATCAATGTCCGGAATATGCGGAGTGATTTTTATTTAGTATACCGCCATTTTGTACTTGTATTTATACCTGTTAAATTGTTTTATTGGGGGTATTTTACACTGATATTGCTTCTTCTGTTTTTGTGAACCGCAGCAAGCCAGTTTTTGGGAGCAGAAGCATAGAAATACAATTATAAATAAATAAATAAATAAAATTATATTTCTTTTGATTTTTCTTGATGACTTGTAGTGAGATAGCATATTTCCCATATCTCAATCATAAGATAGTGTCTTGCTACTCTTTGTTAACCTAGAAAAGTGCATGGAACTGCCAACACTTGGCTGCCTCCTTACTTTCTTATATTTCCTTAGGGTTGCCAGATACCTAGATAAAAACGGCTGTCTCTTTAATGCAGCTTGATGGGATGTTACTTGTCTCCGTGCCGTTAAAACGTTCAGCCACTCATTTCCATACATAAGGCCTATCAAGCATTAGGGTATTTTTTTTCAGAACTCTCTGATGTACTATCACTGTGTTGTGTGTTTTCTCACCTCTTTCTCACATGATTGGTTGGGAGAGAAGAAGTGTAATGATATATTGTTATACTGTAGTCCCCGTAGTATGGAAGAGAAAAACAAAATAACAGAAAATTTTGATTCTATAATGTTGGTTCTATCATAAATTTCATTTGTTTGATTTAACTGTTCTTATCTGGTAAATATCAGTTAGTATCATTCTTTCAAATAGCATAATACAAAACCAGGAGGGATTTTTTTATTCAGGCAGAAGGTATTTAAATGGGCTTATTTCAAAAGATACAAACCTCAGCACAAGATTATCTCTAGAAAATTGTATTCAGCAGTTATGCATTTTTATAGGTGCATTATTGAATTCATTTTACAGTAGCCTTGTAACTTAGATTTTCAGAAACAGTGAGATTAGGGTTAATTTTTGCCTCCTCCATAGTCAGATAGATTTAAGATTGAAACTGGAGTTCCATGTGGTACTGAATCTAGTGCTCACATGTAAAAATTAATCTCTTCAGGCAAGACTCTGCCATGAATTCATTCAAGAAAGGATCTGCATCCCTTAAATGTTCCTTTTGCTTTGCTTTCAACCTAACTCACAATTTCCTGTTCACAGCCTTCAGTGGCATTCATGAATCAGTAATTAATTATCAAGGTCTTGTTTTCTAGCAGGGCAGAGGGATGGGGGGAAATTACTCCTTTTTAATTTTTGTAACCAGCAAATGATATTTTATTATACATGTTCATAATAATATTATAACATATCATGTAAAGTAATTAGTCATTGTTATTAGGCTACCAAGTGAAAAGCAGTACCTAATTGTTCCCTTCTCCAGACATGTTTTACAATTGTTGACTCATGTATAAAAGAACTGAAACCAAAAGAAGTAGGAAAGGAGAAAATGGGAGGAGTCATGTTAGCTCTGAGAGGCCTCAGCAGCAGCACTGTTTATTAAATATCCTGGCATGCAGTCATGTTTGACATTTTTAAAAATTGTCACAAATCAGGCTGGAAAATAAATGGAAAGCTAATTCAGAAAACATTGGAGTGTAGCAGACAGCCAGTAACATTGTCTCTGGCTCCCAGCTCCCAGCATGTTTGGATAGCACCATAGGCTCAGGGGCCGACCAACGAGGATGAATATTAAGGGGTTTGTGAGGAGGCTGGAGACTCAGATCATGACGCCACCGGTCTGTTTGTTGCATGGGGGGTTTAGGGGCTTTTATATTGACGTTTTACTGGTTTATTGTAAACCGCCCTGAGAAAGTACACCTGTGAGTAGCAGTATATACATTAAAATATAAATGAATAAATATAAAAACTGAGGGAACAAGTGATGCCAACTCCATTCTGAATGTCTGTTTACAGAAAAGGTTCCTAGTCCTCTACCTTGGTGAATTGGAATCTCTATTTGGAAAAGGCAGTGTGCATATGGGTGACAGAGGTCATATTTGACAATAAAAGTTAATGAAAAGATTGTTAGCCTGGAGTCAGAGACCAAAACTGACTTCACAAATAAAACTAAACACAATATAACGTGTGTCTTATTCTAACAAATTAAGTACTGGCTGTGTCATAGCAAATGGTTTTTGTTTTTTTTTGCTATAACAGAAAAGTTGTTAAATGTGTGGAGGCTGCATAGTGCATTAATCTGAGTAACCCAATACTGTGTAGGCAAACGATGAGCTGTTTGTGTCATTCTTTGTGGATGTGCAGCAATCTGTTCCTTACTTTAGTCCAAAATGCAAGGAACAAGAATACTCTCTCAAGTATGTGGGATAGTCACTTTCTCCCTCTCCCCTGGCATTCATTGTGCACTGGACAGAAATACAGGAAACCCGACTCTTCTCCAAGCTTCTCCAAGCTCTGAGCAAGCTTCACTTTGTCCCTTGTACAGGAGATATAACAATGGCAAGTACTGGAGAAATCCAATTTTTGTCAGAAATGTGTATATTCCAGTGAGACAGTTGTTTGCTATGGGTCTGTAACTAACTGAAATTTTTGAGATAAATTACAGAACATTTTGGTAACCTTACCTTATTAGTAGCTTTGGCTTGGTTTATTTTAGTATATATGTAAAAAAAAGGTTAGATTCAAGCAGGTAGCTGTGTTGGTCTGAAGCCGCACAATAAAACAAAATCAGAGTGATGGTCAGTTCATAATCTGAGGAAGAGTGCTTGCACTCGAAAGCTCACACCTTGAATAAATCTTTGTTGGTCTTAGAGGTTCCACTGGACTCTGATTTTGTTTTATTGTAAAAAATGTTGTAAGCCTAGTAGGAAACTTATTGGAGTTCAGAAATTCATCATTCAGAAGAGCTCCTTAGACTAAACTTCTCAAGACATAATATTTGATTATTAACATCCATCAAAATGCTATGTTAACATGTTCAGGCACAGGCTGGCAGAGCAGTACAGAGGACAAGACAGGAGACATGAGGAGAAGGAACCAAATGGAAGGGGTGGGGTTACATGTCTGTTTGAAGCAAAATCCTGTATTTGTTTCTGTTTTCACATTGTATTGATTTTCAAAATGGCAGCACAATAAAACCAAAATTACAACCCCTCAAAATATCCAGATCCAATTTGCCCAGTCTCTGTCGATCATCATCCACCTTTTTGTCATCATCATCAGTTTTAATGAACAGGAAATTAGCTTGTTGGGTTAGAAAGTAATGATAGAGTATCATTTGCACAGAGCATTAGTTACATTTTTGGTTTGAATTTTAATGCCTTTTATATTGTCAGACTGCCTAATGGCACCAGCTAATGGCTAAAGAGCTATATCAAGTAACACAGCAGGAAATGGACAGCTTTGCCTAATGCCATGACCAGGGATTGATTCTGAACTGTTACAACCCGTGAGCACAGGCCAGCTATAAAGAAGTTGTAATAATTTCTTGTGGGATGATGGTGAGCCAAACTAAGACTCCCCCTTCATTATAGTTAGGACCACTGTGTTTACAGGCTTCCATGTTTAAAACAAAATGTCCTGACCATAGACTCATAGGCATTTTCCTTGTGCAATAAACCACTGGAGGGAACTGATTAGGATATGAGTGAGGTGTTAGGTAGAAAATCTTCCTTTCCTGGAATTTTTAATTAAGTGCTAATATTTGATGCTAAGCAGAAGTTTCCCCCAAGCTCAGATGCACAGTGTAGACAGCAAAAAGCTATGATTATCCTACTTTTGTGCTAGTAATTGGTTCCAGCCCCTTAAAAGGGTGGATAGTAATTGGTTCCAGCCCTTAGAAAGCTAATTGTGAAGGTTTTTCCTATTAAGGAGTAGTACTGAAGTTTCCTGGTAAAGTCAGTCTTTCTATGGATTCTCCCCTCTTCATGCTTGCTTAAAGACACACATGGCTGGTGTTGTTTCTTCCCTGGTGTAGGAATATGTGCAGGACTATGCACCCCAGGAATATGTGCAGGACAACATTATACTTATTCTAATGGCTTGATGCTAGGAAGTTGTTCTCTAAGTTTTGCCTCTAAACAATTTATGGTGGCAACTAAACCCTGTGCTTGCTTAACTCCAAAATTTGCCACCCAGTCTGGAAATATCTTGTTTCAGGATGTACCAAGAGTGTCCTATATGCACAGTGGTGTAGCTCTGGCAGAGACATGAACAGTGTCAGGTTTATGTTGGGAATGATGGATTCACAAATAACTCCACAGCCATGCATCCTGCCATGCATCCCACAGCCATGCATTGGGGTGGAGCATGAAATAGAGCAAAACAGCAGGGTTTTTGGGATGACCAGGAGCAAGTTACAAGTCCTAACCATAGAAAAGGGGCTGCTGACTAAATAATTGGCTTGTGGGACAGCCAGTCAGCTTGAGAAGCCTGCCAGGGAGTATGCGTTTGTTGAAGAAAAGTCAAGTGAAGGATGGCAGATGCTTTTTCAGCATCTAATCAAAATACTATGAACAGATTGCGTTTTTCCCAGACTTCAAGAGCTTCACCTGCTGTATTTCATAGTGGCGCTGGAGTTTCTGTGAGAGATTTATATCTCAGCAAACATATACCAATCAGAAGTGAATGGTGGTTTGGTACTGCTGTAGCTGAATTCTTGTCAAACAAGCATTTATGACAATACTAAATACTTAACATGTTACAAATCATTTTTCCCTGCCTGTTATGCCAGCTCTTGCATATAAAACATCAGTTCAGGTTGTCCCTATTGAAATACATGCTCTTTCCATTGGACCCATAGCAATGTTTATATCTTTATATGCTTTGATGGGTCACCTGGTTCAAATAGGCCAAGAACACCCAAGTGAAGCAGCAGAGCCACTGAATTTGTTTCAGCATTATTGGCACTGGAAATTTCTGTGCTTATGAACATGTCCAGAGGAGGGCAACAAGATGGTGAGGGGTTTGCAGACCAAGACATATGAAGAAAGGTTGGGGGAGCTTGGTCTGTTTAGCCTGGAGAGGAGATGACTGAGAGGGGATCTGATAACCATCTTCAAGTATTTAAAAGGGTGCCATGTAGAGGATGGAGGAGAATTGTTCTCTCTGGCCCCAGAGGGACAGACCAGAACGAATAGGATGAAATTTATTCAAAAGAAATTCCATCTAAACATCTGGAAGAAGTTCCTGACAGTTAGAGCAGTTTCTCAGTGGAACAGGTTTCCTCTAGAGGTGCTGGGTTCTCCATCTTTGGACATTTTTAAACAGAGGCTAGATAGCCATCTGATGGAGAGGCTGATTCTGTGAAAGCTTAAGGGGGTAGCAGGTTACAGTAGATGAGCGATTGGGATGTGAGTGTCCTGCATAGTGCAGGGGGTTGGACTAGATGACCCATGAGGTCCCTTCCAACTCCATGATTCTATGATTCTAATTTGGTAACCACCTAAAAGGCCAACTTTGGCAGCAGGGAACTGCTTCCTTCAGCTAGCGCACACCTGGAGACTGGGGTGACGAGGTGACATGGCCTGCAGTGGGACAATATGTGTGCAGTGTGGACTGCCTCTGACTCCTCCAGCAGAGAGGCCTGGAAACAGCTGATGGGGGAAACAATTAACAAGCTTAACTGCATCTATCCAGTTGCTGGAAATCAGCTGCCTCTTACTATTTATTTACATTTCAGCTTTTATACCACTTCTCAGAATTAGCTATTTCAGTTGTCTGCTGGTTGTCTACAGCTCAACTATAGTAAATAATAAAATAGGGGCATAAGAATAAAAGGTAACCTGTGCCTGCTGTCTCTGCTATGAATGTGTTGAGTACACCACGAAAAGAAAGGGACGGTTCAGAATTATTGTAACAGAAGAAGAAGAACCTATCCCGGGCTATATTCAACAATTTAACAATAAATACAAATAAACGTTTCTTATCTCTTCTTATATTTTTTCTTATATTTTTATGTGTATAAGCACAACCAGAACGGCCTCTAGATTACACCGTTTTCAATTTTGTTTTCCTCAGTGGTTGTCCTTCTTTAAATTATATTATATATATGTGGCCTTTGGCTCTCTGGTTTGGGGAGGTCTGTTCAAAAGACTCATCCCCAAATGTGTTGAGGCCAGAGGAATGGGGAGGAGTTGTCAGTGGAGCAAAGAGTCATTCATCAATATCCACAAAGCTAAAGGAATAGAGAAACAAGTAATGATTGTGAGGAGTGGAAGGCTTTGTGGAATTGCAGATGTTTATGACTACAAGGATTGCATAGTGTACATGTTACTTAACAAGAGAGAATATGGTACAATCTCATCATATCTCAGAAGCTAAGCAGGATCAATTCTTGAATGGGAGACTACCAAGGCAGGTTTTGGAGAGGAAGGCAATGGCAAACCACCTCAGCTCCTTCTCTTGGCTGGAAAGCCCCTTGCTTGGGTCACTGTGTCAATTGTGACTTGATGGCACTTACATACATTGCATAGTATATATTGAACTAATGCTGAATTCTACTACATGAAGTAGAATCTCTTTCCCTGTATAGGATCAGCAAACTCTTTCCCAAGAGTTTCATTAATGGATTCTTCTTTTCTCAAAAGAACCCATCTGTCAGCTTTGTTTGTAGAATTATTTGCCTTACATTGTGATCCAATACTAAATGAAAACAACCTGGTGATCCACAAACTGGACTTCCTGCTGCTTTGTATAATCAGTGAAACACCACTGGAAGATCCTGTTTATACTTAGGGATTGCAGTCTAGTAACTATTACGTTAGGCTTACTAGGATGACTGCAGCCCTGCTGTTTTCTTTTTCTGCATATTATGGAGTGCAGCAGTAAGAAATTGCAATGCCCATAATACTTCTGCGATAAGAGATGTTGCCCATTGTTTTGCCATGATGCAGCAGGATAGAATGTTTAAGGCTGTTTTGGTTTAATGCCAGGTTAATTCCTTAATCAAGGAAGCACCTTGCATAATTTGTAATAACGCATTTCTTCTTTTCTGTTGGGGGAAAAATGAGTCACTGGCTTCAACTCTTTCTGATATTTAGTAGTGCTGTAATTGGCTCTTTCAGAGTGATGTATCTAAATTAATTTTATACAGATGAGTCCACCAATGTCCGTTTAAATCCATGTATATGTATGCATGTGATAGCTTCCAAAGAAACGGGGGCATGTCTCCCTATTGAGTCCTGATGGACCACACCTTGGATAGACTTTCTCCTCTTCTCACCCAGAAAGACTGTGCAGGTGGCCAGAGTTTGAGGCAGGTGGAATAATGCCGTGCCTGTCATGACTCATGCCCTTCAAAAAGGACAATCACTTGTGAACAAGATCTTTTGCCCTAAGGGTGGATCTGACCCCCCCTTCCAGTTCTGTGATGAGCTAAAAAAGAATAACACTTTTGGTCCTTTTCTATTGTTATATTCTTGGTGCAGGAAATGGTGATAGCGAAATCTGTTGTTCAAATCCTACAATATATTTTGACCAGGCCTTATTGGGTTCTGCCTTTCTGCTCACCCATTATTACTTAATTGCAGGTGGGTGGGAGGGTGGGGGGGTTAAAAGAGATTTAAAAGACAATAAACACAGCAATGTTTCTCAAAATAAAAACCAGGCAGAAAGCTGTGCAGATAAACAGTGAGTAATCCTTTCCAACTCCCTGAGCCGCTGTACAATTTAACTTCACTAAGAGACTAAAAGATGTTGGGGCAATGTTTCCTTAAAACCAGCTGACACATTTGGGCTAGATTATGTGTGTTGATACAGTTTTAAACAGGAAAGAGCCTCTAGCATTGAGATGTGAGTACAGAGAGAGGCTAAAAGGGAATGTGTGTGTGGGGGGGGGGCACATGCCGTCCAATTTTGTGCAAGGCAGGGCAGGTGCCAAATATGAGATAAGTTGGAAAACTTTAGGAAAAAAAACATGCAATGCTTTCCATTTGGAAAGAAATCAGGGGCTATAATGCGCAGAGATTTTCACTGAAGTTAGTACATTGACCCTTTTAAGTAATAATTTCTTAAAACAGTCACGTTTATGCATGTGTTCTGATACTACGTTGGTCCTTTGTCTGCCCACCCATCTATTTTTACCTGGCTGCAATGGTAGCATCCTTTCCCTTCCCTTCTTTCTTGATGATTGATTATTTATTATGGTCATTGACCAGCATCAAAGTATCTACAGACCACATAAATTATTACAGCGTTTTAACAGGACACTCGGCATCAGGGAATTAACAAAGGCACAAAACATTAATACAGCATTTTGACAGGTCACTCAGCATCAACAGTAACTAAAGATTTCCGCACTCTGCTGGCAAAATTTTGCCACCATGTAAGCAAGATGTTAATTATTAGATGATCATCTGTAAGTCCAGGGAACCTAGATAACAAGGGCAAGATTAAACGGCTTCTGGCAACCTTATAAAAGTCACAGTATAATATAATGTGGGCAATCGATTCAATTAAGCCTGAATTGCAAGGGCATAATCGGTCCTCTATAGCAGGGGTAGTCAACCTGTGGTCCTCCAGATGTTCATGGACTATAATTCCCATGAACCCCTGCCAGCAAACACTGGCAGAGGCTCATGGGAATTGCAGTCCATGGACAACTGGAGGACCACAGGTTGACTATCCCTTCTCTATAGGCACATGCTGCAGTCTTCCACTTAGCAATGCTGATGGAAGTGCATTGAACCGGGCCCTCGAAAAAGTCCATCGAAATTTAGTAAAGGTAATATATGTTAGATACGGTGCAGTAGAAAATCCCTCCCAGGACTTTAGTAATCTATATGGGCTTGGGAATAGGGCTATCTCAGTTTGCAGCTCAATATCCATAAGTCGTTGATAGACCAGATGTTTTGCTTGCCTGTGCCCCGTTTCTAATAGATGATCAGGAGCTAAACCAATTTTAAGAAGTTTGTTAATTATTTCTGTACGCCAGGTGGGTTGTGGGTTAACTGACAAGAAAGAAGGAATAAGGCCTACAGGTTGAAGATGAATTTGTAAGCCATGACTTCCTTTGTTGATGGTTCTTTCCATCGCGATAAGATTGGCCAGCTGAGAATGCCCAAATGTGGCTTGATAACTTCCGGGCCCTGGATGCACAGCAGCTAATCCCACTCATGGAGAGGGGAGAGGCAGGCAGGCATGCACATGCAAAGGGGCAGGGTGGGGCCTCAGAGTAAGCTAAAGTGTGCACTCTGACTGGCTAACAGGGTAGGGAAGGAGGGAGAGATTGCACTCACACTCTGCAGGCTCCAGCAAAGTGAGGTTGGAAGTACAGCTCGCTCTTTCCCTCTGCAGAGGTAATTTTTTTCTGGGCAGCTCAAGGAGTCCCTGCAACTTAAGCATCCCTGAAGTCAATTGGTATAATGTTGTAATAGCAGAGGTGGGAGGGTCTGTGCTGAACAAGGGGCACCTTGAGTTTCCATTGGTGGATGGTGACACAGAGCTGGAGACCAAAAACATGGTGACATTTATGAATGGAAAAAAAATGTCCTTGGTACCATCGTAAAAGGAAAGCCATTGTAAAGCAAGCTCGTTTTAAATACTGTGTTGAAAAGATGCAGTTGCCATTAGGAGGAGGGAGTGCTATGCAGAATCAAAAATACTACGGTGGGTTTTGCAGAGCTAAAACGGTGCTACATGCAGAAATAAAAACCAAAATGTCTTTGTGGGCAAACTTTTTGCAAGGTTTCCTGCTGTGCATAATACACCCCAGAGTAGGGAGTGGGTGAGTAGATAAGGAAATATGTTTCTACACACACACGAGCATAGACCTTGCAAAATCTGAAGTATGATATGCGTGGGAGGGTGTTTAAAACAGGTATGGCATCCAGATGTTCTGAAATGCCAGCTTTGTAAAAGACCTGGTGTATATTCAGCAGAAGACTCCTATAATCAGACTCTAAGTAACGGGGGCCTTGCAGCTGTGCTATAAACCAACAAATGATGCCACTTCTTTTCTTTTTTTTAAACATTACAAGGACTCCCCCTCCCATCGACACCCTGTTAAGTCTTTCTTCTATCACAAAACGGCAGTCAGTCAACTAGTGGTGAGCCACAGAGAATCAAACATTGGAGAGGCAGGCCAAAAAAAGCAGGAAGGAAACTGTTGAGGTGAGGCATGAACCAAGCCACAGTCATGAAGGGTGAACAGAACTATTACCAGTGGCAGACACAGTAACAGCTTCAACTATTTTCAGAGTAATGAGGAAAAACTCAGCACTACCCATCAAAAAGCTCAGTGCCGTGCCCCGGCCATGGCGGCTGCCGGAGAGCACCAAAGGTGAGCCAGCAGCAAAGTGGCAGGGCAGCCCCTGAGGCAGTAGCCGGGGAGGAGGACAATGTCTTTGTCATAATTATCAATCAAAACTTTATTGCAGTCTTTGACCAAATCCAATCACAATATACAGAAAGAAAGCCTTGTATATCCAAGGACAGTCTCAGTCTCAGTAAATACATACACACATACCCAAACACTGATGGACAATCACATGATTAGGTAATTAAGCTGTCAAAAATAGATATACCCAGAGGAGTGAAATTTCTTTGGACTGCACCAGTTATCCAAGTCCAGAAATCATGGAGAACTAAAAGGAAAGCCACAGCAGGGCAGATGGACCAAACAACTCTAGTCTGGCAACACATTTCCTTTTCTTCTCTTCATGCTAGCTTCCAATAATCACACAAGCTTGTTGACAACTTTAGTATTCCCAGTAGTGCAAAAATCAGAAACAGCAGAAAAACAGGTGTTGGGAGGGGGATTCTTGATCAAACCAATTCTTAAATTCCCCTCCTCCATTTGATATTCTAACACTCTTGATAAGGAAAGGCCTCAAGGATTCATGTAGCTCTCCATACAATATTAAGGGACTGACATTATATGGAGAAGTCTGGGAAGTGAGTTGTAGGAGGGGACAAGATAGCATCCTGAGTGGACACATTGTGCATCACTCCTGCCCATACTTCAGGGACAGAATGACAGTCTTTTCTCATTTGTAAAGATCCAGAAGTTTCCTGATTTAGGCTCCCTCCTCAGTAGGTATGTTATCTTTGCAATCTTGGAACAATCATAGCAAATGCCCAGAGATTAGCATAACTAATTTTATAATTGTTTTGGGAGTCAATGCACAGTTTTTCACTTGCCTGAAAATTCTAGTCTGTGAAGGTAACTTAAGTACCTACCGAAGAGTAAACAATATGATAGCTATGTCCACTGTCTAGAGGGTGCCCAATCCAAGTCACTACATATGGAGGCAACATGATGCAGTGAGCAGAGACTCATCTGATGTCAATAAAAGCTGTAAATGGAGCAGAATAGAATAACAGCTTATTGGTCTGGTCAGCGGGAGGACCTTAAACCTAGCAGAATGGATGCTGAATGGTGGTTTCTCAATAGATAAGTCACAGAATCCTGCAAGGGGACTTGTTTGTGAAATAGCAAAACTTCCAAGTGGCCCAGTTTCCCTCACTGGCTTCAAGCAGCAGCTAGACAGATACTTCTCATGGATGCTTTGGGCTGATTCTGCATTGAGCCAGGGTGTTGGTCTAGAATCTAGATGGCCTATATGGCTACTTTCAACTCTATGATTCCACACAGCTAGCCCAAAGGATGTTTCAGAGAATAATAAATCTCAGGGTGAAATTAGTGTTGGCATTACCTTCAAGCCAAGGAGGTCTTGGTTCTTGAACCTTCTAAGGTTGTTCATTAAGGATCTTTGGTGTCTTCCAGTCAGGAAAGATCTTCTTCATCAGGGGAATATCTTTCACCCTCAGCTGGTATAGCTAAGCCTCATGGCTTGGAGTTTGAGTGATCACAGCTCAATGAAATAGGTTCTTTTTATTGTTATGTTATATTAATGTTAATTGGAGGGCCCTTTATTGCTTCTGGACCAGACTGGGTTCAGAGAGTGAAAGAGAAGACCCTCCTCCTAGGGATCATATAAAGACTCTGCCTGTTAGAAGGGAGGAGTTTCTCCCAGGAGTAGAGACTGCCCCACCCTTGGACCACCAAGAAGGAAGATACACAGTAAGTGAGAAAAACCTTCAATTTCTTATTGATACTTTAAATAATGGCTTTGCGTATTTTAATATTTTCTTTATTATTTTATAATTTTTCAAATCTGCCATTGTCCAGAAAGTGTTCCTGTCCCTATTAAAATATTGTTCTGGTTGACATGTTATGTTATGATTGTTATATACTGTTAGAATGTTCTATGTAATTTCCCTGTGACATTCCATGTAAACTGCCGAGAGCCATATGGAAGGACAGTATAAAAATCTAAATAAATAATAAATATCATTGGAAATCAAAGTAAAAGTAAAGCATGTGCTGCTTGGTTGTCAGCACTTGAACTCAGAAAAAGAATGGATTAAAAACTCAGGATAAAAAGGGAGTATTATACCAATAGCCCCAGATTTGTATTACCATTCTGGAAAATCTCTGGATCAACTCAAACCAGTGATTGCTGTGGATTTCCATAGCTATGCATGACCTGTGCAAGGACCTTCTGCTTTACTTGAAACAAGATAGGAGTGGACTGTTCTCAGCCAGATGATTACTTTTTAAAGTATTCTGCCTCAACTCAATGTTTCTCTTTTCTATTGGCCAACACGTGATAGGAAGAACAGACTGCTAACATGCCAGCACAATAAATCATAGGAAAGGAGTTAAAGCCTTGGTTTAAGATTACACAACGATAGCTTTGTTTCTGAGTGCATCAAAATTCACTGTGATTAGACAGCGGGGGTTTCTTTTTCACCCCTCCTGTCAAGCCACACACATAGTCACAGTTTATTTCCTGGAGCTAACATGAGGCAACAAAGCTGGAGTCAACATAGCTATAAATGGAAAAAGCAACTCTCCTTGGAACACAGCCTGCACTCCGTCTTATTGGGTCCACTCATTGTGCCTTTTGCCATAGCGTTTTTTAACAATATATAGGAAACCGCGCTCTCTCTTTCTCGCGGTGTCTTTTGCAATGGATGTGTTCACCTCCTGAGTGTTTTGGGGCATGTTTAGGAGTGACACTCTCCCAGCAGTCCCAAGAATGGGATAGGTTTCTAATGCTGGCCTCACTCTTAAGCAAGAGAGACACCTGCAGTTTTGAGCTTGTGCTTTGCTTTGGATACATGTAGGATGGCAGGCATATGAAGGGTGATGTATCAAGCTTTCTGGCTACTCATGTGAGTTGGGGTTCAACCACACTGCAGAATGAGGGAGAGAAAGCAAGAGCGAGAGAATACAAGGTTTTCATCTCTCTTTCAATTCTTTTCTTGAGCGAGAAATACATTCCACTGGCGAAGCTTTTCTGTGCAAGAAGATACAGTGAAAATATAGAATCTCAGGTGCTAATACTGTCACTAAAGACCCAGGGCCCCTGCTAGGGAAAAGAATGAAAGTACTTTTGAAAATTAGATGTTAGATAAAAGTAGAGTGTTGTGTCCTTAGTTTATACTTCTCCTGCTGATGGAGTCACCATTCACTTCTAGAATCTTGATTGAATCACAGAGAAAATTCATTTAGTGGCATTCTGCCATTGATCCCTTTGAGGCATGAAAAATGTTAAGGCAAACTGGAACAGGGTAAGGATGAGAACAGAAGAAGTAGCTTAAATAGGGACTGAGACATCTGCCAAGCTTTATGTAAGACAGGAGACAGACAACAGTTTGTAAAAGTGGTTTGAAAGACACTTCCATATACTTATTTCTTTTGTTCCACTGTTGCAATTGCTACAGTGGTTCTGTATGTTTTCAAACAAGACAGAACCTTGAAATCTCAATTTACCAGAGGTGAAAGATGAGCATGATGAATTTTCCAAACCATTTTAAAGGTATTAAAAAAGGTTTTGTGTATCTCACAAGCCTGAAAATGAGATGTTGCTCATTGGGCTTGCTGTAGATGCCCATAGCTAGTCTACTGTAGTGATTCATGGCAAGGTTCACCTCTATAAATTGGAGACATATGCCAAACGTTTTGTGGGTGAATTAAGGCATTCAACATTTCAGGCAGCCCATCTCTATTGTTCACCCTGCCCTCAGCATAAAATCCTAGATGTCTCCCATGGACATTTAAGAAAGTTGTGGACATTTAAGAAAGAATCAAAGCTAAATGTAGTTGACTAATGGTTATCAGGCACAAGGTATGCCTCATATGTAAGGTGACCAGATTTTAACATTGGTAAAGTGGGACACCATTGACTGGGGGAGGGGGGATCTTGAAATTTGGTCTATATGGAGCAACAAAAATTTTCATAGAATGCATAGAATGCAAAAATAGTATGGTAATATATATATTTTTTACTTGCAACTGAAGTACAATTTGCCAGGTGCCCCCAGATGTCCCTCCAAAAGTGGGACAATCTTATCACCTTATTCATATGTGTGCCTCATATTCCTGTACCATACATATACCTACAATAAATAATGTTAGCATCCTGAATGCCCCTGTCTAACCCAATCTCATCAGAGCTTGGAAATTAAGTAAGGTCAGATATGGTTAGTGCTTGAATGGGAGAGTGCCAAGGAAGACTGGGGTTGCTGTGCAGAGGAAGGCAATGACATTCTACCCATGATCACTTTTTACCTTGAAAACCCCATTGTATGCATGCATACATACATGCATGCATGCATCTATCATCATAATTTTCATCATACAGCATGTTTAATATAGTCAGGAGCTCCTGGGATTGCCTGGCAGCCAGACAAGGGAGGTTCAGAGATGGTTTGCCATTGCTTGCCTCTGCATCATGACCCCTAGTGTTCCTTGGTGGCACTACCACCCAGATCTTTGGAGGTCTCCCCTCCAAATGTTAGCCAGAGTTGGCCCTACTTCGATACAGAGATCTTATGGGATCAGGTTTGCTTTGGCTATCCAAGCCAGGGCCATCCCATGGTTCTAGGGTGCTGCGAATCAATTGCAACACAATTATCATTATTATGTTAAATACAATTCCCTTGCATTAAAGGTTGTTTTAATGTAATTTTTTTTTACTTGTGACATTTGATAGTAATGATGGTACTTGGTGGCTGGCAGTGGATTAGGAACCAGTGGTCTGTTGGGTGTGGTTAATTCATTACTCCAGCATGCTTTATATAGGGTGAATTCCAAACTTTAGCTAGTGGGAAATCACTAGTCCAGAGGTATGTCAATCATTGTACTGGTGCTCCAAACTCAGTGGACTTAGACTACAGAAACTTCCCATAAGATTGCACTGCAAAGCCATGAAGCTCTCAACAATATTGATTCTATGTACGATCACCACCTTTCCTCTGTGATCCATGAACCAGTTTAGAATAATATGAGCACACAGAGAAGCATTCACTGCATTGACCTCTTGAAACTTTATTCTAGACAGTCACATTCTTTAATATCAAAATTAAAGTAGAAATCAGATAGTTTCTTTCAAATGGATACCATATTTTTGCTTGCAACTCTCTTCCTCCCACATGAGGATGATCTTTGCAAGGGCCCTACTAATTTCTTCCTGCCAAATTTTAGGCAGATAGAAGACAGTGTTCCTGTTGTAGTTTGTATTTATGCAGCAATGCCCGACAAGCAGAATTTGGTCTCTAAGTGGTCTGGGATCTTCGGACTGTACAAAAGAAAGGAAATAAATACTGTCCTACCCAACTTCCATCCAGCATTGCCTTGTTGTTACTTTTAAGTATTTACCTCCCAGCCTGGCTCTGATAGAGGGTGTCAGTCAGGCTGAGAAAAAAAAATGCTGGAAGAAACTGCTTTAGACTTGAAATGTGCTTATAAACAAACCTGACCCCAGTGCTACTTTCTTTCAAGAGGATTTCTCTGCCTCTTTTCTATTCTGGAGCTCATAGCAGAGGAATACTTTTGCATGAACTTCACAGGTCGAGAATTTTCCACTAACGTAATTAGTAGTTTTGTCACTCTTACCTGTTTCACCTCCTGTCTGTTGACCTCCAATCTACTTGTAGAGAAGTTAGGGGCTGCCTATTTTATCAGGGGCTGTACTTGGTCCTTCTCTGGTGATGGGACCCACACTCGACTAGGCAAGCTCAATTTACCTTGGGTGAGACAAGCCACAAACAGCTGGAAGCCCCTTCAACCTGGCCAGGACACACATAGAACAGGAGGTGTTTCTGCTCAGGACAACCCTGGTCTCAGGATTTCCTGGGTATTGGACTAGTTCGATACTGCAGTGCTTGTGCACCTATTATTGAGCAAATATGCATAAAATTGTGGCACAGACATGTTACGTGGGTATGTCCTTTCTCTCTTTGGTTTTTCTGAAGCTAAAGAATAAGAATCTGGTTCCCCCACTGGGAAGCCCTTGCTTCTAAGGGATCTAGCATTATTTTATACTATATTTGTTTTTAACTCCAAACAACATATTTATTGCATCTCAAAACCCTTCTGATAGTCTTCCACAAAAACCAGATCATCCTCCTTGTACAAGCCTCTTTCTCTTTTATCCAGCTCATTCTTTGAGAGAAAGAAGGCAGAGCCATTCAGAATTTATCAGGGTTTGTCTGAGAAGAGTATGAAACTTGAACGACCTTTAAAGAAAGCATCAAACCATTTAGACAAACTCTGTATGACCATGATTTCATTTCCTCTCACAGCCTAGTGCATCACAAAGCGGTGCCTGTGAGAACTTAGGTCACCCACTGCTAGGAGTTTCTTCCTGTTCACCAGTGGATAAGTCCAAATTTCCAAATCCCTACATGAAGGAGGAAATGTGTGGGAGGATGACAAGAAAATTGGGAATCCAGTCTCTGTTGGAATACAATTACAGCTTCCTAATGCACAATATTACTATTCAGTGCAGCTTCAGATAAGTAAAAACATACCTGTTTTAAACAGCTAACCCCCTCTAACTCATTTAGGAGTCCTCAGATTTGGACTGGCCTTGGAAATCAGCCAGGGTTCACCAGTGTCCCAGTCCCCATGCAGAGGAATAGGCAGCTTTTCTATGACATCATGCTGACCTTGAGGCTCAGATTGGCTGCACTGGGTAAGCTCTCTTCACCTCAAAACTTGGTAGAATTGTGAGGGTTTATTCTTGGATTGAGCCTCAGGTGCAACTGGAAAGGAGGGAGATGTCTCACTGTTTTCTGAGTGTTTCTAAGGACATGTGCAATTTTACAAAATATCCGCACCTTTCTGCATGTTTAGGAGAGGACCTCACTCTCTGAACCCTTGCTGCCTTTGAAATTTGGAGAACAGCCAGAAATGTTGCTGGTTTTGACTGTCTCAATTAGAAAGAAGTATTCAAACCATCCTAACATAATTTCAATAATCAAGAAGAGGACTCCAACCGCCAGTTCTTAGTAAACAAAGTATTGATGTACACACATGTGTATCTCAATTCAAAATGCACATGTGTTTCATCGGTATGAAGGGTATATACTTGTAGAATGAGGAACAAGTATCTAGCAGAAATTAGAAGGAAACTACAAGGAATGGGTGCATATATTTGATTCTAGTATGTATACTCAAGAAACAATGTTATCTTAAGAGCCTGCATCACTCCACCAAGATGGCTGTCTGCAGAGTTTTATAAGCAAGGTTTTGTCAATGCTGGTAAGAATTTCTGCTGTATTTTATGTCTGAAATTAAGCGCTTGCCCTGATATAAAGTACATTCGTGCATTTTAATGTAAATAGTGCCATGGGCCTAATCAGCTGCAACACACACTTGTTTATGTTTCTCCTCTTTTTTACATACTTGGCAAATTCTCCGAAGAGCATATATGGCTTTCTTTTAAATAGTTCCCTTTATCAGTATTTCTTTTGATCTGCTTCATGCTGGAAATTAATGTATGCAGAATGGCTGACAAATCCCTATTCCCAATTAGCCCCAAATAAAGTATTTATTTATCATTACCAGTAATGCCTCCATAATAAGGAAAAAGAAGACATTTTGTTGTCAGGATAAAAGGAGGGTGTTTTTGTTCTTGTTTTTAAATCTGGAGAATGCTCCATCATACAATACTCTGCCCGAAGACTGAAGTAGCATCACCCAGGAATAGTTCTACTATGCAATGAGCTGGCCCATGCCCAAAGAGAAAGAAGCTAGGGCAGTGGAAGGATGATTACTGTGTGGGTTCTAGAGGTGTGCATTTGGGTCTACCTGATCCAAAAATATACCCACAAACATCTGTATTTCTCTGGTATATTTTGGCATCTCAAATGTATCTAAAATTTTGGGGGAGAATTGAAAAACAAATCCCTGAAAAAATCCCAAATGTATTTGGGAATTACTGCCAAATCCAAAACAATAGCTGAGGGGCTGTGGCAGATTGCTCCTGCTGCTCAGTTGTTTTGGGGCTTCCTTCTGAACAGAGGGTGTTTAACAGAAAACCGCCTGCAAAACAGCCAAGGGGAGCACTCTCCCTACCGGCTCAACTGGGGCTCTTTTGGGTGGTTTAACCCAGTAGTCCCCAACCTTTTTATCACCGGGGACCACTCAACGCCGGGGACCACTCAACGCCTTTTACTGAGGCCCAGTGGGGGGGTAGATTACTCCTCTACTCTCAACCACTGCCCTAGCGCTCTCTGATCGCTATGGTAATGTTTAAACATCCCTTCAAAATAAGATACAGACACGCCACAGCAATGAAGTATGTTGTAAAGGGCTGGGGGGGGATGAAGTAAAGGGCCGGGGGGGGGAGAGAAGGCGTCCTTCGGGGCCCACCTCCAATTAGTCGAAGGACCACATGTGGTCCGCAGCCCACAGGTTGGGGATTGCTAGTTTAACCAAACTGCCAAACACAGCCCCAGCTGAGCCTGCAGGGAGAGTTCTTCCCACAGGATCAGGTGCTTTACGGGTTGTGCTGGGCAGTTTGGTTTAAAGATACTGCCCAAATAATCTCAGCTGAGCTGCATTTCAGCTGTTTTTTGTGGCTGCTCTGTATTTTTTGTTGGGGTCTACTGGACCCACCAACATTTGGGATTCCAAAAATCCCAGATCAGAAAACTTTACTTATATTGGGATCTGGGTTTTTTTTAGGGAGGAATCCCAACATTTTTTCAGGTTATATATACTGAAACTCAAAAATACTGAGTAAAAATTTGCACTCACCTAGTGGATACTGTGAAAGCTATGGCAAATCTAGATAGCATCCTAAAAAGCAGAGACATCACCCTGCCAACAAAAGTGCGTCTAGTTAAGGCTATGGTCTTCCCAGTTGCAATGTATGGCTGTGAAAGTTGGACCATAAGGAAGGCCGAGCATCAAAGAATTGAGGCTTTTGAACTCTGGTGCTGGAGAAGACTCTTGCGAGTCCCTTGGACTGCAAGGCGAACAAACCAGTCAGTCCTAGAGAAGATCAGCCCTGCCTGCTCCTTAGAACAGTGGTTCCCAACCTTTTTGAGGCTGGGGACCAGCAGGGCAACTGCCCGCCCGTGCATGCCACGCATGCCACACATGCGTGCCTGCGCATTGCGCATGCGCGGCCCAGCCATGCATGCGCAATGCGTGGACGCGGCCCTGATTCCCTCTCCCCCCTCCCACAGTAAGAAGCTTCCCGGGCTGCAAACTTGTGGCCTGGGAAGTTTTTTACTGCGGGGGGGGGAGCCACACCCCGGCGCCAAGGCCTTCACGGCCCAGCACCGGGCCGCGGCTGGGGACCACTGCCTTAGAAGGCCAGATCCTGAAGATGAAACTCAAATACTTTGGCCACCTCATGAGAAGAAAGGACTCCCTGGAGAAGAGCCCAATGGTGGGAGCAATTGAGGGCAAAAGAAGAAGGGGACGACAGAGAATGAGGTTTCTGGATGGAGTCACTGAAGCAGTCGGTGCAAAATGGACTCTGGGGAATGGTAGAGGACAGGAAGGCCTGGAGGATCATTGTCCATGGGGTCGCGATGGGTCGGACACAACTTTGCACCTAACAACAACAACAGTGGATACTGTGCCCTTCATGAATCATCATAGTCTGCTTTCCTAGGTACAACACTGTACCTCACAAAAGCTTGGTGTAGTGGTTAGGAGTACGGACTTCTATTCTGGTGAGCCAGGTTTGATTCCCCGCTCCCCTACATGCAACCAGCTGGGGGACTTTAGGCTAGCCACAGCACTGATGAAGCTGTTCTGACCGAGCAGTAATATCAGGGCTCTCTCAGCCTCACCTACCTAACAGGGTGTCTGTTGTGAGGAGAGGAAAGGGAAGGTGAATATAAGCCACTTTGAGACTCCTTCAGGTAGAGAAAAGCAGCATATGAGAACCAACTTTTAAAAAAATGTACAGCCAGATTACATTCCCTGTAAATTTCTGTAAGTAGAATGATGGAGAAGTGGTTTTGGACAACAGACTTCCACAACTGACTGATTATGTGCCAAACAGTTCTGTGCATGGACATTAAGAAATATAGTCACTTTGCAGGGTTGCTAATAGTTCCTCTGGACTCCCATACAAAGATTGCTTCAGGGGCATCCCTCACTCTGGTGCCCTGATAGTTATGTGCCTCTAGTTCTCCTGTCTTGGCAGCCTTGCTGTTGTCTTCAACAAGGCTTATTCCCATATGATGTTCAAATTGTTGAAGGTGAAGGCACCAGCATGAAATGCAGATATAAGGACATTTGTCATGCCTTATTTATACTGAGAAATGTGACACTCTGTTTCCTTTACTAGAATAGGCTTGATCACTTATTCCCTGCAGGATTAGGATGTGATCGTGATAGTTTAGTCTAATTGCAAAGATTGCAAGGGTGGGGCGGAGAATAACACTGGAGAGGACAAAGTGATTTTTGGCTGGTTCTGGATATTTCATCGTATACCTGAGGAGGCTCTAATGTCTCAATACCATATATCCTCCTTTTGTATACATTTGAGAGTGGTAATGGCCAGGGTTGTTTCTTTTTAAAAACAATTTGCAAGAGAAATAGCGGCAAAACAAGTTGCAGAGGCTGGAATGGGTTTGGGATTCTTGTATGCCATTTCTTTTTTTGGGGGGGGGGACTTTGACTCTCTTAAATGAGGTTATAAATCGAGGGGCAGAGATGGGCAAGCTGTGCTTTTGAGACCCTGGGGCAGCCTCCTGCACAGATCGCTGTCGCAACGGGTTTGTCACGGTCCAGCTGAGTGATTTGTGCACATCGAAGACTGCCACTTCCCAGCATTGTGACAGCTCTGACGGGGGTGATGAGAGCTTCTGCCATTGGTAGCAGGCACCCATACCAGGCAAAGAGAGTGTCCTCCAGCAGGGTGCCCTGGAGCAAACCAGCTTTTGGAGAATAATGGCAACTTAGTGAAGTCTGACTGCAGGAAACTAGGAAGGTACATTGTGCACGCAGTCACTAAGAGGCTCAGGGGGGGGGGGCAGGAACCCACCTCCCTCCATTACTTCACAGATCTTTTTAAAAATTTGTGATTGTCTGTATTAACTTCACAATTTGTATCCCAAACTTGTGGTACCTGGGTTACTAGTACTTCCCACAGAAAACCAAGAAAGGGGAGGGCCTCTTTCCTCAACCCTCAGGGACATTTGCCAGCCCGCTTGGGAACCTGCCTGTATATAGCACACTGGTGCACATCTATCACCTATTTGAACATGTGCCTGTTTACGTCTATGCTAGGGTTGCCAATAGCCTGGAAAAAGAGTGTCTTTCCCCTTTAACAGATGTGTAATGGGCTGTTGTTTGCTAGATTTCCTTGGATTTGGCAGATCCCCACTCTGTTGTGGAAGGTTGCTGGGTGACATTTGGCCAGTCAAAACTCTCAGCCTAACCTACTTCATGGGTGGTTGTGATGATAAAATGGAAGAATTATTTAGGCTGCTTTGGGTATCCATTGGTTAGAAACGTGAGGGATCAATAAAGTTAATAAATATTACTTCCATGCTTCACATTAAGCTTCTATTGAAAGGTCAGGACATTCCCCCCCCCCCAAGTTGTTGTCAACCCTGATCCACATTTGACATACTTACTACGTGTAAACATCAGTTTTGCAGTGCTACGTATAGAATGAGTAGTCTCTAAAGCTGCAGCACTGCTGCGGGAGAGAACCATTCTCTTAAGTGGGTGACTTGCAGTGCAGAAATTTATGCTTAGTGTCTTTAGTGGATTTATAAAGGTAGAATTTTGTTTAAGACCGCACTGTTCTTTTTTGTGCAATTGTGCACAGTGTTTATATTGAGTGCCGTGGTGTAGGCCTTGAGAACTCTCAACCCAGCTGCCTTATTATTTGTGCCGCCCTGGAAAATGATTCAAAGGAAAGTTAATTGGAGCAAATATATCTGCCTATCACTTTTTAAAACTGGTCATTCCTTCAAGGATCTCCAGCTGGCATATGTGGTTCCCCCCTTCTCTCTTTTATCCTCATAGTGGATTTGTAAGGGATGGTAGGCTGAGAGTAAGCTAATCTAAAGTCAGTTAATGAGCATGAGGTTTGGTAGCAGCTTAGCATCTTTTGAATACTAGAGGAACATACTAATAATTACTCTATGCTGGATCTCATGCTACATCTCATTGGCTCTTTTAGGAAAAGAGCAAACCCCCCCCCTCCAAACTGTGCTATTTATTCTTCCTGCCTGTCTGTGGGAGAGAAATTATGAAGGGAAACTTGGTGGAAGGGCAGGGAAACATCAAACTTGAGAGAGGAGTTGCTATACTAAACAGGTCAATGACCTTTAAATCCCATATCCTGTCTCCGAGAGATGCAGTGTCTTAGAGGAAACAACAGCCTATAATGATTCAGTTAATTGTGTAATGCCACAAGGAGCTCCTGTGAAAGGCACCAGTCAATTGCTTTATATTTATACCTGATAATAAAGTCTGTGTAGTATTGGATATGTAGGCAGGTCTTATTGTTGTTGTTAGGTGCGAAGTCATGTCCGACCCATCACAACCCCATGGACAATGATCCTCCAGGCCTTCCTGTCCTCTACCATTCCCCAGAGTCCATTTAAGTTTGCACCTACTGCTTCAGTGACTCCATCCAGCCACGTAATTCTCTGTCATCCGCTTCTTCTTTTACCCTCAATCGCTCCCAGCATTAGGCTCTTCTCCAGGGAGTCCTTCCTTCTCATGAGGTGGCCAAAGTATTTGAGTTTCATCTTCAGGATCTGGCCTTCTAAGGAGCAGGCAGGGCTGATCTCCTCTAGGACTGACCGGTTTGTTCGCCTTGCAGTCCAATGGACTCGCAAGAGTCTTCTCCAGCACCAGAATTCAAAAGCCTCAATTCTTTGACGCTCGGCCTTCCTTATGGTCCAACTTTCACAGCCATACATTGCAACTGGGAATACCATAGCCTTGACTAAACGCACTTTTGTTGGCAGGGTGATGTTTCTGCTTTTTAGGATGCTGTCTAGATTTGCCATAGCTTTCCTCCCCAGGAGCAAGCGTCCACAGGAATTTCCCAACTCAGACCTGGACAGAGATTGTACAAAGCACCTAATCTCTTAATCTTCACCATGACTCCTTGAGCTATGACATTATTAGTACATGCCATTTGGAGAAGGGGCCTAAAACTCAGGAGCAGGAACTCAGGCCCAGGAGCAGATACGAGGATGCAGAGACCTAAAAAAAAAGGAAGTAGATTGGATGAAGAAGTGATCCAAAAGAATGAGGAATAGAGGAGAAGTCTAGAGAAAGGAGCCTGAGAAGTCAAGAAACTGGTAAAGAAAATGGACAGAGAAGATGGATGTTAGAGTGGTAAAAAAAGAAACTGTGGATACAAATTGAATTGAAATCCAGCCAAATCTTTCATTGCTGGCCTCTAGTTTGTATTATAGTATCATCTGAAGGGCTGAATAATGGTCTCTGTCTTTGAGCACAAATAAAGCCTTCCCTAGAGGAGGCCATCTGCTTGTCTGGCAAGTTTGAAGCTGGATTTGGAATACTCCCACTGTGTGGGGCTCCCCCCTCCCCCTGGGGCAATGAACTCTGATTGTTAATGAAAACATTTTACTGGTCACCATGCGAGTAAAGCTCTGGAGATGAGGCTTTTCACTTGGTGATTTACCACACACATAAAAGAGACCAGTTGTAATATGTTGCATGATAGCTTGTATAGTTAAATGTCCATAATTTTGAAAATTGGATAAGCAGCATTAATATATAAGACCCTTTCTGTAGGTATGTAAAAGCAGGAAAGAAAAATTTTACTAAGTTAAAAAAGTTGCTTTGAAGATATATATATCTTCCCCAAAAAAGAAAAAAAAAGTGTGCTCATCTTGTTGTTTTTATCCAAAGGTGTTTAGTGATGTTTTGCAAGCCTGTCTGTTATTACTGGAACAGTTTCACTGCAAGCTATAATTGTTTCCTAGTCAGGATTTCAAAAATAAGAAACACTGTGGAACTGGATTGTGTTTGCTTTGAAGCTGGGAATGTTGTAAAATATTGAATATCTGTTATGCCCTATGGTGCTGTGATGCTCTGGGATATGGTTCAGTGCTCTACAAGAAAGCGCTTCCTTTGAAATAGGAGCCCACTGGCTGCTCTGCTGCAAGGATGAGACCCCCTCTTGCAAGGCAAGAAACAGTCCGTTGCCCTTGGCTATAGCTGCAGTGCACCCGAAAGGAAGCCTGTATCCTTCCTGTGCAATTGTGAAGCCTCCAAAGTAGAACACTCCTGATCTCAGGGACCCTGCAGATGTATCAGCATCTCCAACCCTGTCCACAGTTGAGATCTCACAACTAAGCTGCTCATTGTGATGAAAAGTTTTCAGTCATAAATAATAATTAATGCTTGCCATTTTTTCAGTGGTTCACCCTGGAAGCCAGTATGGTATGCTGGCTTTTTGCTGAGCTTACTGGGTGACTTTGGTCTAGCCAGTGCTGTCTCAATCTAACTTCAGAGGTTGGTTGTGAGAATAAAAAGGGGGACCATATGCTCTATGCCGGTGTTCCCCAACCACCGGGGTACAGCCCGGTACCAGCCCATAGAGGCCTCGGTACCGGGCTGCGGCGGGGGGGGGGAGGTGTGGGCGCGCCAGCAGGTGCCTCCCCCTCGTGCCTGTGCCTCCCCCCCCCGCAGTGCGGCAGGGGGAGGCACCTGCTTATTTGCAGGTGCTGGCGCCTGTGCCTCCCTCCCCCCCCCCGGTCCCTGTGCCTCCCTCTCCTCCCCCGGTCCCCGTTGGGGGCCACTGCTCGATACGAAGCTCCTTGGAAAGAAGGCAGAGCAAAATGGAATCAGTGAAATAAGTGTTGAGGGGATATCAATATTCCCGGGTTGCAGGCTAGAAGCTAAAAGAGCATAAGGCCAACCGAAAACTGATGGAAGATTTGAACCTGGAATTTTCTGTGGCATTATAGCTGTTTTTCTGTGCTTTGGTCCTAAGCCAGTTTCAGCATGTAAGCTTGAAACTTGGGAATTGCACTGAGACAGTCAGGTGATCTATGTCTTGGACCTTTTGTTATTAAGTTGGGAAGGTTTCAAGAACTGCTAGATCCTATCAGTAAATGTCAGTTCAATATTAAGGTATTGTTAACAGGCTTGAAGTCCTGCCAGTATCTTGGCTCAGATCTTGTTTTGATTGGCATGAGTAATATTGGCAGTTGTACAAGAGACCTTTAGTCACTAGTTCCAGTCTAACCCTTAAGAGGCCTTAAAAGAGACTGGTAGCAAAATGCAGAGTATGAGTGCATTGAAGTCCATGGGCATGGGCCAAACTGCATGTGCTCTTCTTAAAAGAGTTGGGTCTGGGTTCCCTGTGCTCAGCTCTGTTTCCATTCACCTACACAGCAACTGCAGGGAACGTCTGTGCAAAGAGGAGCCTATATGGACTTGGAACACCAACCCAGGAGGGAAAAGGGCTCCTGCCTCCACCTCACCAGCTGTTTTCCTGTGCCAGAACAGTGCTTTTTTTGGGGGGGGGGGATTCTTGCTGCCCCAACAATGCCATTTCACCATGGGAAAATGGTGGGGAGAGTAGCCCCTACTTTTGGCGGCATTCCAGCCCAAAGCTTTCTCCTTTATTTTTTAACTGGCATTCCCCGCAGCTGCTGTGGGGCTGCAGGTAACAGTTGAGTCCAGGGAGGCCAGGCCCAACTCTTTAAAATGGATCCTGTCTAGTTCGGCCCTCAGACTGGAATAGCTGTGTGCATAGGATTGTGCTGTGAATCAAGAAACAGCTGGATTCAGAAAGCTTTCGTGTGTTCTGTTAAGGAATTGATAGACAGTAGGGAAACCTGTATGAGTTCCATATATTTCTGTGGCATTGCAGCTAACAGTCAGACTTTTGTTTTGTTTCGTTTTTTGCAACACAACCACTATGCCCTCCCTCATTGTACTTCAAGGCCATAAAGAGCCAAGTTTCTGGTTTGTGACTGAAATAAGTGCCTCAGACACGATGCCTAGCATGGAGCTGTAAAATATGGAGTAGCACTGACTTTCTTCCTTGCTTCTTTGTGCATGTGGAAAAATGCTTAGGAGGCAGATCTTGGCCTTCCTCTTCTCCTTTCATCAGTTTGAACACTTGAAGGCCTATGGTTACACCAGTGCTGGAAGCAGAACTTTCCAAAAGAGAAAGCATGAACAGAACTGTTCCTGCACTGCAGTGTCTCTAAGACATTTTGAAAGTTGGAGAATTTGTGAATTATGCTTATGTACATAACTTTGTGATTTAACTTCAAGCCCCTGGATACATGTTGATATTCAGTCTGGTGCAGCTTCAGGTATTTGGAGTAATTTTCTTCCAGTGCACCTGGGTAATCAGAGCGTTTAGTCTCATCCACTTACCAAGGCAGCATTCCATTGGAGCAATAAGGAAGGGCTGAGCTGCCCTCTGTAGGTGAGACATTGTTCTGGTTCATGTGCGTTTTAATTTTTGACAAATCTCTTGTGTGAGTCAGTGCAGAATAACTAGGCAATGCAGTTTTGGGGGGACCTAGTTTGGTATTCTAGTGCAGGAATTTTAGGTGACCTGCTGTTTTTAAGTAATTGAAGATGCACTTATTTTATTACAATTTCTAAATTTATTTCCTTTTCATTTTATGTTTTGAATAAGAATCTTGAATTTGGAGTTTCAGTCTGAATTAAGAGTGGGAATTATAGTGGGACATTTTTGCAGACATGCTGGATTTCCTGTTTGCCCAATGGTTCTGTCTCATTACTAGCTCAGGCAGGAAAACACCAGTGATGGGGAAGAAATGGATAGAGAGGGATAGCTTGCATGACAAGTAGCAAATTGAACAGCCACCTCAGAGGGGCATGTTAGAAAGAATCTGGTTCTGAATAGTTCATGTGGAATAGGAGAGGAAACAGAAGACAGTGCGGAACAGGCATGAAATAAAGGCTGGTGGAAGAAGCCAATGGACAACATTTGTAAACCGCTCCTGCAGAGTGGTAGGAATAAAAGGGTAAGGGCTAAAGGGGAGGAGAAAGGACGAGCCCTGTCCGGGATAAAAACTCGGAGAGCCCAATCAGGAGCTGCGAAGCAGGTATCCATGCTCCTTTCCCGCCCTGGCTGCCTTGACGCTGTGGGGGGAGGCTGGTAGCCAGGGCCTTCTCCCAGGCCCAGGAGCAGCCTCTTCCCGGGGCCGGGAGAAGGCCTCGAGTCGCGGCTGGGTGGGTGGGTGGGGAGGCCTGGGGGGCCCGGAGTGTCATGGCTGCCTCTCAGAGCTGGGGGGCGGGAGCACTGTGCTGGCCCCGCCCACCAACTGAGCTGCCTGGCAAACTCCTTCGGTCCCTGGCTGGGGCGGGAGGGGGGGGGGTTGCCAGGAGCGCTGACTCCTTCTTTCCTGACTTCCTCTTTTTCTCTCCCTTTCTCTCCCTCACACTTGCTCGCTTTTGCCCTTCCTCTCTTTCTGCCTTTCTTCCTTTCAGCCTCACTGCACCCAGACTCACAGCCAACTGTACTTGTGTACCCCTGACTCTTCCCCCCCCCTTGCGACTTGATCCCCCCCGCACCCTTCCACCCCCCTCCCTTCCACCCCTGCCCCATCCCCTTTCAGGGCACCTAGCTCCCTGCCTGCCTTCCTCCCCGCATTCCCTTTCTCCTTCCTTCCTCTCCCAGCATTCTCTTCCTCCTTCCTTCCTCCCTACATTTCTCTCTCGCCTTTCTCTCTGTCTCTGCCTCTTTCTTGCCCTCTCACTTGCTCTCATCCTGTCTTCATGCCTTTCTTCCTTTATTTCATCCTCCCTTCTTTCTATCCATTCACCCCCCACCCCTTCAACTCCCTAGCTCCCGCTGTATTTTCTTTACAGCGGGCTTCATTTCTAGTTAGTGTTATATTAGGGGCTTCAGAGCATAATCTTTAACCGCTCCTCACGGAGCGGAATAAATAATGCAGTAAGGGCCCCAAGGGCGGGCCCTGTCCGGTATGAGGAAGGGTGCCGATAGGCCCCTTCCCCTGGACTTTCACGCCTCCCGATTGGGCCCTCCACCTGTCAGTCCAGCCCAAAACTGATTGGCTGCTTCCTCGACAAACAACCAATTGCCTCCCAACCCGCCCCACCCCCCACCAGAGCGGCCATTACTCTGCTGGCCCCTGAGAGCGAAGGTAGGCTCGCTGGCCCCCACCTGGACAACGGCTCCCCAGACCCCGGGAAGCCCGCTGGCCGGCTCGCTGAGCCGCCCACCGCCCTCTCCGGGGCCTGGGGAGCGTTTTCCAACTTCAGATGGTGACGAAAACGCTCCCCAGGCCCCGGGGAAGCGATCCGTGGCTCCGCAAGCCACAGATTGCCTTCCCCGGGGCCTGGGGAGCATTTGGCTAATTCGGGGGGGGGGGGAGGAAAACGTCCCCTGCAGGCAAAGCGCCGGCTGCGCAGCCACCCATGGGACATCCTCCCAACGCCAAGCCAGCCACCGGCGGCTGAAGCTCCGGACGCCAGCGCCAGTCACCTCACCGCATCCACTACCTCCTGCCCTAGAACTTGCCCGCCGCTTGCCACTCACCCCCAAGACAGCAGGTAGGCTGCGAGGTGCCGGGCCCACAGGACGGCCCTGCACTTGCTACGCCGCAGAGCCCCGCCGCTCTCATGGTGCGCCCTGCTAGCACCCGCTGCATTTTGCCTGCAGCGGGCTTATTTTCTAGTTATCTTAATGATTCCTTCTGCCACACATACCTTAGCACTCGGAAATGCAAAGAAGGCAGAGGCTGTGGCTCGGTGGTAGAGCACCTACTTGGCATGCAGAAGGTCCCAGCTTCAACACATAGCATCTCCAGTCAAGGGATCTGGAAGTGGGTGATGTGAAAGACTTCTGTCTGAGACCCTGAACATCTACTGCCACTGTGTAGACCAGGGATTCCCAACCCATGGTCCGTGGACCCCTTGGAGTCCATGGGAGTTCCAAGAGGGGTCAGTGACCTTTCCCCTCCTGCCTTTATCTCCTCTTTTTCTCCCCTCTCCTCTCAGTGTTACAGCTAACAAAGTTGTGACATCTGTTAGGATGTAGCATGAAATTGGGAGGGGGGATCAGGACTGTCTTCTCAGTTCCTAGTCTTCCTTACAGCCTACACAAGGAAGAGCCACCATAGTAGAAGTAAAGGTCGGGGTGGGGGGAGTGAAAATATGGTGAAGGGTCAGGTAGTGATGTCACTTCCTGAGTGTGGCAGGGGATGTGGCCAGCGGACATCACTTCCAGGGTTCCTCAGATCTGAAAAATTATTTCAGGGGCTCCTGCATAATCAAAAGGTTCGAAAAGGCTGGCATAGAAAATACTGACTGTGATGGACCATGGATGGGGCTGATTCAGTAAACTGGCACACTGCAGCTGGTGCTGAATATGCCTGAGCCTTTTGCCACAAGACCAGCCATTGTCTACACTGAGTCACTCAGCTGACTAGACATTGAAGTATTCCAGATTAAAGGCCTTTATTTCATTGCCATCCATACAGAAGCATTGATCTCTGTGCTATTACTGGTACTTTTGCTTTCTGCTGTCTTCATCCTGTTCCCCCACTAAATCCTAGTAATTGGAACTGATGTAGAATAGTGAATAAGGAAGCCATCCCCAATACAGATGTTTCATCCAGGAATTCAATTGATGGCCGTAGGCATGCCACCCTCTCTGAGTTTCAGCCCCCACCTCCATTATATGGAGAGAAGAATGCCAGGATATCTAACAGAGCTATTGGGAGGATTACAAGGTAATGTGTGTGAAGGATTTTGGGCACTGAACACTCTATATAAATGTTAAGTAGTCATATTATTTGATGCTGGTTTGCGTGAAGAGCAGCTGCTCTGCATGCTTTGCACAGAGTCAATGAATACTTGGCCAAGTGTAAGATGGCACCATAGGGAGGGAAGCACTCGCTCAACGGTCTCCCGGCAGCAGCATTAGCAAAGCCACCAGGGCAAATGATGCTTTGGCAGGAAGGCCTGCTTTGAGACAACTACCTTAATTGATACGAGAAGCCTTGTGGTCTTGGGTCTCTTCTAAATCCCTGTGGTTGCTGAACTATTTCCAAAAAATTCCCAAGTGCCTTTAGTATGGGCCTGGTTTACTACCTTATTCTTTTGTGTGTGTGTGTGGATAGATTAATTTGATAGTTTTAAGGGATCCTCTCCCAGTAAGGTCTCCTGTCCAACCCATTCTCCCACCAGGTAGAATTTCTTATTCTACATACTCCCTGTACTTGTGAAGTAAACTCCTGTTGATTTTGTAGGTTTACTCCAAGGACCTTCCTGGAGGTTGCTATAAACATTGCAAAATAGAAAATATCGGCTTGGAGAGCTGTGGCTAATTCTGGCTTCCCTGGTGTATCATACATTTTATACACATGCTGTTTCCTCTTTCCCTCTCCCTGGCAGTCCCCATAGCTTAACTTTCCCTGGTTCCTTCTCTACTTCCCACCCACCAATCTACCTTTTATCTGCCCCCCGCCCCATCTTCAGCTATATTTGCTATTTATTTGTTTATATCCTACTTTTATTCACAATGGGGACCCTAAGCAATTAAAACATTCTCCTTTCCTCCATTTAATGTATATAGTAAAGCCCGTGAGCTAGGTTAGTCTGAGATTATACAACAAGGTCAGCCAGTGAGCCTCCCTGGCAGAGCAGTGGCAGTTGAATCTGGGTCTTCCAGGTCCTATTCTGAAATTCTAGCCACTCCTCAGCACTGGCTTTGTAAGTGTTGCAAGCAGCCAGTCATGGTGAATCATGAAAATCATATAGTATCAAGTTACCCAGACTTGACCCTGCTGGAAAGGGTCCTTCCTGACTCTGGATTTAAATAGCCACATATTTGTCCATATTGAGAATTAGATATACTGTTAAAGAGAGAGGAGTTTAAGTCCCTTCCGGTATCATGTTCCTGACCTGAAATAGCCCTGGAGAACTGCTGTTTGGCCCATTGGAATACATGGGATAATGAATTAGGCTTGCCAACCTTCAGGTAGGTTCTAAGATCTCTTGAAGTTACATCTTATCTCTGGACTGTAGAGATCAGTTCCCGTTGAGAAAATGGCTTCTCTGTAGGGGAGACTGAAGGCACGATGCCCTGCTGAAATCAGTCTGCTTCCCAAACTTCTCCCTCCCCAAGCGTGACCCCAAATCTCCAGGAATTCCCTAACCCAGAGTTGGCAATCCTCATACTAGTTGACTGTGCCAGGGGGCCCCAAGATGGTGCCCATGGCCACCCTTGCCCCTGCCAACACTTTTCCTAGTGTACACCAAGTGCTTGTAGAAAGTTGGCGGAGCTAGGTAAACAGAGCCTCTGATTGGCTGTGCAGATAAAAGGCATCCTGGTAAAAACAGTTTTTGCCTGAAACATTAAAGAGTAATTACTATTAAAGTTATACATAACCTTGGCTGTTTTGTGGTTGCAGCCATCACCCTTTGCCATAATTCCAAAGATTCCCTCAAAAAGGTTGAACACATATTCTTGGGAGGGGGGGGGGATACAGCTCCCTAGAGCTATTTCAAGGTGGAAAAATGGTATGGGGAGAGCTTCGGCCCTCTCTCCCCCTCATGGTTGCCAGCTTCTTGGAAGGAAAAATGGCCTGTCCCTTTAAAAGAAGCTAAATGAGGTTGTAGCCTCAAACACAAAAGCTTCAGCTGCCCATTTCCACACATTCAGCCTCTTTTCTCCACGTCCGTTGGCCACCGTGTTCCCCTGTGTCATGGACCCAACTTGAACTTGAACAATTCTGCAGGGCCTACAAAAGGGAGTTCCTCTGCCAGGCATTTGAATGAAGTTGACCTGAATAAATCACCTTCCATTGGCCTCCGAGCCTCCCTCCCATCAAAACCAATATGCTGTAGTTAAATTACTGTTCTCATCATTGTCCTACTGTTCAACCCTACTGTTCTATTGTCATCACTGTATTGTTACTGTTTCCAAGTTCTGAGTTATCTGTACTGTTCCCTGTTCTTTAAGTTCTGTGTAAACCGCCCTGAGCCTCAGGGGAGGGTGGTATATATAAATATAATAAATAAATAAATGATAAATAAACTTGGCCCTTGTGCACCTGATAATTCAAAGAGCTTCTTTCCAGTGTTGGATTGCAGCTTTACTGTACAGTTCTAAGCAGACTTAAGTCTACTGGAGTCTGGACTTAAAAGTCAGTAACTCTGTTTAGGACTGCAGTCTTATTTTACAGCCACAAGAGAAGGCATCGTAGAATGAGGTAGGGATTTTTGCAGGCTGAGGATCCTGTTTGTTTGGAGGATTTATTAAAAGATGTCATTAATTCGTATTCTTTAATTTTTGCAATTGAATAATAATTGAATGTATTTAAGGTATAGGTTCACCTATTGAACACACTGAATATTTGAGGAAACTTTTAAAACCAGCATAGAATAAACTTTTATGTACACACACAATTCTTCTGATCTAATGAAACAGAAGTTACCGACCATTATATATAAGAGCCAGTTTGGTGTAGTGGTTAGGAGTGCGGACTTCTAATCTGGCATGCCAGGTTCGATTCTGCACTCCCCCACATGCAGCCAGCTGGGTGACCTTGGGCTCGCCATGGCTCTGATAAAACTGTTCTGACCGGGCAGTGATATCAGGGCTCTCTTAGCCTCACCCACCTCACAGGGTGTCTGTTGTGGGGAGAGGAATGGGAAGGCGACTGTAAGCCGCTTTGAGCCTCCTTCGGGTAGGGAAAAGCGGCATATAAGAACCAACTCTTCTTCTTCTTCTTCAGAAGTAGGGGGTGAGAAAGATGTTGCAAGGAAGGGCTAGGTGGAGTCAAGATGCAGAAGTAACTGAGCAGTAAATGCAACTAAAACTGGAGAAAGGTGATTGTGGCTAGCAGTCAGTTAACATGCAGCATAATAAAGGCATTTGCAAACAGATGCAAGAACTCTTAGTTGCTCCTACATAAAGGGGGAAGTCTACTGAGCTCTAGCTGTCATGCTCAGAAAGCTCAGCGTTGAGGTGAAACTCCTAAAATAATGCTAGGAAAGATGCTGGGGAAAGATCTCTGTGCGGTAGCAGCTTTGTCACATAGCTTTCCTTTTTTTTCATTTGGTGAAATATTTATTTCCCTCCCAATTATGAAGTTGGGTAATATGTCCCACAGCAAGCAGTTTCTAAGTAATCTGTTGAGAACTGGGGCATAGGGTTTTCACCCAGCCACAGGGAAGGTTCTTGGGCTCTTAACAACTGTGAGGCATGCATAACATAGAGCAAGTCAAGTTTTAATTCTGTGAAGAGGTAACAGTGGGAAGGCTTTGTTGGAGAACGTGCATCTTTCCTGTGCCTTTTGACAAGTTGGAAACCCTGCTGGGGGAAACTCTAGATGTAAATGGAGACCTATTTCAGTTATCGTGACTCTGCAGGCCTTCATGCCCAAAACTTCCCATGAAGTGTGTATAGTTTAGCAAACAGAACATAAGCCTGTTTCCCCTTTCTTTTGCCTATGCAGATGATTAGGAATAGCTTGGTAACATTTTCATTACTTTGTCTAGCTCATAGGAGGCTTTGAAGTAATGTTTGCTAATCATATATATTTTTAAGAAAAACACACATTGAAATCATGTGCTGAAAAGCTGACTTCCTCTCAAATTTCCCTCAAACCTATTACTGTTTACATATTAATTCCAGAATGCCAATAGGTAAATGTCCAAAAGATGAGCACACTTAAATTGCTATATAATATAAAGAAAGCAAATTCAAAGTAGGTATTTCCCAAGTGGCTTCCTAATTCCTATTCCCACAGAATTCCTGTTTTAGGGGAAATCCTGACTAGTGAAAATAAGGCTTGTAAGGGCAAGTATTTTATAAGAATGATGATCTGCACTTTTAGAGCTCTTCCCTTGATGGCAAATAAGGGGAGCATGTTAAATCAAAATTAAATTGTTTACAACCCAGTTCTACTTGCCAAAAAACATGGCTGCAATCCTAAGGACACTTACTGTAGGAAGAAAGCCACTTATGCTCAGTTTGGTTTATTGATGATTAAACATGCTTAGGATGGCATTGCTTATTTGTTTGATTCCAGGAGTTGGAGGTTTTATTTATAAATAGCAGCTTGATCATAGATTTTGCCAGGCTTATTATGCCTACTGAGATCAGTTAATTTGAGCATGCCTAACTCTATCCAGGTCAGATTTAGCATAGCAGTTGGGTGTCCCAAGCCTGTTTTCTTGCTAAGACACCTTGGCAAGCTACCTAGTCCTCTGGTCTCCACTCAGCACAAGTGTTTTCCACATGGAGATGGGTTAATTTCTCATTGCAGTTGTGACAGTGCATATGATGATGATGGAAAGTGCTGCCAAGTAAGTGACAGACTTACAGAGACCCTGTAGGTTTTCCTGGCAAGATTCATTCAGAGGTGGCTTACCATTGCCTACCTCTGCGTCATGACCCTGGCATTTCATGGAGGTCTCCCATCCAAATACTAGCCAGCAATGACCCTGCTTAGCTTCTAAGACTTGGTGAGATTGGACTAGCCTCGGCAACTATAGATATAGTACAGTGGCAACAGGGCTTCCAAATGGCAGTTTTTCTGCATTTTCCCTGCTCAGTTCTTTGCAGTGGTCATTTCCCCTTCACAGGACAGCTTTTTTAAAAAATCAGCAGTTGGCAGATTCTGCCCAACTTTAATTTTTTAAATCAAAGACCGCCTTTAGGCTTTTCCATTGCAGTGATATAAGGGGAAAGGCATATGTGCAAATAATTAGACTGAAAATTGTTTTAATTGAAAGCTTGGAATTCAGAGAGCCAGACTGGGGGGGGGGGGGTTAGCTCAATGGTAGAGGCTTTTCTTCGCATGCAGAAGGTCCCAGGTTCAAGCCCCAGCATCTCCAGCTAAAAGGAATATGGAGCAGGTAATGTAAAAGACTTCTGCCTGAGACCTTGATGGACTGATGGTCTGATTCTGTGTAAGGCAATTTCATGTGTGTGCCATATGCTAATAGCCACAGAAAGGATGGGGGAAAACCATGGATTTCACAGCCATTACATGGTACTGTGAGGCAGTAACTTCCCAATAGCACCCAAGCTAGAGCAACCTATGTGTAAATGACCCTGCTCTATAATGTTCATGCTCTTTGGAACTAGTGATGGGTGTTCCTTACACTTGTTCACCTATATTCTCTGTAACTCCCCACTGAGGTCTTTTTGCTGCCCCATTAAGAATATGAGGTATCTGAGCTCATTGTTTTACATTGGGGGGGGGGAATTTGTGGGGTGGCAACCAAGAGCTATGGTGGTAGTGGTGACACTAGGACTAGGGAAGGTCAGATTCAAATCTCTGCTGACATGAAAGAGGACTCAGTGATTTTCAGATCTTACTCTATGTAATGTACCTCAAAGAGTGATTTGGTAGGCAAAAATCTCTTTTTGATCCCTTAGGAAAGACAGAATCAAAATAGATAATATATATATATGGCCTGTTGGAGGAATTGTTAAGGGTGCATGTATTTATTGCGGGGAACTCAGACCTTACAACAGTGATGCAGTTTTGGCAGTGTCTGATTTGCCTCATAACCATATTTATATGATGGGCCATCATATTTATATGATGGACCATCATAGCTACATAAAGCAATCTAGAACCACTGCAACTCACAGACTTTTGTGTGTGGTAGGGCTAGAGTGGTGCTCATTTCCACTGTAGAGTCTCCAGATTTCTGCATTGCATAAGCATTCACATTTTTGGAGTGTAGCTTTCTGATGTTATATAAGTTTACCCAGGAACTCAGTTTGACTTTTTCCCATGGCTAGGGCTGCAGCAGTCCACAAACAAATCTCAAAGGGAAAATGCAACGTGAGACTGCTGAACTGGAATTAATTCACAAGTTTAGAACAATGGACCTTCCAGGGCTAAATAGGGACACAGACTTTTTATCTCTCTACAGATGCTACTTTTCTGCCTCCAGATGTTTCTAATGAGCTTATTGCAATATATGTATGCATTCTAGTCTACAAGCATTTTTTGCAACACCCCTCCCACCTTCTGACTAGGATAAAAGGTCTACATTTCTACTCTACTACATCTGATGGATATATTCAAATGGGAAGCCCTGTTGGTCTGAAGCAGCACAATAAAATCAGAGTCCAGTAGCTCTAAGATCAACAAAGACTTATTCAAGGCGTGAGCTTTTGAGTGCAAGCATTCTTCCTCAGACTTCCTCTGTCTGAGGAAGAGTGCTTTTACTCAAAAGCTCACACCTTGAATAAATATTTGTTGGTCTTAAAGGAGCTACTGGACTCTGATTTTAATGTCTGATGAAGTGGATTTGATTCTTGAAAGACATGTCCTTTACTTGGCAAGCCCATAGGAAGGAGCAGGCAACTTGATCTCATAAATGTTTACTGCAGGGTAAAACCTTAAACTATATATTCCCCCTCTTCTACCACCAGTCCCACTGCAATGAATAAGATTTATGTTGGGGTTAAGACGTTTGAGGTTGGGTATTCATTTATTGAGTTTGCCTTGAGATTGTATCAGTCACTCCGTTCTCTTCCTCTCCCTTTCCTGGAGATCCTGTGCTGCCGCAGAGACGACTTGCACAACCATGTCTTTTTTAAACTGCCCAACTGAGCCTTTCCCCCTCTTTTGCTGACTCTGTCTGGCTATCAGCACCCCTGGGCAGCAATTATCCCCCTCTCCTAGCCACTGCCTCAGTCCGTTGCACTGTGGGATGCTCATTATTCACAGAGTGACAATGCTCCTTTGATCATTGACTAACATTCTGAACCATGTGACCCTGGAGGGGGCGGGTCCTCTCAGCTAACATAGCCAGGAGAATAAGCGCGTTTTCAGCTGCTTGGGTGAGTCGCCTCAAAACTGCCTTTGTTCTTTTAAATCAATCCAAAACTTTTCTACTTCTTTGTGATGTGCTGCAGATAGGTTGCTTTCCTCCTCTCTCTACTCCCCCCCCCCGCCCTACTTCCTGACTTTGCCATTGCCACTTTGTGCACGGGGGAGAAAGGGGAGGGCTGGAGGAAGGGAAGAAAGCCTTGTGATTTCTGAGCTGTTTTATGGCAAGGCAGTAGAGATTGTGGGGAAGGGGGTTCTTTTTCCATGCAGGCTCAATGGTAGCTGTGCTTGAGGTGCATGTTTCTGCATGTACGCGGGGCGGGGGCGGCAGTGCCTCTCTTTTAGCTCCGCTTGGAGAAAAGGTGATGAGCGCCCCGTGTCTGAGACCTGGAAGCAAAGGGGAAAAGGAGGGACTGGGGGATTCAGTTTCCATGCCTTAACCAGATTTCTTTGCTGCAGAAAGAAAAGGGCTTTGTGCCTCACAGCTATCTCTTTGTAAATATTTGGCCAGTGGAGCCGAGTGTGCTAAGTTCTGTTTCTGATGAGTTCTGCTTCTTTGCCTCCCCCACCCCCCATTCTAAATTCATTTCTGTAATTCATTCCTCTCCTCGACTCCACTCCCCCTCTTCCACTGGACAGGCACACACACACATGCAAACACATCCATTGCTACTTAGTATCTAGTCATCGGGCTTAAGAAAGCTTGATGTGAGCGCCTGTGTTTTCCTGTCTTTGCAGAACATGAGCCCTGGAGGTAGGTAGGTATTGGACTTGTACATGCCTTGGCTTCGGAACTTTGCTAACTCTGCCACTGGGAACTTTTTTTTGGGGGGGAGGGGGTATTCTCCCCCAGGGCTTTGTTATGTTCAGCAGTAATTGTTGGATCCCCCCCCACTACTTTGGGGGCTGCCTGAAAGGAGAGGAGGCTTCCAAAATGAAGGGGTGAAAAAGATGAGAGAAAGAGTGCCAGATAAAATTTCCTGGTAAAGGACATTTTTGAACATGAGTTCCATGTGTAAAATACTGCTAAGAAGCTAAGTGGAAATGGGCAGCTGAAGGATTTCATGGCTATGCAAGTATGGTTTTGAGCTATGCAGAGGGCATCCCTTAATGAGAATGACACATCTGGCAACCCTTTTCCATTCAGGAAGGGCTCCACAGGCTGTCAGTTTTTAAGTATTGTGTATGTATTTTCACTTGGGAACTGATCAGTTGGACGTTACCCTACCTGATAAAGCTAATTTCCACTATGATGGATTTTATTAATTTTATTGCCATGCCCACCTTTGTCCTGAGCATCTCAGGATGCAAGGAGATAGTTTCACAACAAAGTTGCTACTCTTTGTAGTGAGGTACTAAATTGTGTATTGGTGTGGGGGGGGGGGGAGTTACTTAGCAGACAGCTCTCTTTTCCTCCTTACCACAAGACCTGCTTCGTCCTAATTGTGGGTTTGGAGGACTGGAAGACCACATGACTTGCTTGGGAGGGAGTGGAGCATCAGTCAGCCCTCATGTGAGCACCAAGGAGAGAGAATGAGAAGAGATGATACAATGGATGTCAGATTATGAAGTGAAAAGAGCAGACTTGAAAATTGAGATTAGTCCTATGTACTAAATATGCAGTAACAAAAGCATTGTAGATGAGCATGGGTGTCAGGGAGTTCTCCATGGATTCCCACTGCATACATTTTTGAAGTAAATGTACATATCTAAATATATCTTCCTCAAAAGATACCTTAAATAATTATGCGTTTTAAAGCGACCTGGGAACACCCTGCATATGTGGGAGCCCTGTGTCAGTCTCTGAATCCTTCCTTTGTTTGTCAAACTAACGGCTCTGCTTTAATTTTCCCTTTGGGGGAGGGGAAATAAAAGAGGACAAACTTTTCTTAGATGATACTAGCAGTGCTGAATCTGGCGTGAGCTAGACCTTGATTAATGCTACAAGGGCCCACTGAGATCTGCCTTTCTATCTTCGCCCCCACACTCAACTGGGCTAGAGGCTGTGTGCAGCTCGGACAGTAATTGTCCCATTGTTCCTGAGTGGCAGGGAGAGACTGATTGCAGATAAGTCAAACCTTGCTTGTCACGTGTTTTCTTGATAGCAGAGGGACAAGCCTGTCTTCATTTACATTTCTTCTTCAAGCCCATATTTTCCTTGATGCCTTTAGCTCTTATCCTTTGATACCTTTCCCTAACCAAAATGAGCTGCTTTAATAATAATTTTTATACCACCCTCCTATTGGTGGCTCAGCATGTTTGAGTGCTCAGTTTGTCCCATCTTAAACAAAAAAACCACTCTTGTCTCTCCTGTTATCATCCATGTAGATTATATGCTCTTTGGGGCAGAGACCTTCCCCCTTCTTTGTTGTATTGCTCTGTAAAGGACTGTGCATACTGATAATATGATATAGATGCTAACACAAACCTGATGAGATATGGAATTGCAGCTAATTTCCAGATTTTTCATAATAGAACATGGCTTGTGAATGTATTGTGGTTCGAATGCCAAACAGCTTTTTAAACCTCCCATGGTGTTTGTCAGACTTGTGATCATCCATCACCACCCACCACCACGCTGGTAGATTGTTGTATTGTCAGGCATGTGTTATTAGACCACACTAAATTTTTGAAGTACCACTTATTCCTCTCCAGTGGGAAAAAGTCTAGTGGCAAATTCCACAGTGGTATTTGTGTGGTCAATTATATTCAGAACAACATAAAGTCTTGAGATACTTTAATTTGTTGTGCCCCATTTTGACCCTACGCACACTTCATCAAGTGCACGAAGTGTTACATTCACTTGATATATAGATAGCTATGAATATCTAGAAAGATAAAAATGGCTAGGGGAAAAGAAAGCTATTTCAAAGAAAACAGAAGATCCAACATTTCAAGACAGATATGTTACATTATGGAGCACAGGTGAACACCATCCAGTAAAGATTAAATGATCAGTTTGACTGGATATAGACCAACTGCTGGTAAATTGGGAAAATGTAATGAACTATCCACTCCCAGTCTCTATTCAACCCAAGTTGAGATCTGTCAAATTGGCCTATTAATTCTAGGTCAGGCCCTTCTCCCTGGAGAGGCTTGTTGAAACTGTTCTGAAGTATGGCACATCCATCTTTGATTTAAGCATCTAGGAAAGTTGAAATGCACCCCTGACTAGTTTGATTGCTACCATTTAATGCCCAATGTGTGTAGTGATTAGGAGTGTGGACTTCTAATGTGTGTGGTAGTGTAGTGGTAGGAGTGCGGATTTCTAATCTGATGAGTCAGGTTCAATTCTGCACTCCCCCACATGCAACCAGCTGGGTTACCTTGGGCTTGCCATGGCACTGATAAAGCTGTTTTGATCGAGCAGTAATATCAGAGCTCTCTCAGCCTCACCCACCTCATAGGGTGTCTGTTGTGGGGAGAGGAAAGGGAAGGCAACTGTAAGCCGCTTTGAGACTCCTTCAGGTACAGAAAAGTGGCATGTAAGAACCAACTCTTCTTCTTCTCCTCCTTCTCCTTCTTCTTCTTCGACAATCCACTTTTGCCGAAGTAAATAGGAAAGTGGGCATTGCTGGCATGTAGCAGCCTGTACTGCATTAAAGGATATGCAGGGGAATGAGCCCTTGACATGGTATGACTGATGTGTCCTGTGCTACTGTTGCTTGAGATGAGATGGGGATAGAGGAGTCAGGCACTGAAATTTGTTGCAGAGGTTAGAGTGGTCCATTGTTGCCAGTGAACAGCTGCTTCAAGGGGTGGGCTGTTTGTAAGCAAGGACAAGCCTGTCCTCTAAAGCCTGTAAAAGTGTTTTCTTTCAAGAGATGTTGCAGACACTACTTCATCATGCACTGGGTAGCTTTCAGGTGGGAGCTGTAAGTAACCACTAATGGCATTCTGATAACTTATTTTCTGGCCCAGTCAATCTGTCTGCTAACTTCCCTAGATGGAAGGTTGTTTTGGGAATGTTTAGTGGAAATCTTGAGGACATTTCTCTTTATCCAAAGGACTAGTGCAGATGAAATATTGGAGGTTTTGACTGGACACAGTGGATCATGTGGTATGATGTGAGCATGTGAATAACATCAGTGATCAGTTGTTTTCTGATATAAAACGTTACTAACAGTAATCTGTAAACCGCAATAGGAATAAAAGGCTAAGGGCAATGTGGGAGGAGAAAGGGGCAGGGCAAGTCTGGGATAAAATCTCGCAGGGGCCAATCAGGAGCCACAAAGCAGTTCCTGATTGGACCCTCCGAGTGTCAGTCTGGGAGGTGAGGGGCCAGGGGAAGAGCCTTCACTGCCAAGAAAGCAGCAGGGCCGCCGTGTCGAAGACGTGGAGGCCCTGCTCCTGTCAGTCCAAGAGGTGAGGGGGCCGGGGAAAGAGCCTTTGCCGCCTGGCGGCGAAGACGGGACATCGGGGGGGGGGGGGGCAAAGGCTTCTTGGCAGTGAAAGGAGCTTCTGGGCGGCAAAAGCAGAAACTTCCCAGGCGCCCGGGCAGCGTGGTCGCCGGCTCTTTGAGCCGGCGACCACGCTGCCCGGGCACCTGGGTATGCCTTTAGCTTGGGGGGGGGGAGAAAGCCCTTCCCAGCCACCTGGGCAGTGCTGCCAGTGCGGCTGGGAATGGCTAGTGCCCACTGTAGTCCTTTTACAGCGGGCTTAAATACTAGTAACAATAATAAACAGATATGGTGAACAATCTAACAGGCCCATGGTTGGTCTGATCTGTCACATGGGTTCAAGGGAAAGAAATTTGGGGCCCAGTAGATGTTATTTAGTTTCGCTCAACCTCAACCAAATGCCTGTTGGCGGAGCTCCATTTTGAAGGCCCTGCGAAGAGGATTACAATGCCTGATTTGATTTAAGTGGTGACTGTATTCCTCTTTGTGTGGCTCAGGAGCATGGGACATGGTGCCTCAAAAGGAAGAAGATGACAGGCCCTTATTTTAAGGAATTTGCAATCCTAGTGGAGTTGAGAGGGGGGAGGCAGGCAGGAATTAACAGGCCAAGAACATATTAATTCCAGTTATGCATATTTAGGCTGTTTCAGTGGGGAAGAGAGATGACAGGACTCTTGGGGTGTATGTTCATCTTTTTAGTTAAGGCTGGTGGAAAGGTCAGAATTCTTTCTTTCCAGGTGGGAAGTGCTGCTTACCTGTCTCTTGGTTGAAAGAGACTTTCAGTAAGGAAGGTAGAAAGGGTTGAACTTTAGTCAAGCTCTGGGACTCTTGCAAGCGTTACTAGTTGCATTTCACGTATAGTTGGAAAGCAGTTCACTAAGGTGAGGGGTTACTAAAGTTACTTCTGGCATAATAGATGTAGAAGAGCCTCTTGTGGCGCAAAGTGGTAAGGCAGCAGACATGCAGTCTAAAAGCTCTGCCCATGAGGTTGGGAGTTCAATCCCAGCAGCCGACTCAAGGTTGACTCAGCCTTCCATCCTTCCAAGGTGGGTAAAATGAGTACCCAGCTTGCTGGGGGGTAAATGGTAATGACTGGGGAAGGCACTGGCAAACCACCCCATATTGAGTCTGCCATGAAAACGCTAAAGGGCATCACCCCAAGGGTCAGGCATGACTTGATGCTTGCACAGGGGATACCTTTACCTTTTTAATAGATGTAGAAGCTACCTCAAACTACAACTAACCTATGCCGTGACAAAGGGTTGCAGAGAAATTAATGTGCACAGAGGCTCCTCTTCTCCTGACTTAAATGGACTTTCTTGAGCAGCAAGAGAAAATGGTGGCAATTCTTCAGCATCTGGAAGTGATTTGGTATTGCAATTTCAAGTGTACTTACCTGGAAGCCACTGGGTAACATGCTGCATGAGCGTTACCTAGTAATTTCTTTCCTCAGTTTTGAAAACATTTCATCATTGCTGATATAGCAGAGTATGCACAACTATGATAAAGCTGTTATTCAAATGATTTACATAGGGGGTTGCTTATAATGTTTTTGACTGCAAATATAGTGTATGATTATTCCAATAATAAATCTTCTTCCTTTTCCTCTTCCTCCTCTCCCATATAAAATCAAAGTTGCTCCATAATTTTACCAGTTACTCAGAAATGAGTGATCTAGTGTTCTAAACATAGTAATTAAATGTGTAAAGGTGACGAATGATTGTTTTAAAGCCATTGTCCCTTTTCTAGAGCGTCTAACTGTAGCATGAAGATAACATTCTCCTTTAAGCAGAGTTGTAAGGGTATATGAAGTGTGGCAAGTGTTTGTCATGCATTATATAAACATTCAGTATTGTTACTACTAATACAAATCAGTATAGTTTGGTTCACAGTTTTCTTACAACTTCTATCTTCACCTATTAATGTATTTTTGGTCTGTATTGTAAAAGAGTAGGAAATTAGGTCATCCTCAAACCCTTGGGTTGGATCCAGTCAGGAATTTCCACAGGTGGGTTTCCATCTGCAAAGTGTGACTTTCTTGCCTTTCCCTTATCACTGCAGCCTCCCAAAGTACCAGAAATGCTACTGGAATACAGAGGATCCCAGGAACAACAATGAAGGTAGAGTTAGGGGTCTGCCACTGGAGGGGGAAAATCAGCAAAAATCTCCCTCCTTCTGACTGAAGAAATCCTCCAGCTGGCTGGATCCATCCCACTGAAAGTCGGGTTGGGTGCTTTGGCATCCAAAGCAGACACCAAAACACCCAACCCTAACTGAAAGTAACATTTCCAAACAGACATGTGTTTTGAAGAAGAAGAGTTGGTTCTTATATGCCGCTTTTCTCTACCTGAAGGAGGCTCAAAGCGGCTTACAATCGCCTTCCTTTTCCTCTCCCCACAACAGACACCATGTGGGGTGGGTGAGGCTGAGAGAGCCCTGATATCACTGCTCGATCAGAACAATTTTATCAGTGCCGTGGCGAACCCAAGGCCACCCAGCTGGCTGCATGTGGGGGAGCGCAGAATCGAACCCGGCATGCCAGATTAGAAGTCCGCACTCCTAACCACCACACCAAACTGGCTCTCAATATTATTTGAAAGCAGCAGTGCCCCTTGGCTTTCTTAATCATGAAATGTTTATTATTGGATGCTGTCCCTGGCATAGATAGCAATGAAGCGTGTAGCATAGTCCATACTCCAGCAAGGATAGAACTCCATGTTTGAGGGCCGCCTTGTGAATTCTTTTTGTTTTTAATTTTAAAGACAGGATTGTCATTTCCTTATGTTTTCTCCTTTGGAACCTTTCAAACTCTCCAGGATACATTGAACTTGTTTAGGTGAAATGAGTTATATTAGGTTGAAAACAGACCAGTGGTTGAGGCTGTTGTACTGTTGGTTCCCTGGTACCTGAAGCAGCTGGTCTGCTTCCTAATAGAAAAGAGAGAGCCTTTGCTGCCCAGTTAAAGAATTCCTTCTTTGTTCAGAGAACAACTGCCATATGGACAGCTTGTCTTTTGTCTCAGCTAGGGGGCCCCTTTTGGAGATGCTTACTGTGAGGCAAGGATAACATGTGTCTAGGACCCATGTAACTACCCAGACTCCTGGCGTAATTCCCTCATGCTGCATTGTCATGTGGCTTTAGTAATCCCATAATTCTGCTAGTAGTAGAAAAAAAATAAGTGTTCTTGTATTTTTCTAAAGCTCCCATTCCCTTTTAATGCCATGATTCTGAAATACAGAGGATGGGGGGCACTATTGAGTCTCTTAGAATGCTAGGAGATGTACTCACTATCACCTCTGAAAATCCTACCTATGTGTGAGATGTTTGCTTCTTGACTGACAATAAATTTAAAAGAATTGATCAGATACAATATGAAGGGTGAGGACTGAAGGTGTTTTGTATTGCTTGTGCATGTGTTAGGAAGAACATGCGGCTTCTTGACTGTCAGTCTGAATGCCACTCTGAGGATCAACAAAACTAGAGTACAGTTGACAGTTCCCATACGCAGAGAAGAGCAATATTTGTTCCATCTGTCTCTGCACTTGGACCTAAATCCTGGACCCTTGTACAGAGGTCAGACAGAGCAGAATGAATAGTATGTGGCCAGTAGTTTGGGATCAAGATGAAGAGTTATGGAACTCCAAAGCAGGCTGTGAAAAGAGGCTGCAAATAAACAGAAGTAGTTTATTAAGGAGAACCAGGGTTATAGTCAAGCATCCAGCATAATATTTAGGACATTTTTTCATAAAATACCACTATCAATAGTACCAGTACTCAATTATGTCACTGACCCAGTAGTTACCCCCATGGACCAGTATTTACTTTAGAGAGAAAGTGGGTAAAAAGTAAGTTGAGAAAAAGATGGGAGTAATATTAGCCTTTTTTGCACTGGGGAAGTGCCTAGGGTAGTATAGTTTTGTTGCTCCTCAGACTGGCACAGTAGTTATGGCTTGGAGAGGGTGGTCCAAGGAAAGACACTTGGGAAGGGGGCCAAGCAGGTGATTCAGCAGCCATTCAGGCAGGTTCAAAAAAGGAGTGAGACTGGGTCTAATCAGTATGTCAGTGCCCAGGGCACACAGGTCAGGAGACAAGCAGGAAAGCAAGCCTATGTGCCAGAGTGGCAGTGGGCAGGTAGATGTTGAGAAGAAAGGTGTGTAAGGGATAGGAGCACAATAGAAAGCAAAAGTCAACTTTAATAAGCTTGCCAGAACGAGGGAGAAAATCTGGGAAAATCAGAATTAACAGCTCTGATTAGCACTAGATATGTGCATTTGATTTATCTATGGGGAAAATCCTGAAATAATACTTTTTTTGTGTATTTTTCAAAGTAGAGAGAAGGAGCTGCCTAAGACACTGCAGTAATAATAGCTGAGGTATCTACCCTCCTACCCAGACTATCGCCAAATCCGGCATTAACCAACTCATGAATTCACTATTTCTGTCTCATATGAAGGGGACACATCAGAGTTCTTCAATGAGAGGGGAAACTGATGATGTAGCGTGCTCTATTTTCTTTTGTAAAAGGTGAGAAAGATGGGTGTGTCACAAAGAAAATCCCACCTCCTACATTGTTTGCATGTTTGATCCTGATTTGCTCTCCTGTGCATTTTCACAGTGCAGAGGAAAGAAGGATGTCCTTTACAGCAGGGGTAGTCAACCTGTGGTCCTCCAGATGTTCAGATGTTCATACAATGCTGGCAGGGGCTCATGGGAATTGTAGTTCATGGACATCATGAAGACCACAGGTTGCTTTACAGGGATAAGTTGAACCTGTGGATTACTGTTTGTTTATTTCCCAACCTATGATCACACAAGGATGTTCTGGACCAGCATCATACAGACTTCCTTCTTCCGAATGTGTGATACACGGTGTTTGCTGCTGTGCAGTCTGCCTGTGTGACCAAAGAAGTGTGTATTGGTTTCCCAGGGAAGCACTTCCTTACCAAGGAAACGAGTGGGAGAAATGTTCTACCCACGAATGTGCACTTAGTTTCTGGTGCTGCCCCACAGAGATAAACAGGAAACTTTTAACAACTCATTTGTCATCACAAATGAAAACAGTCAGTCATCTGGCAAAAAAAGTTTGGAACTATAAAGCTTTGGACTTCTCTTTGAGCTGGCAATTTAGGCAGTAGTGGCTGTAATTCTTGAAAAGGGACACAAAAACCATGGGGCTTTTATATATAGAATCATATAAGATTGCTTTAAACTTTCCTTGGAAGATTGCTCATGAATGTTAAAAACTTTCCTTTTCATATTAAGTGAACCCTTGTTAGCACTTTTGGCGTTTTCTTGCTGTTACTCTGTGGCATTTGTACACAGAACACTTCGATTTTAGTCTGTATTAAAAGACGTACTTCAATGTTCAGAGTGTGTCCCAACATATTAAACACTTATTTAGTGGCTTAGCAAAGTAGTAGCCAGAAGTAGACTTAACCCAATGGTGCTATTCAGGTATAAATGTAAATGCCTGGAATATACCTGGAATAAAAATGTTGTGGTTAGGACAACAGTCAGTAGATTAGAAGAAGGAGTGAATGCAGATTCTCCTTCTGATGTGGAGGACATCTTGATAAGGTGATCCATACTATCCAATATAGAGAGGCAGGAACTAATTTTCAGCTTCCTGTCTTCAGCCTCATCACTCTCTCCAGTCTGTTTCCTGCCTCAGAAGGAAGGGCAGCTAGGAAAACAGGCTCTGTCCCTAATGTATTTTCTGTTTCTCTTCCTTCTCTACCTTCTCTCCTTTCTCCTGTCTTTGTCTCCCTGTCCCTATGTGGACTCTTCACCCTCTGTGGAATACATACACTAAATAGGGAGCCCCTACAGAGGCCTTGCAGTGTGTGCAACTGCTTAGAGTGGGAAAGTACATGGGAGTCTCTTAAGGAATGCCATTCCTGATAGACAACTGTGGTATCTTGTCAATAGTGGAGACTTATCCTTCATAGGTAAGATAACTATGGGAAAGTTACTGTCAAGAAGAGCAGAATGGCCCATATTTAGTCTGCAGATGCAGCCACAGTCGACCCCTTGGTGCATAGAAAAAAACGTGTCAAGAGAAATTGTCTTGATTGAAGTGCACCTTGAAGAGTAGCATATTGGATCACATGGCTTACTATAGTAGTCATTTTAAGTCAACCTACTCTGTGAGAGCCCCTTCTCTGACTCTTCTCCTTTCTCCTACTTCTCAGGATAGAGAAAGACCCAACAAATGCAGATCCAGAGATCACACATCTTGGGGTTCTTCAAACCTGGTCAACATCAGGTAGCCCCTTAAGAGCCCACTCCACTTGAAGAAAAGCAGAACATTTGATATTAGGCTGGGACTCAGACACTTCCTTTGAATCAAAGGCAGAAAGGTGGGAAGAGGAAGAGAGCCAGCTTAGTGTAGTGGTTCGGAGCACTGACTTCTAATCTGCTGATTCCCCACTCCTCCACATGCTGCCAGCTTGGTGACTTTGGGCTCACCACAGCACTGATAAAACTGTTCTGACCGAGCAGTAATATCAGAGCTCTCTCAGCCTCACCTATCTCACATGGTGTCTGTTGTGGAGAGAGGGAAGGGAAGGTGATAGTAAGCTGTTTTGAGACTCCTGGTAGAGAAAAGCGGAATATCAAAACCAACTCTTCTTGTTCTTCTTCTATTAGATGGGCAACACGAGGATGTAGAGATACCAGAGCAACCAAGCAGATTCTTTAAGACTGAGGTTTATCAATAGTTACTGTCCAAAGCCCTCATTGCATTAGATTTCCAACAACCCCCTGAGGAAGAGGTCTAGAAACCTTCCTTTGCTAAGCAAAATGAACAATGAATTTCTCTCTGGATCAGAACATAAGTAGCTCTTTTTGTGAGTTCATTGAAAACAAAATTTGAAAGGGTTAAACTAATGTCAATTAGACAATGCCCGAGTTACCTTAAGAATTTCTATGCCCTCCCCCACACATACAATAATGAACTCCTACAGATAACACTAGTAGATGCTCCTATCACAACTGTGCAATCTTCAAGTCTCTTATCAGAAGATGGGCAAGGCACCATTAGAGACAACCTTGAAAAGAAGACAGATTTCACTTTATGCAAGACACATGAAGCCATGGCGATGACAATCAAAGTTTTTACAGTAGCATCCATCGTATCAACAGCTGCTATTGCTTGTTCCAGGAAAATATCACAATTGCTGCCAGAGTCTAACACATGTCTTAAAGAGTGTTCTTCCAGAATTCTCAAAGCAGTCTCTTTTGCTACAGATTCCACATTGTGTCCAGAGCCATGTAATCAGCTGCTGCAGCCATTAGGACCCCTCTGGCTCTGAGCATGGCCAGTGGAGTTTTGTTCAAAAGCCATTATCACAGCATATCCTCTTCAGGGAGACAGGCTGCTTGGAGATTGTTTGGACAAAATTCTTGATAAGAATGCTTTGCCTAAGACATTGAGAGGTATGAATTGAAGACAGTACAATAGGGCCTCCTTTCACACCCAATGTGTTTGATCAAGATACTGGTAGTCCACTGCTATTGGACCTGTAGTCTCAGGGCATGTATATACTAAGTACAATATAATATAAGACATTTAATATCAGTAGTTATGATGGCCATTTGACACATCATTTTAATAAAAGCCATCAAGCCAGTTCCACATCCAGAAAAGAATTTAGGAGTCTACTTCATATTCTTTACAGTGCCAGAATTCTGCCCAGGCTCCTCCAGAAGATCAAAAATCAATGGGTAGACATTATACAAGTGGCCCCATTATGGTCACAACCCCCCTGGTCCATAAAGGAGATTCGATATTGGAAATTACTAGTGTCCCCATATATGCTACAGTAGGGCCTCATCTGGTATCCCGACCTCACGGGGATGCATTTGACTGCCTGGAGGTTGAAAGGAGCTGTATCCCTATGACTGGGATACAATCCCGATGTATTGGAGACTCTACTGGCATTCTGAAGACAATCCATGGTAAATTGCCAGCTCAACTGCTTCTTCACAAGATTCTACCACCTCAGGGCAGAAGCGATGGATGTGCTCAAAGCTCCCTGGCCCAAGACTCTATTATTCACCTTTCCCATTTCTATTTCTAGTTCTTCCCAGGGTCCTGCAGAAGATCAAAGATCAATGAGCAGACATTTATACTAGTGGCCCCATTATGACAGATTTCAACACTACAGGAGCTGTACTTACTAGAAATCACTAGTGTTCCCAGACATGCTACAACAGGGTCCCATTAGGCTTCCCAACCCCATCTGCATGCACTTGATCACCCAGAGGTTGAAAAGAGGTATGTCCTATGGCTGGGATATGATCCCGATGTAATGGAGATTCTACTGGCACTCTGAAGACCATCCACCAACAGAATACTTATATATGTATTGGAAAGCCTTCATATGATGGTGCAGAAGAATAGGGGTTAAGCTTGCCTCACTTTTAGCATTCCTGCAAGAAGGAGTGAAAAGAAAGTCTAAGGCTAACACAATGAAATGGCAAATTTCAACTATGTTAGCTACCATCCTGCCCCATATCAAAGGAGTGTGCATTTCCCATCATCCCCAAATCATCAGTTTTATTTGAGACATGGATCTGAGAGACCCACCACAAACTTCACAGGGTGCTTGTTGTGGGGAGAGGAAGGATAGGTGATTGTGAGCCACTCTGAGACTCCATTGGGTAGTGAAAAGTAGGGTATAAAAAACAACTCTTCTTTGTTCACCCACCTTGTCTATGTATATACTGTTCTTATGTCATCTCTCTCTGGAGGTAGTATAGTAGTCTAAACTGCTGATGGAGTCATGAAACTGGAGAGTGTGACTCTCATGAAGCTGAGGATAGTAAGCTGAAAATTAGTTCCTGCCGCCCTTTATTGGATGGTACAAATCACCCTTCAAAGATGTCCTTCTTTCTCAGAGGAGGAGGACCCTTCACTATAAGTATCCTGTGGTCTGTATCATCATCATTATTATATTGGATTTATTACCTGTCACTCCCAGGCTAGCTGGCTAAGGTAGGTTATAGAATAAAAACCCATAATAAAAACCCACAATGAGCCTAAATTGCTGAAAATTCTGAAATCTTCAAGTTAATCTTATGAAACCAAGGCCCAGTACTGAGAATAGTAGCCATGTCTTTTTTAAAAACCTCCCTCAGTCTTGACTAAAGAGCAGAGCACATTGACTGAAAATTACCCACAGGTTCACTGAAGATTGTTTCTGAATCTTGTGAGTTTTAAGCTTTAAGGAAAACATTTATTTCTGATTCCTAATGTTTATCTTTAGAACCAGTTTGGTGTAGTGGCTAGGAGTGCGGATTTCTAATCTGGCATGCTGGCTTCGATTCTGCACTCCACCACATGCAGCCAGCTGGGTGACTTGGGCTCACCGCGGCGCTGATAAAGCTGTTCTGACCAAGCAGTGATATCAGGGCTCTCTCAGCCTCACCCACCTCACAGGGTGTCTGTTGTGGGGAGAGGAAAGGGAAGGCGACCCTAAGCCGTTTTGAGCCTCCTTTGGGAAGAAACAACTCTTCTTCATCTAGATGCTTGCACACATTTTACCACACTTTTGTTTGTGCTTTAAATGTTTTTAGACCCTCTTATCTTTTTGCAGAGTAGGGACATTCATGTTAGTATGTCTGCAAAGCTGAGGGGTGTCCTCTGAGATTATGCACAGTTTTCTTACCATGGAGAAGACTTAGATCAGTCGGGTAGGTAACAGTGGGCTAAAATGGGCCAAGGATTGAAGTGTTCTGACAGTACAAAGCCTTATTGTTAGCTGCAGAAGAACATGGTGTGGCAGACTCTGAAAACAACCTGTTTTTGACAACAGAAACTAGATAATTGTGTTCAAGAAAACAAATTGGTTCGGGCTCTGTTTTATTGTGATGTTCATTTCACAACAGTGAGAATTTTGTTGTTTGTAAATTGGAGTTTTTTTATCCATAGCATACAGGAACAGTTGACTAAGGATAAGCAGCAATACTGAAAACAAAAGAAAGGCAACTGTGTACGAAAGCTAGCTTTAAAATCTGGGATCCCATAACTTTCCAAGTAGAGAATATCCCATCAGACTCAGGAGGACTTACTCTTCAGTGCAGTTCAATGCCAGAACAACAAACTATTTAAAGATGGGGTGGGGGGAGCACCCTTCATTTGGTGCCATCATTGCAGATAATGCAGACAAAGAAACTAAATAATATTAACATACGTGGAACTGTGTATACAATCAGACTGTTAACTGACTCCCTAATTCTCTGAAAGAAACATGGGCAGAATGAAATATGAAACCCATAAATCAACAAAATATTGAAGCACAGAGTTGGAAGGGACCACAGGGGGTTAGAATACCCTCTCCTGGTGTTAATTGCATTTCTAGAAGACTCAAGTAAGCATGTGACTCCCACAGTGCACAATAACCTTGTAAAAATAGTATAGTGCAAATAGAGAAACTGTGATGGGGAGAAATAAAGAAACACTCAAAGACGGCTGAATTGTCTTGCTATTGTATACAATCTCCCCATGCAAAGACTAATCTTCTGTATACAGATATAAAACACATACTATAACACTTGCAGTATGGTGTAAGAAGACTTTTCACCATCACTGCACCAGTTGGGCCACCACAGCTACACACTTGGTATGCTTGTCCTTAAAAACAAGCAGAACTTTATAGTACATGTTCTTGATCTCTGTGTACATATAATTTTGCCTTCTATAAAGTCAGGTCACTGGTCTATACCTATATTGCCCAATCTGACTAACAGTGACCTTTCATTGTCTTGTGCAAGAGGGACTGATTATATAATTTAAACTAGTATCAAAAGCCCATTTTAAAAGGGGCTTTGAAAGGGGCGGCAGGCAGGAGGGCGTGAGAGGGTGGCCACAGCTCCCTTTGGCCCACAAAGCGGACTAAAGAGAGTGGAATCCCCCCCCCCGCTGGTGGCACCAGGGCTTTGTGACCCGCAGGGAGGCTGCAGACTCCCCCCCTTCCAGCAGGAGCGTACCTGTGGGCCACAAAGCCCTGTCACTGCCTCTTTTCTTGTGGGTGACAATGGAGGCCGCAGCCACAAGGCTTCTAGCAGGCATGGAGGGAGGGAGCTGGAGGGGGAGGACCTGGACAGTCTCCTCCCAGGAGGCTGTTTCCCAAATATATAAGGGAGCGAAAGATTGTTAAGGATGTCAGCTGTTGAACCTGGGACCTATCTCACTCAGGATTGTGAAGACAGAATGGAAAGGAGAAAGACCCATGTGTGCAATTCTTAGTTCCTTGGAAAAAGTGTGGGATAAAAATGTTGATGAAAGTAGTTATGGAATTGTATCATATAACAGTGGCATTTAATTTAAAATGGGCTCATGTTTTATTTCTACAAGTTCCTTATATGAGTCTCTGTAAACAACAGATATCAAGCAAGTATCAAGCAAGTAGGCTTGCAGCTATTTGCCTTTATTAAGACATGGTAATGTCTTCCTGCTTAACTATTTCTTGGGCTCTTTACACACTAACAATCTGACCAGTCATTCATTTCAAAGGTAGTACTGCTGCAGAGGCTGCACAACTATCAAGCATCAAGGGAGAAATATTAGGGCGGAAACATTTTGTCAGCTGAGCTCCATTTCATCTCTTTTTTCTTATTTTTGAATTTTCAAATGGTTAACTCTTAAACAGAAATCCAGTGGCACCTTAAAACCAAAACATTTATTCCAGCATGAAGTCTGTGTGAGTCAGAGCTCTCTTCTTTAGTTCTGAGATTTATTTGGCTATAATAGGCTAACATCGCTATCTATGGCTAGAATTACCGGGTGGCTGTCTGCAGTTTGCAACTGTTGCCTCCAGAGGAATTGGCTAGAGAGTTCCAACCATCTGAATCTATTATTTGTTGTGCTGGTTGGTACCATGTTTACTTGAATGAAAGAGAACCACCTCCCACCCTCCACCAAAGAGAGAAGGTTATTCAGCAATGCACATAACCCTGAATTTAGGAAGAAACTCTTAAAAGGTTGGCTGGCCAGCATGAAGTGTCTTCCTCCTGCAAGCCTCCTTCCCTGCCTCACAGCTCCATATCTCACAAAACTTGAGGACTCTGTTTCCCTGGTTCTCGCCTAGTTCCCTGTTTTAGGTCCAAATCTGTGAACACCCATCAACATGGCCAAGATCATGGTCACATCTCTCCCTCCATGCCCTTGGGCCAAGGTTTCAATCCCACAGCACAGGCACTGCAGCAGAGAAAGGCAGGGATGCCCCCTGATCCTTGCACAGATGGAAACAACCCAGCAAATAGGCCTGAAGTCCTGACTGGAAAGTTGCAGGGATTTGGTTCCACCAATCAGCTGGATTGTGGGGTGATCCCACCACCATTCAGTGGAGCCAGCTATGACAGAATGGAACAAGTTCATCTACATTTATAACAGCGGTGAGGACAACCCTCTTCCTTTCTGAAAGGCCAAACAAACAAAAAAAGCAACCCAAATAACCACCCTCCTTTGTGAGTTAATATGGTAGGTGATGGCTGTGAGTTTCACAGTATCTCAGGAAAAGGCTTGAGATACTCACCAGATTACATTATCCCCTGGTTCTAGCACTCCATCCTTAATGGGGGGGGGGGGTTCTCACCACTAGGGAGGTAGGACTAAAAAACCACTTCCTCTTCCTCCCTGGAGGAACCACCCATCTGCTCCAGTTTTTCTCTTGTCTATCAGGAAGTGTGGTCATCTGAGCATTTGTTCTTCACCTTTTTTGCAATAGATAGAATTGTTATATTTCTTTCTAATTCCTTTGTCCCCCTCTTTCTCCTCCCCCTTTTCTTAATATTTAGACCTAAAATAGAATCAAAATTTCATAGAATGCAGGAAATTAATCTGCCAATGTTTTCTCCCGATCCCAAGCATCCAAAAGAGATTCTGTGGCACAAATTAGATGTAAGAAGAGTTCTTATGGTGTTCCTTATTTGAACTGAGCCTTTTAGGAAATCAGACTCATTGTTTATAGGCATTCCTTCCCCTAACAAAGGGGGGCGGGTAGGATGCCTTTTTCAATTAGGAAGAGTCATTGTAGAAGCTTACAAAGTGTTGGGTAGGGCTGTGCCGACAGGAATCATGGCACACTCAGTCAGAGGGGTAGCATCAAATGCTGCTATGGTTAATTCCACTTCAGTGAAGCAAATCTGCAAAGCAGGTACTTGGTCCTCAGTTACTACATTTATCAAGCACTATAAACTAAATGACTAAAGTGCAGTGGACACTGCCTTTGGTAAAAGTGTCCCATTACAGGTTCTAGACACAGATGACATATAACCACCCAGGATGAAATAAGCTCTTTTGTCCCATCAAGGACAAGGATGGAGTCCTTGAACCAGGAGAGAATGACCATTGGTATTCACTGTGAAGGGTACTTCTCCCTGGGTTCTAGGACTCCAGCCCTCCCTGGCCATCATCTGTATACATTCCTGTGTAACATATAAAACATATAGGTGGGGGATATTGATTAAGGTTTATTCCTTCAGAGTCAGTTCTGCTTCCTTTTCCTGCTTCTGCATACATTATCTGGGTTGCATTAAAATTGATCAGGTGTGTTCATTCCTTTAAACCTTAGTTTCAATATTCACAGACCACAAACAACTTCTGAGGAGATAAGGTTTTGTTCTGCTGATCCCCCCCCTTCCCCCGTGGGGGTATATTTTATCTGGATATTAAACAGCACATTTCCACTAAGATAAGCAAGATACGAAGTTTGTAATAACTTACATTTCTTTGTTACTATAACTTTTACAGTAAAGCATTACTTTTATAAGTTGCTTGTTTAAACAAAAAGCCTGGCCACAAAGTTTCTACCAGTGGAAGTGAAGTGTTGATTTTGCTTATCTTTGCTGTGAAGTCTTTCTGCCTTGCTTGTGGAATACTGCAGAGCACTGTGGAAGGAATGCCTGCTCACACTGTTTCACTCTGAGCATTGTTTGCAGAAACATTCCCTTGCTTTAGAAAAGGGCAAGAGTTCGATATAATGTTATATATGAACAAAATTAGTGGCAGGGTATGAGCTTTTGGGAGTCCCTGCTCTCTCACCACTTCTGTCTGCCACAGATGTTGTTAGCCGTAAAGGTGCTACTGGACTCTTGTTCTTTTCTGCAGCTACAGAGAGACTAACATGGCTCCCCATCTTGATCTAGTTCCTTGACTTATTTGGTTCTTGTCCTGGGGCACCTGAAACTTGTAAATGTTGCTTACATTGACAGGTTAGCTGATCAACATCCATCAGGCCTAAGGCTTGAGTCTGTAGGACACAATCTTCCTCCATTGCAGAGGGTCAGCCAATTGAGACTGGCTCACTCACTACATAGGAATGTAGTTTTTAAAAAACAGGGTGTGTTGCTCAGCACCTCTGGTGCTAGTCTGACCCTTTTTTCCTGGAAAGAATATAGTTCTCTGTGAAAGGGTTAAAGGTTTAAACAGTGTAACAGAGATTGCTTTTCAGAGCAATTTAATTTTGTATCTGGATACTGTATTCACAGTAGTTCTGGAGTTACATAGTAAATTTTCTCCTTCCTTGTCTGATATTTTTTCTTTGTGGCAAAAGTCCAATTTACAAGGCCAATGTTGATATTTCCAGAAATTCAGAGCCTAGCTACTAGTGAGGTCCTACAGATCATCCTGGTGAATTGGCACAGGGGCTTTGCTGAAAGCTTGCCTACAGGTGGTATTTTCAACATTGCTGATCTTCTGGTGACTTTCTAAAATGCAGAATAATGCATTCAGAATATTTTCATGGTCAATGTCCTTTTGATTAACACTGCAAGTTCAAGCATGTTGGTAGTCATGGATTTTCTTTGAGGCATTGCTGAACTGCAGGCATCATTCTTCTTATTGAATCTTTTAAGGCTTGACTGAATTGGTTTATTACAGGAATTTGAGAATTGATGATATAGGGCAGAGGAGGCGTAATATTAGATATAGGATGCCTAGTACCATAAGAAGGATGCAGTCTAAGTTCTTTGTGCTTGTGCTGACAGTAGGTCCTGGGCAGGAACTGTAGCCATTGGTGCTACTGTGTCCATCAGGTAGAAAGCAGCCATCCATAGGTTTGTATGCAATCCTGTTTCCCTAGAAACAGTTTATAAGAAAGGAAAGGTATGGCTAGGAGGTTCATCTGTAATTGGGTTGGGATACAGGAAATTTCCTTTTCTTGCACTGGTGATGAGAGGTTCCACATCCATCACAACAGCTACAAAAGAAATAGGATCATTCTACAATATATTTGTGGTTTAGCCCTTTTAAAAATATGTGCAACTTTGCAAGCATTCAGATGATCAATGACTAAGAATTAGACCCTTAAGCAGAATTTTAAAATGTGCCTTTCATGCAGGAAATGAGATTGTTGCCCACCATACTAAAAAAGGAGAAATTGATGTTGATGACTTATATCTTAGGTTTCTTTGTATTTGGCTTTAACATAACACCCACACTATCTCCCTCCACATTCATATTTCCTGTTGCTTGTAAGAACTGATGGCAGCTGGGTGTACAAGGACTGGGCTACACGTTTTGCTCTTCTATGACCGCAATGAGTTCATAATTTAAGACCAAAAGGGATGACAAAAGAAAACAGATGATGGAGCTAAATATCAGCATCTCTTCCATCTGAGCAGCAGCTTAGTTCAGAAACTGCTAACATTAGTTCTAAGCCTCCCCAAAATATACAGTTGGTCTGGACTAAAATATTGCACACAGGAGAACATATTCTTACAAAAAGAACAAGGCTCCATTTCTGTTGGAAGAAAATGGAGGTACATTGAGGGCACAGCAGAAGACGTGGACCCTTCAAGAAAAGAATTTCTTAAACTAGATGGAACAAAGGGGACATTTAGGACAAACTCTAGCCCAAGACAGCATCTTCCAACTTACCGTATTGTTTTTATTTGTAAGGTATCTTGTATGGAAAGGTTCTAGTCCCATATCATTGCCAGTCTTGGGTATCGTTTGCTTGGGAGAAAGATGGAGCTTATAAATATTCAAAATATTTACAGCATGTGATTCTTAAAAATAAGAGGTATTTACTTGCTTGTGTTTATAATATCCAAACTGACCAGTTAATGATAAGTGTTGGCACACATTGCCTAAAGAGGCACATCGGGCCTCAACAAGGGCCAGAGCCTTCTCGGTCCTGGCCCCCCCCCCCTGGTGGAATGAGCTCCCGGAAGAGATCAGGGCCCTGCCGGAACTTCCACAATTCCACAGGGCCTGCAAGAGGGAGCTCTTCCACCAGGCATTTGGTGGGGCTGACTGACCCATAACACCTACAGGTGCCCCCAGACTGAGGGACCAACCCTACTGAGGGATTGTCAAGTTATTGTTGAAGTGCCGTTCTAATTGTTCCAGTTGATGTGTTGTTATTGTTATAATACTGTTATATTGATTTTGATAGTGTTCTATGTGAATGTTCAAAAATGGTTTATGTAAACCGCCCGGAGCCGTAGGGAAGGGCGGTATGAAAATATAAATAAATAAATAAATAGAATTTTACAGTAGCTATTTTGCCCTGCTGATTATCTGTACAGTAACCTAATTTGACTTGGGCTGGTGGGAGTGGTTGAATTTGACCATGCTGGAAGCATAGTTTAGTCAGCCATCTGAACCTGGTTCCAGTTCCCTTGAACTAACATGAACCTGGAAAGAGTTTTTATTGAGAAAAAAATGAGACCAGCTGTACTGGGCAACTCCATGTTTGGCATCAAGTGGAGGATTTTCACCAAGATTAAGGAGATTAAAACTCTAATGCCCACTGATAGTGGATAAAGCTTGATCCACTCATAAAACTAGGGGTATAATGCATCTAAAATGTACATGGTGCTTTGTTTCCAGCAGGCTAGACAGAAGCCAGATTTCCAGGCTGGGTTGCCAGGAAGTACCAGTGGTTTCTCACCCTTGTTTGTTAACTCTTTATAATGCAAAAAAGTACTAGAATATCATCTGCCCAGCCTACTTACAAATGATAAGCCTGTCTTCAGAGGGTACATTGCCAGAGCTCTTGGCAGCACAGTGAAGGAAAGGCTGAGCTGCGTTAAATTTTTAATCAGCAAACCGCTGAGCACTTGGTATGGGAAATGAAGCAGCGAATGACAATTCATCATGGAGAAGGAAAGCCAATTTTGAGTGTGGGAAGAGCCATAGAGCTTGTAGTTCTCAATTACGATGAAATGGCTTGGCATACGAAACTCATAGGAAGTTAATATAATTGAGTGGAGTAGCATTGATCCTGAGCCCAAATCCCAACTTGCTCAAAGCTACCCATCCTGTTCTTAGTCGGCTTCCTGGCTGACACTGTATGCTCTCTCTGAAGTTAAGTCATTCTGAATTCAGTGGGATGTGTAAAACTAAGAATCAGGCATACAGACTTGAATTCATTCCTGTTGAAAACATAACTGCATTTTTTTATTCTTTTGTTTGCAAGGGAAGGGAAAGTAGGAATAGTGGTTTCTGTTTCGTGATCCATTGTTTTCTTTCCAGTTGGTTGCTGCTTATGTGAGAATGATTAATGCTGGTTGGTACCTGCAAAGAATCTTCATTTCAAAGATGTTTCTAGTCCTGTTGAAAAATGTGGTACCAAATACATTCATGGATCAACAATGAGCAAGATCAAAATATGATGTTTCTTCATTCTTATTTCTCCACCAGTCATTTTTATAAGGAATGGCTTACATTTAACACACCTGAAAGTACTAATTTTAGAATGTGAATTCTGCAGTATTGCCTGGCTACTGAGTAGTTTGGCATCTGCCAGGCTGCCAGATTCATAAAATTATGCTACAAAATACTTTGTCAATGTAATGGCCTTTCCTGTTGAACACTTTATTGGTTCTGATGTCATATCCAGTTTAGTGTACTGATTTGTACTACTTTCATTGGAGTTAATCCAGTCAAGGAACCCTAATGCATAAATCTAATTTCTAGTTCTTTGATCCTTATTAATGAGACTCCACTCTACTGGGTCAAACATGTGGTGAGCTTCAGGATCCTGCTTTGTTCATCCCCCTTTCACAAGGAAGGTCTCTTCAGTTCTAGTTTCCTGAGCAAATTAGAAAGATGCAAATCTGTCTTCCTGTTAGAAAAATAACCTTTCTTTCCTATTGAGAACCTTGGTCAGGCTATGTATGTGTACTAGTGCTGAAATTTTATATATTCCTGGGGGCAAAGAAGTGAAGCAGGTGCCAATTGTTACAAGGAAAGGACTCTTCACACTTCTGTTATTCCAGGTATTAAGATATTATCAGCAGAATCATTGAATTCAAGCGCTGGTGATTTAATTATGGAGGAAGAAGCCAGACAATCTTTATGGATCAAAGATTTTCTATGGCAATTTTTTACAAGCTAACACTAAACTGTTAATAGAGACAGGTAGGTAGCTATAATCTGTCCCACCACACAGAGCGGAGGTCTTTTGACTATCAAGTCCACAGTAGGCATAGGGAATTTGAAGGGAGATATTAAGTGCCATTTTAATGGCATTTTTTTCTACATGGATACCTGAAAATATGTCAGAAAAGCACGTGGGGCTTGCTTATCCAATTCCCATTGAGTCATGCTACTATAAGTGACTTCTGTATCTTTTAGTGCAGTGTTCACCAACCTTTTTATCACCCGGGACCGGTCAACACTTGACAATTTTACTGAGGCCCGGGGGGGGAGTTAGTCTTTTGCCAAGGGACATCGCTGCTGCCACCTGAGCCCCTGCTCCACTTGTTTTCCCGCTGGCATCCCTGACTTCCCGCCTCCTGCTGGGGGGCGCTGCCAGCAGCAGATGCACAGCGCCACTCTGAGGGGGAGCCCCAGCCATGGTGGCCACTGGAAAGCACCAAAGTTGAGCCAGTGGCAGAGTGGCAGGGCAGCCCCCCAGGCATCATCCAGGGAGGAGGGCAAGGAAGAGCCGCAGCCCGGTACTAATTGATCTACAGACTGGTACTGGTACTGTAAACATGCAAAAACTTAATGGTGGATAAGTGTTAAATGGTGGGGTGTTCTGAAATTTATTAACAGTGACTAAATTAGTCTATATGGCTGGTTATTATTTGTTTTGGCATTTGCAGTATGGAAGCAGATGCTAGGATATTCTGCAAAGATTGACCCCTGGGCTCAAATACCAATTTGGTCACATCCTTAACTCATGTGCAGCTCAGTATGCTGTAAGGGGAAGATTTTATATGTTCTAAGGTTTGTTGACAGAGTGATATGTGAATTTGATATGGCTAATTTAAAATCTATGTACATCCAATGCCTTGGAGCTCAGTTCTCTACCTCCAAGAGGTATTAACCCATAAGGGGGCACATGGTAAAAATTGTAGGCTACCAGGGAGAGGCCTGGCCCTTATAACATTCTCAAAGTGGCTCTCTAAGAAACAGAAAATACCCTGAGCAACAAAACCGTCAGAAGTGGGGAACTGAGTTCCCTTTTCATGGAAATGACCAAGCTGGTTGAAAGGCCTACATATTCAAGTCAGCAAGTATACAATACTGGGAGAGGGCTACATAAAGGGGGAATATGGGATATTGGGGGGGAGCAACAGGGTACAGTATTCTACTGGGGGCCAACATAAAATAATAGTATAATGTATGTTAATTTGGGTGAGTAAACAATGGACAGCAAGTGGTGCAGGTTTGAGTTCTTCCCTGTTGCAAGGCCTCCGGCAGAGAGAGGCATTCATTGCTGAAGCTTCATAGCAATACCACCCACTGAATCCATCGGGTCACATATGAGGTCCAACTGGCAAATACTTACGCTGTTTCTCTTTTGTGTTGTCCTTTTCTGTGTAACTAATTGCTTCAATGCCACAAGAAGAGCTGTTGTTTTCTTCCGTGGTTGACGGCTCGCATAGATGCTCAGTATTGTTTAGCATATAATAAATAGCTAGCTGTGTTCTTGGCAAGAGAAAAAGAGAACCTCAGTGCATTCATTGCCAGTGAATCAGCACTTCTGCTGGTACAGGCAAAAGTAAGCAATTCATGTCAACAGTAAGGGAATCCACAGTAAAGGCAGGAAAAATTCTGTGAAGTGTTATTAAACAGCTGATGTCCCTTTGAAAAGTTCTCTTTCTTCATCTTTGCTAACTTGCATAAAGTTTTGTGGCACAGGACTCCCTGAGAGTTAGTGGGTAACCTGCTGTTAGCCTCTGAACTTCTCTTATAAGTTCAGTTGGCCACTGTTGGCAACAGTTGGCCACTGTTGGCAAATGTGAAGGTCCAGTAAATTTGTTGAAAGTGTCCTGCTTTTCCAATAGACTTGTTCAAAAATGTTATTGATAACTTTTTTCCAAAAAATCTGATGAAAATCAGCAACACATAAAAATGCTACCCCATCACTGTACAGCATAAAGAGATGACCAGAAATCAAAGTGGCTGTATCTTAACACCTGAGGAATGTTACAGGGAAGGGAGTTACAGAGAGACGTGCAACCCTTGTTGAAAAGGCCTTCCCCTGATGACCATCTGTTGCTGATCCAGAGAAGGGCTTCAGAAGGGGGCCCAAATGAATAATCAAACACAAACTGTAGTATAGGGAAGGTGGCATGGTGTATAGCTCAATCTCATCAGATCACAGAAGCTAAGCCGGGTTGGGAATACCACCAAGGAAGACTCTGCAGAGAGAGGCAATGGCAGGCTACCTCCACTTCTGACTTGCCTTGAAAACCTGTTGCTTAGGATTGTCATAAGTTGGCTGCAATTTGACAACACTTACACACATGCAACTATAGTAAAAGAGGCTTTGATTAAAATATAAGGTTGTATGTTTCTTCAAAAACAGAGGGCAATTCTTGCTTGGTTTGTGAAAGCTGTTACTTTTCAGTCTGCACTACACTTCTCTCTGCGTTTGGAAAATGGGGAGAATAACAAAAGGGTTGAACTCCTCTTGCTTCTTCAGAGGTTTCAGAGAAAACTGGCTGCATAATAAAGAGCTTCAGGCCACAATCTTAACATATACATTTGCATTCCCCTAGCTGCTGTATCTCCCTTTAGGAGAGGCACATGGAGACTGATGAGCAGCATAAGACTTGATGAGGTAGAAGTGTGTTTAAGTAGGTAGCTGTTTCCTTCACCACAAACTGGTAATTGAATTAAAGTCTTCTCTTCAGGTTAGTAACTGGATCCAGAATCAATCATTGGCCTTGAAATTTTACGTCCAGGGTATCAGTGGTTTGGTTTTTTTTCTTTAGTCTTAATTGAAATGTGCAGTACTGCTCTACTGCTGCTTTAAAAAAAATTGGTTAAAGATCTCTCTCCATCTCAGTTTGGCCTTGGGATTAGGACTTGGGCCTAGTTGAGCATGACACTTATTAGTAAGAAGAGCTTAACCACATGATACCTCTACCCTTTATTTATTGATTGAATTTTATACCGCTGCTCCCAGCAAGCTGGCTCATGGTAGTTCACAATAATAAAACATCAGAAAACAACATAGTACAATCCTAAAAAACATCATAACACAATTGCTAGCAATCCCCACAACACGTAACAAATAGCATGGTGGTAACAATATAAAAATAGACTTCTTCCTCAATGACTCAGAGCCCTTGTTGCCAGCATAGATTACAATTATAGAGAATTGGTGGTGGAAAAACCTGGGGATAGATCACAACACCCAGGAACTGGGGGGGACACTCTGTTTTTATACCCCATTTTTCACCATGTGAGGTAGGTGAAGCTGAGATAGCTCTAAGAGAACTGCTCTGTGAGAACAGCTCTAAGTGAACTGTGACTCACCCAGCTGCCTGGCTAGAGAATCACACCTGGTTCTTCAGATTAGAGGCTGCCATTCTTAACCACTACACAATGCTAGATGCTGGGCAGTGTATGACTAGCATGCTAATGTTGCAAAACCTGACTTCTCTATGGATCTGTGGCATGGCAACAGTATTTCTAGTGGCTGACTGTTAACAAAGGCAATATGTGAGTGCAGAAAGTTCTTCTTGCCTATCAGCATCACATTAAAATCTGGTCTCTGAACCATATTCCTTATCATTGAGGTATAAGCTCAGGGAAACTCTGCTTTCAAAACTGATTGTCTGAGAAACTTTCCCAGAACTCAGTTTGAAAGTTAACAGCTATTGGGTATGTGGGTGACATTAATTTCCCCACCAAAAAACAAGAACAACCCCAACCTCACACAATTTCTGTTCTGGAAAGGCCATTGCATATCTTTACTTTGACATTATTTTTCCTGTACTCATCTCTGGAACCTCTGGGGAAGATGTGGACAGACATGGCAAGAAGTGGTGTGGAAAATCTGGAATTTAGGTGGCTGGTAAGGGCCAGGACAAAAGTTGATAGCAATGTATGGAGGGGACACAGGGAGCTAAATAGAGCACTGACCGAAACCATTTTCTGGATCACAGATACTTGATTTTATGACTGAGTATTGTGCTTATTCTTTAAAAAGCTAGAATGTTCAACATGAGGAAGCCTATGTTTGACCAATAAGTATGTGTGCTGCCCTGAATATGACCTTAAAGTAATGCTAGCAAGTTCTTGATAGTATCTTCAGCAGAGCAGGACAATCAGCCTTCTCTCACCCCATTCTGGCATACTGGGAAACCTAAAGGAATGAAAGGTATTTATGCATGAGTGCATATTGCCCAGTAAGATCTACCTTAGGCTCAGCATGGAAGCAAAACAGTTGTCAGAGGTCTGTGTATTGATCATAATGTTTAACAGTTGCCTCTTACCTTTTGTGTCTGCCCCAGACACATATACCTTCTCTACACCAATGTTACTTATTCCTGGCAACCATATTCAGGCAATAAAGAGAATGTTCCAGAGGGCAACCCTATTGGTTTGCTACAGAACAGCTGGATTTAAGTGCAGGAGTATGTTAGGGACCAAAAAGAATTTGAGTGTAAACCTTTGAGAGCCAAAGCTTCCTTTATATCTGATGAAGGGAGCTTTGGCTCTTGAAAGCTTAACTGGAAAATCTGGTTGGTTACTAAGGTGCTCCTGGATTCAAATCAAGTCAATAAAAAGTTAAAGGTAACCACAGATATACATTCAGTGGCCAGCATATGGCTGATGAGACATTTGAACTGGCACTTTGCACATTGGCTCTGGGAATTAACTTGGTTTTCTTAACATCAGTTGCAAGAATTACTGGTAGACCATGGTAGGAAATGGAACAGTGGACAGAGGGATTGGATTGATCAAGCAGGGTTATATTTGGTGCTTTTGAAATGCAGTATCCTCCTTTGGCGCTCTTTTATTGGTAGTTTTGTGCCAGTTTAATGTGACTTTCAGATGTCATGTATAAAACTCTGGCTTGCTCATGTTAGTTCATGCATGTCTGACTACTTCCCCCTTAAAAAAATCTTGCTGACATCAGTATTTGCATTTTAAAACATGTTTAATTTTACAAAAAAACTCTTGTGGTGATAGGCTTGCTTTCATAAAAAGCCCCCCCCCCAAAAAAAAAAATGCCATATTCAACATTGTAGCAGCCAAACATTACATATGTGGAAGTTCTTCTGCCTCATGGGAGTCTGGATCACTGGGCTATTCAATCAGTTTCTGGATCTGTTTTACATTTCTGCATTTAACACCCTAATCGCAACGATTCTGGAATGATACCTTGGATGGATAAATACCCTATGAGAAGACTGGATAATATAGCCTAGTTTGAATTGGTGCCTATTTTAAAAATGTCTTTTATTGAATGTTGCTTTTTCTGGAGCCTTCTACAGAAATCTTTATTTTTCTGGTCTTTGCAGTCAGGTGCTAGCACGTGACAGATAAGCATCTGGTAACTACAAAGCACTTCCCTTAGTCTAAGCTGCCTACTTCTAAGATACTAGTCTTCCCTCCATATACCCACACATGCTGGTCTATGAGCATTTGTAATAGCTGGCCTGTTGCTGGTATGAGGTTACAACATCCTTCACTTTTATTCTAAGTAAGCAAAAGTCAAGGGAGATTACAAGATGCAATGTCATTCCATTCCAAGGCTCAAGGTTTTCAGAGGTCAGACAAGCACAGTAGTCCAATCCAAAAAGTCACGGTTTCCAGGGAGGTATTAGTACTTCAGCATATAGTATATGTTGCATTCCTACTCCACAACCTCCCTTGAGATGTTTTATTGTTAAATGCCAACTGCTAAGACTCAATCCTGCAGCAACTCATCATAACTCCCAGCAGGTAGCTGGCATCTAGTGAGTGTTTCTACTTTCAACTTGCAGCTCTGCTCTAAGCCTGCACTTTCACTTCTCTAATGATGCAGATGATCCTGGATGGCTGGAAATAGGCATCTGGTTTTCATCTGCTAGATTTGAGCTGGGGGGAGGTGGAGGTAATTCTGTATAAGCTCTCAGCTGTAATGTCTTGGCATGCTAGCACCTTCTCCTTTTTTGTGGGCCTCTGCTGCCTCTCATCTGTCTGTTGTGACCCCTTCCTCCTCTGGGGAGGTCAACCTCCTGGCTGACCCATGACATCATCCTTCTCCCTAGCCTAACAGAGTTGGCAATAATTTGATTAAATGTGTGATGGTCAGCTATTGGCATTACATTGCATTTCCTAATCATCTGAATCCATGAGAGATTTGAGGGTATTAGCTTGCATATTGGGACAACGGTTTAATTTGTTTTACAAGGTTGTCCCTAAAATTACTAAATCCAAAATGACCTCTGATTACTTAGTGTTCCAGAACTTCCTAGAGAAGCTATTCTTTGTTTGTCTGTGGGAAGAGTATAGGGCCTTGACAGCTGAGAGATGAGTGGAGACTAGTGTGTAGTCAGGTGTTTCTTTGTTCCATATGGAGTTTTTCTGTTTGTCACTCCTTATTCCTTCTTCAGGAAGCTAACTGGCACTTTGGGCCAAACTAGAGATTGCAGGTCCTTTGTGGAGAGAGAAATGTACATTTTAATGTCCAGTGGAAAAAATGTAGTACATTTCTCTCTCACTCACTGCAGGACTCTCTACGCAACAGATAGAGATCTAAGGCACCACAAAATCTATAAGTGATGCAACCTACAAATAACTGTAAGCCCTGTATGCATGGGACTTAAGTGCACTCAATCTATGAGTTGTAGAACTGTGCCACAGAAGACCAACAATCTCTAGTTTGACCCAAGTGCCAAAGAAGAGTAAGGAGTGCCTTCTGGGCATGGTGGAGATAGAATGTTCCCACCTTCTCTTTGAGATGCCATGAACTTCATAGCAAGGAATAGGCAAAAAAAAAAAAAGTTTGACAGCTATGATCACCCATGAGCCAAGTGTCTGATATCTTTGCTTGATCACTGTCTGTTTCATTTGGCTTTTAAACAGCTGTGCAGTAGCTGTGATGGAGGAGCTTCATTTCCTTGTCTCGTAGAGTCAGTTGCTTTTGCATAGCGAATGCAAACAGAGTTATGGGTCTACCCAAGATGATGGATGGTTGGGTCAGATAATTTAATGGAATGTGGGGGGAGAGTATGCCTTCTCTGAAGCTGTGGGTAAATGTGCATGCATGAAATAGTGGCTGTAGGGGTGGACTTTGCTAACAAATGGTAAGATCTTTAAAAGGGCCTGGTTTATAATAACTGGTTGACAGATTTGCTCACTCGTTATACAATTGGCTGCTAAACTGTGTGCAGAGACAATTGGTCTGCTGGGAAGGGGGGAAGTAGTGTTGCAGTTGGGCTGAGACTGGGATGTATGAAACTCTGCTGATTGCACTGTATGAATAGGTGAAAAATAACTGAGAAACAGGGCTAAAGTGTTAGAAAGGCCAGCTCCTAATTGTGGAACAGATGATGAGAGAAGCCTGTGGATATTCAGCCACCCCTACCAGCTGCCTTGAAACCACTGTAGTAGCTGCTCCCCAGAGATGAGCCTCTGCTAACCAAGCAGCATGGCAAATATAGGTTTTCCTGTTGCAAGAAGTGGAATAAGCTACTTGTAGAGCAACTGACTGCTAGGGAACCAAGGCCTCATGCACTGCCTCCTCCACACTGACAGCAACCCCTATGTGTGCTCCCCTGAGGGGAGACTGTAAGCAGATCTCTTAATTCAGTGTGCTTTTGGAGGGCAGTGATGGCAAATCATTGTTTTCATTAGGCCTTAGAAATCTGTTCTGTACCTGAAGCCTGGTGTTTGTTATCCAGTGAATTTCTGTTTAGGATTCTGATAGGAATGCAAAGCATTCTGTATAGGAGTGCTAGTGTCCTTACCCTAGGCAGGTTTTGACACACTTCTTCACCATAACAGGAAATCCTGCTGGTATGTCTATGCAATCAGTCACCGCGTCCGTGCAGACCTCCCCCCTCCCCCACACTGAAATCTTGTGCACAAAGCACACATTTTTGGCACAAAGCTTCCCTTCCCTCTCCAGTGGCCGTAATAGATGACTCTCTTTAATCTAAGCCATTTAAAATAGCCAAATGTGGAAGATGAGTTGTGTTTTGAAACGAGAACATGGAGACAAAAAAGATGAGATGTCAGAAGTAGCCTTCCCAAAGTAGCATGGGAAAGGGGGCTATAATTGCATTCATTAGCCATCAGCAGCTTATAATTTTCTGGAGAGTTTGGAGATGAAACATCAATTATTTGATTTTATTTACTCCTTTTGTGTTTGAAATGGCAACTAAGGTAGAGACCCTTGTCTAAATCATGGTGTCACAAATCAATGACTCCAAAAGCTGATTTGTTGGAAGGGAACATTTCTGTACCCTGTCTCCCATCTCCCTTCTGCAGCCTGGAATAGTAATACAAGGGGCACCAGAATACAAATCATGAGGCTTCTGGGTTCAGATCCAGTGTAATAACTTTTAGGTTTGCAGGAGCCTGATTCAGTAGATCCGAATGGGGAAAATGTCCATCCTATCTGGATAGGGGAAACTCCAAAGTTCTGGCCTTACCTTGTGGGTCCTATTTTTATCTACCACATTAACTTTGCTTTTATGCCTCCTGGTCTGCCATGCTCTGGGGCCCATTATATTTGGCATTATCAAGTACAAAGGTTGGGGGTCCTTGCTTCTTTGGGTATCTTCTCCTATTTCAGGTGGGGTTGAAATGGATAAGACTTCAAACATGCCTTTGTTTCACTTAGTGGCTGCTATTTGATGACATGTGGTTTAATCCCATATGGAAGTATTCTTTCTTTCTTAGTGGTGGGAAGAACAAAAAAATTGCTTGGTGCTCCCTTTCTGCAAATGATGCTAAGTCAGGAATCATTGAAAGACATCTGGGCTATTTGGACCTACGATTTTTTTTTTAAATCCAGGAATATTGCCAACTGTCTATTGCAATGTGCTTTCAAATTGAGGTTTAAAGTCATAAGGCTTGTGGAGGACCTGGAGGTCATCTCACCCAACACTGTGCATAAATTGGTTTCAAATGCTCTGGCAGATTGGCACAAATGCGAGTCCAGGCAGCGATGCGTAGGGGCGGGGCAGGGTTCCCAATAAGCAAAGCATGGTATGTACAAGGCAAAGTGGAGAACTAAGATTTATGTAGCAACAGTTAAATAATAAAATAAATTTATTAATTTATTTATCCAGGCTTCAACCTCCCTTTCTGTTTCAAAAATAGAAACTTAGTTCTACAAATCAGGGAAGGGACTAATGTCATTCCCTGCATAGAAGGTTAGGGTACCCAAACTATGTTATATAATTTTCCCAGTGACTAAGATGCAACTCAAACCCCTCAACATTTATGAATTTATTTAATGTAAAGTGTTTACCAGCTACATCATATCCATAGGATTCTCAAGACAGTGCATGAGAATTCAAAGCAATTTGTCAATAAAAACAAAGAAGCTAAGAGCAGCATGCTTTTAAAAAAATCTTAAATTTGGCAACAAATAAAAAGCATAAATTAAAAATAAGATTTATTTAACAGCAACAAAACTAATGGAAATGACTAAATTATCCCACCAATGGGAATACTTTTTTATAACATGGAGCCTGACTACATATATAGTAATCGTGAGGAAGTAGCTGTTAAGGTACCACCACAATTAAGTCCTGTCTTTTGAGGCAGTTCGCCTGACTTCAGTACATTATGCCATACTTGGTAGGACCTCTAATTATTATTTGAGGAGGTTTCCATTTAAGATAGGAGTCCTTAAGATGCTCAAGAGTGTAACATTCCAAATTGCTACATGTCTTATTTCCCTTTCCACCAGCAGGTCCAGAGGCCATTCCCAGCTACCCGGGCAGCATGACAGACGCTCCTCGAGATGCTGTCCTGAAGCAAGCCGCACCAACGCGGATAGAGAAACCGATGGCTGACTTTGGTTACGTTGGAATCGATGCCATCCTTGAGCAGATGCGGAGGAAAGCCATGAAGCAAGGGTTTGAGTTCAACATAATGGTAGTTGGTGAGTCTTTTCTCCTTGGGAGTAATATTCAGTTGTGTGATAACTACTTACGTTATCCTGGCAGGATTATTTCTTTCCATCCTTGTGGTGGGAATCATTTACCAACACATAGGTTTGGAATGTGGTGTGCTGTGATTTTTAAAATCTTTCCAACATATTACTAAACCTCCAAGCTTAACTGCAGGTATCTTATAGTGAGGCTGTCAAAGTGTTGATGCACTTTCCATACCCTTTTTTGCTTGACTGGGGTTTCAGAGGTCAAGAACTTGTGCATTTAAGAGGAAGCTGTTTCAGGTGGAATAACTGTACAGCTTAGCAGTACATCTAATTACATTTCTTCCACTAGAACTTGCTTGTAGAACTGAATTAAGAATATATGGGTAGGGCAAGTCACTGACATTAAGTTTCTTTATACACAGTTTGAGATCCTGTGTTCTGTCAGATGTCTAAGTATCATGCTATCGTTGCTTTCTGGCTACAGTCCTACCCATAAAGGACTTAATTTTAAAGTGAAAAGGCTCTCTGTTCTAGAGAATAGCACAGGGAAAATGCCCTCCTTTTTCCCATATCATGGAACATTTCCACAAGCTAATGGGCTGAAGGGGGAGAAAATGACACATTGATTAAAACATTGTAATTAAAATGACCCAAGGAGAAGCTGGTGTGAATTCTAAGGCTGGCTTGATGGCTTGCCAATGGGAATGGTTTCATAGTTTGTATAAAACAAGGCTTCTTTGGAATCTTGAATGACAGAATAAGCTGCTACCAGATTACCGAGCTTTATGGTGTTGGGAAAAGAGGTTCAGAAGAAGAATTGCAGCATTTGGCAATCATACTCGGTTAATAACATAAGAGCCCTGCTGGATAAGACCAATAGTTGATCTGGTCTAGCATGTCTCACACAGTGGCCAACCAGTTCTTCTCTGGACAGCCAACATGACATAGAAACTAAGACTTTCCCCTGATGTTGCCTCTTGGCTCTGAGATTCAGAGGATTCTGAATGTGGAAGTTCCCCTTTGTCACCATGGCTAGTAGCCATTGATACACTTCTCCATCACTCCGTCTAATCTGTTTATTCCTTTCCCCTTTACTACATACGGCAGCAAATTCCACATTTTAATCACTCTCTGTGTAAAGTAGTATTTCCTTTTGTCCATCCTGAACTTACTGCCCATCAGCTTCATCAGATCCCCTTGACTTCTAGTATTTTAAGTTATTTTTGTCAATACGCCATACCCCGTGTATAATTTTATAAAACGTTGTCATATCTTCTTTAAACTGAAAAATCCCAGAGTCTTCAGCATTTCTTCTCAGGGAAACTGCTCCACTACACCTAGTGCAATTAAGTTTGCTTGCATGCCACCTGGACCTGGAGACTTATCAGGCTTTAATTTCCACAGTGCGCCCAGAACTTCATCTCTGGTCAGTTTTATGTGCTGCCTCCTTATGTCACTTCTGTTTCAAGAAACAGAACTCGTGTGTCCTTTAATTAAGAATGTATTGGAAATGGCAGTGGGTCCGGAAAGAAACATGTGCCCCAAGTGTCACCAGAAGGGGCAATCTGATAACCACCTTATTTTTCCCACAAGGGTTGAGGAGTATCTTGGCTTGGATTCAGCTGCATGTAGTGCTGTCTGCAAGCCGAAGAAGCCCACCCTGCATTCTAATTGTAAAAGTCCAATCAAGTGTACTATGTGATGAGCTGCAGCATTTTGGGCTGCATTTGCATTAAATTGTCTCTCTAGCTAATGGTAGTAGCACTATAATACAGTGAGATTCGTAGCTTGACAGCTAGGACATTGGAGACCCAGGAATTAGTGATGGTTTCCAGGATGAATGATGCTAGCAGGTAAGTATAGGTGACCTGTTTACTATTTGAGAGATGTGGTAGAATTTCCTCATTTCTTAATCGCATGCTAAAGTGCTTCAAAACTGGTGATGATGTTCTGTGATTATCCATGGTTACTAGTCCTCAGTTTCTTTTTAGTGATTTGCATTTGTAGTGGAGTGCAGGTTTGTATATTCTGAGAGTTGGGGGACACAGTTCCTCCCTTTGTTCCAAAGCTTACTGAAGCTTGTCCAAAGAGCTACAGAAACCCAACAAAGAGCTACAGAATAGATCCCTTGGAAAAGAGTTACACCCAAGGCTTCCTCATTTCTGGATTCTGAAAGGAAGTTCCTTTCCTGGAACAAAGCTTACAGTTTTCCCACAAAAAACATTTTTGACCAGTCAGTAGAAAAGTATAAAAGATTTTGTACCCCTTTACCAAAATTAGTGTAGTGGGCAGAACTGGAGTTCCAGGAACAAAGGGTTGAAAGTCAGGAATATTCTCAGGGCATGACCGGATTACCAAATGGATGGAATTGGGGTGTTGAATCTCTTCTTCCATCCATTGGAGTAAAAAGGTCAGCCCACCTTCTGGGAATATTGATTTAGGGTCTTTGGGTATCTTGAAATTATATTAAAACATCCGTTATAGTATCCATATACACCTATTTAATATTGCATGTTTGCTGCCTACTGGAAAACAAAACAAAAACATCTCCCCAATTTTAGCTTTACACATTAAAATCAAAACCAAGCATGTGTGCAAACACCCACTCATCATAGACTACACAACCAAACATAACTTTAAAAAATAATCAAGGTATGGTTTCTCAGTAAATGAACAACCCCCCAATATATTCATGAAAATGTTAAATCAAAATTACCTCATGAAAACTGCAAGCGTTAAAATACGTTGCCATGTATAGACATTTCGTATTTAAAAATCTGAAGATTGTGAAGAAAGAGCAAGGGTGACAAACTGTTCCTATAAGAAGACCCTATCTCTAGCTCAACAGTCATGTCCCAGTTAGTGTAGGGGTCTCCAGGATGTCTTGGTGCCTTCTGGCACTTTTTCTGAGGCCTGCCAAATGTCTTTAAAAAGTAGGTGGGGCTTTTGCCCAGCAGGGGTTTTGATTGGCCGTTGGAGATCTGATTGGTTTTGCCGAGTGTTAAGACATTTATTTGAGAACAGCTGCCACCACAGCACTACATGAAAGTAAGCTGAGTGAGCAAGAAAATACTCTTGAACAATATATTCATATGTCAAACAGAGTTTTTGCCTGAGATGTTAAGGAGTTACTATTAGAGTTCCTTTACTCCCTAACATTTTGTGGCTGGCTCTGCCTCTTGTGACAGCCATTTTGTGGTTGTGCCCACTATCCAGTGTCAGAATTCCAGACATGCCACAGGCTAGAAAAATTTGTGGACCCTTGACTTAGAGATATGTAGGGAAACATCTATCACATTAAAGAATGCTTGGCAGATTTGTAGTAAGGTACACAACTCAAGCAAACGTGTGAATAAAAATGCCATTACATTGTAGGGTGGTTATTTATTTTCCCATTATAGAAGCAAGTTTACAGATGCTGTGTCTTCATTGTGCTGAATTTTTAGTGCAGTGTGTTTTCCTGATCAGTGTAGGGTCTTTGTGTCATGCAAACCCATGACAGGTACCATCAACAAGTTTGTTCCCCTTGGCACTCTGTGCCATTGGGGGGAGGATGCTTTATTCCTTCTTCTCTGCACATAGCTTGCATGATGTGAATCCGACATGCATAATTCTCCCAACCAACTATAATAATTGGATCTGATTAATCTGCACCCCTCTGTCCTGCTCCCTCAGCTAGATAGGCATGACTGCTTATCCATAACTGCTGTCCACTCTTATTTTGACAGTGCTCTCACCCTCACACTTTCCTTAGTTGTTCTACATGCACTTTGGCTGCAACATGTTAATATTTTCAGTGTTTGTGGCCTCTTTAACATTAACAATGTTATAGCCGGGGCTGTAGCAAAACATCATGTGGCTCAGTGGACTGCAAATGAAATTGGATCGCTACAGGCTGGTGGCTATTATGAAGAGCTTGGGAGATTTTAGTACTTAGAAATGTCGCAGTCTAATGCATGGAGATACTACCAGGGTTTATTATCGAGGGAAAGAAAATCAGGAAGTCTAACATTCTCTGGAAATGCCTCCTATACAACTTCCACAGGAAGTTATTAAATCTGGATGAATGAGAAAATCTCTACTCATGGGAAGCTTCCATTGCCCTGAAGACTGGAAATGAACTGGCATTCAATTCCTGCCAGATAGAGAAGCCCAGTCAGCCATGGCACATCCTTCAAAATGGAGCTCTACAGTATTGTATGACTGTGAGGCAGCATGTCTTTCCTGGAGTTGAGGGAGAGACCAGGCCATCATGCAGCTTTCAGAGTGAATGGACATCCTGGAGGAGTCAATGCATGTAACAGTTTCTCCTCATCCCATCCAGGAAAGAGACTAGTAGTCCTGTCTGCCACTTCCTGCATGATAGGGCCAACTGAACACATACAGGTCTGTCTTGTCTGAAGGCAGTGCTTACTTGCCTAAGGTGACCAGGTATTTAGTTATTTTCAAGCCTGAATTAAGCCTTGAGCATCATTGGGAGCTGCTGTCTTGCTTGTCTGTTTTTCACTTCCAGCCCCAAATCAACCATTTTACAAGTAAAGAATTGGCTTGCTATTATGTACATTCTTTCTGTGATTTGGTCCTGTTAAAATACCAGCGTGCTCGTTCTGACATTTTACTGTGATGTGTACCAGTCCTCTTTAATGCTTATTTAACCCATGTCTTGAGCTAGTGGGTAGATAGTATTTTAACAAATTTAAAATTTAGCATGGTTTTATTTAGCAGATCAACAAGTGAGGATACTTTTGTTTTTATTTACTAGAAGAAGAACTGCAGGGTTTTACCGACTGACCTAATTGTCCCAATGAATATCTGAATTTTGTTAGTCCTTTTGTTTGAATTGTTTTCTGTTTTTTTTAAATGGTACTGCAACTTACGTGGACTTAAGATTTTTAGGGAGTGAGGTATTCATTTTAGAATTCTTCCATTCCTCTTTTTGTGGCTTGATGGAAAATACTGCCAGGAACACGTTAATAGATCTGCTTCCCTTGTTTCGTCTGAGCCATAAACTATCCATGGACAATTGGAATATAGCCCTGGAAGACTGAACTGGCATCAGTCCTTTGTGTGTGCATGCCTGTATGCATACCAAGTATTTTGAGGGCATGTGTGGTATAATGCTTAAGAGTGCTTGACTAGGGCTTGAGGGCACCTGGGTTTAAAGTTCTTTGGGTAATTAATTTATGGTATTTCTGTATGGCTATAATGGTGACTTCCTCTTTAGAGGACAGCATAAAATATAATGGATGATTTGTAGATCTTTGGAAATGTCTATGGAATTAAAACGGCAACATTTCTTTGGACCTTTACTTCTTTTTTTCTTCTTTATGTCTGCTATGTTATCAGGAGTCAGCATATGGATTAATGTATTGCAATACTATTGAGATGAACTTATGCTTTTCCTTTTACTTGGTTGAAACATCTTGCTTTGCACAGTCAAGATAGATTAAAAAGTGAATATGGACTACTTGGACCCATCCATGTGCTGTGGTTTATCTTGATCGATATTTCTGAATGATTTATTTATTTTTATTATTTATTTGATTTATATCCCGCCACTCCCATACAAGGGCTCACGGCGGGTCACAAGGTCCTCTTAGGGTTGTGCACAGCAGCATCAGAAGCAGCCATTCCAGGCCTACGAAGCCAGTGCCATGCCACAGGGGGGGAGGCCCTGGTGTACAACTCGGTGCACATACACAGGCATGGAGCTCCACGCCTGCGTGTGTGCGCCGACTGATACACCAGCGCCTGTGCCTCCCCCCCCCCCCGTGGCGTGGCACTGGCTGCATCAGCCTGGAATGGCCGCTTCCAATGCTGCTGTGCACAACCCTAAGAGGACCTTGTGACCCGCTGTAAGCCCTTGTATGGGAGCGGCGGGATATACTTCTTAAGATTAGGCCACCTTTTATGATTTCTAGCAAGATGTTACTTTGCCTTGCATCCTGTCTGAATAGCAATTCTACAATAAGGACTCACACATTCTGGGAAACAGGCTGTTTGAACCCCTCTCCATAAATCTTCCAATTCATGAATCTCATGTCTCCTTCACTTCCTGTCAGCTCCCCACTGAAACCAGTCTAGCAATTCTGGACTGTTTCCTTTTCTCTTACCTGTTAGGTAAAAACTTGGACTTTGCATAGTCAGCTAAAGTTTGGCATAAATATCCTCATACATATCATCATCTGTAAACTAAACCAGATGTTTATGTAGTCTTGGGGTGCTTTCCCCTCCCTCATCATGGTTTTCATATTTCTTCCGTTCTGTGATTTAATGCGTGCTGTGAAAAAGATCTTGAAAGGTCTTTCATTGGTGACCAGTAAACTTTCACATCATATGGGCAGTACAATTTCACTGGGTGGTTGATTATTCCAGCACTCACCTTGGAGCCTCCCCCCTTGCTTTAAATTAAGATATTTGGAGGGGGAGTGGAGAAAATGAAATACTATCCATCTTTTCTTCAATGAGTTCAGGGCAGCATACATTATTCCCCCCCCCCCATTTTATTATCACAACTCTATGAGGTAAATTATACTGTGACAGTGACCAGGCCAAGCTCCTTAGCAGGGTATGGATTTTACCTTAGTGTCTCAGATCCTGTTTGGATGTTCTAACCACTATACCACACTGCATAGGATAATAGAAGCAGCCAGTCAGTCCTTCCTTCCTGGCTAAATTAGCCATTTCAGCCAGAGTAACATATTAGAAGTTCATGTCCAGCCTCTGCCACCTATCATCCTGCTGGATGTGGTTAGTTGAGATATGGATTTTTCTGGTTCTCTTAAGCCACGAGTGGAAACTGGAAGGAACTAGTAGCTTTGTTTTAGGCAAACAAAACCCTTCAGTTTGGGTATTAAAAGTAATTGTCTTCCTCTTCTGAGAGATAGGATGTCTGTAAACCATGCACCTATTTCCTGAATTCTGAGTATGACTAACCACTATGATGCTTCCCTGCAACTGCTTTTGCCTAATCAAGAGAATCATTTATTTCTTAACTTGAATCTTTGGTTTATTTGAATTTAAATTACTTTGGGACAATGGCTACATGCCTCTAAAAAGTAATAGTTTGCTATCTTGAAGAGCTGGAATTTTTTAGTACCCATAGAAGTCATGGCTTACAAGCTGCTATCTTTATGATCCTATAATTAAGTTTTTAGCTTAATCCTGATTAGTTGTATATCCATTATTCAATGCCTACTGAAAAATCCTGACATACCTTTCAGATGTATTAGTACTTAGTGTGTGTGCCCTCATTCAAGCGCACTTGCTCTGGAAATAACTACATTTGGAATCTAGTGATTAGAAGAAGGAAAAAGGACCCTGTAACAAAAATGTAAATTAAGATGGAAGATAATTTAAAGTCTTGAGGATAGGGACAGTTTTTTTTTATTTTGACTGAGAAGGTATTTCAGTACATTGTATAACTGTGCTGTATTCCTTTCAATGTTTTTCAGTATTTTTAGAACAACATATAGGTATGTCATAAAACATATACAGCTAATACTAGGAAATTTCATTTTATGATTGTCAAAATCTTTGTTTGTTTTGAATGTGAGATGCATATTCCCTGTTAAGTTACTGGTATAGGCAACTCACTGGTAGCCTAACTTATCTCCCAGAAGAAGCAGTTTTGAGCTCCTTTAAGGTAGGGAAGCATACCAGATAAAAACAGATGCTGAGTCCAGCAAGATGGAAAGTTTCTGCCATTTTGGTCTAAGAAAATTGGGATGAACCTCTTGAAAAGAGTCCACATGTTTTAAGCAAAGGTTGCAAACAATGTTGCATAACACCAGATCGTATGCCCTTAAAGCTAGCAACCTTCAAAAAGACAATAAAACATAAAAGGGTCTTCCTTTTTGTTTGTTGAGGAAAAATTGGGGAACTTGTTTGAACGTTCTTGTCTTCACCAAGTTTTAATATCTGATACCAAGAAGTATCACATGTAAGCAAAAACTGCCAAGAAATCTTCCATCAGGTTTTAAAGACCTGTCTGTGTACCAGAAACAGTTACTTGTTTGTGACAGATTATCTGTTTTTATTCAAAGTTGCCTCATTCCTGTTGCCGGTTAATCTCATAAGAACTATACCTGTTCATTTCCCCTCAGAGTTAAATAAAATTTGTGAACTACCATCAGCCTCTCATATGCCATTATCAAACCAGGATGTAAGGACTTTAGTCTCTGCCCTCAGTTCCCTAGGCTGAGTCAGGTTTTACCAATATAAATTGAAATGACTGAGTGGGACAGCAAAGAAAAAAGAAAAGGAAAAGGGGCTGCTCAGCCAAAAAGAAGACGAAGGGACAGCAAAATCATCATAGCAGCACTAGAAATAAAATCTTGTATGACTTAGTTTTGTGATAAGGCATGTGAGACAACATTAATGTTATCATTGGATAAGATATGGTACACTTACTGTGCATAATCAAATGGTATCATAATACAGTTTAAATCTAGTTCAATAGACTATTAGACTAGATATGGTCTGTTAGTAGTGAAACAGATGAGTTTTCTTATCTGTGCATCCTGTTGCTTTTCAGGTCAAAGTGGTCTAGGGAAGTCAACCCTAATCAACACCCTCTTCAAATCAAAAATCAGCCGTAAATCTGTGCAACCAACTTCTGAAGAGCGTATCCCCAAGACAATTGAAATCAAGTCCATCACACATGGTAAGCCCTTGGCAAGAGATCAAGAAAATGTCTTGTTGGGGGAGAGGGAGAGTCCAGAGAGATGGGAATGGGACCTAAGAAAATCCTTTCCTTTCCTTGACCCTTAAAAAAAATGGTTTCTGAAGCATTTTAAGGTCTCTGGGTTCCAAGGACCTTTTCAGGTGAATAGGAATGTGCACAGAAGGGTTTTTTATCATTAATATTCTGCGTGGTCCCACATGAGGACTGCGCAGGAGCAGTCCTGCCATCAGAAAGGTCTTCACAGCAAAAAGCCACTGGGGGTGTTGTGTATCAGAGCAAAGATCTTTGTTGCCGCCCAGTGACTATGTGTTCCCCAGCAGTGCCCCTACCCTCTTTTGCCACTAAAGGAATACATTGGTCTTTGTGAATTTCCTAATTTCATCTGGTGACATCCATTATGACTCAAAAGGTACATTTCAAGAAGTATACCCATTGCAGTGCTAAAATGACACAAACAAATGGTCATGATTTATATCTCTTCTGTCTGGGTGAAGAGCATAATTTCCCCATGTGGGAGAAGGCCTTTAAAGCCTCAGATCTCATGGCTAAATTGACTCAGGAAAAATCTTCTATTGTAACCTCCTCAGAATCAGCATGTTCACCTCCACCTCCTGGTTCCGTATTCAAATGGGTTCACTCATGTTCACACTCTCCTTTAATTTCATCACTCTCTCTTCTAAATCTGTGGGCTTTGTGTGAACCACCAGTCAAAAAGATGAAGGTTAAGGAGAAACACAAGAATGCTTCAGAACAGTGGGTTTCGATCTGTACCACAGAACTGACACAGTTGTTCCTTGACAGATTGAGGACTCCCTCTCTAAATCTGAGATCTCTCCCATTTTCCATTTTGGAGGGTGAAATTGAATTGCAGCTTCCATCAGATACAGTCCAATACAGCTTTGAACTGGAGCACAAGCCACCAGTTCTCTGCTTATAGCCTCAGTTGCCGATGTGATGGCCATTGTACCTGTATTCAATGCCTCTAGACCAGTGGTCCCCAACCTGCGGGCCGCGGCCCGGTGCCGGGCCGCAAAGGCCATGGCACCGGGCCGCGGCTCCCTCTCCCCGCCCCGCCCCCGCAGTAAAAAACTTCCCAGGCCGCAAGCTTGCGGCCCGGGAATCTTCTTTACTGCGGGAGGCGGGGAGAGGGAATCAGGGCCGGGCCGCGCCTGTGCGGGCCACGCCCGCTCGGCCCGATCCGCGAGCGCGGCCCGATCCGTGGGCGCGGCCCGGGCGCGGCTCGTGGGCGCGGCTCGGGTGCGGCGTGGGCGCGGCCCGATCCGTGGGCGCGGCCCGCGGGCGCGGCCCGATCCGCGGGCGTGGCCCGCACGGGCGCGGCCCGATACCCTGCCGGTCCCCAGCCTCGGAAAGGTTGGGGACCACTGCTCTAGACAATATTGCCTGGCCCAGGGATTCAAGTTTCTACCATTGTACTTTGTACCCATCATCAGCATTGATGTTCTATAGACACTGTTCAGCCATGCCTGTTAGGGGAGAGGAACCTTCAGTTGAGTCCATTAGCTCCAGTATGGCATTGGATCCGAGCCCAGATGAGACAGTGGGAGAACTGATACCGCATGATTCATAATCCTTGGAGATTGAAATTGTCACTAGAGAGCACAAACCCAAAGATAAAGATCTTGAGACACCTGTACTCTGGCTCCATGGGAATCTGCTTTTTGAGTCCTGTAGAGTCTAGGGTAGAGGACCTTTCATAGGAGGACCTCTCACAAGAAATCTGATATAAGCCTACATCAGTTCAACCACTTCTAGAAGGGTTGAGCACTTCTATAGCATCAAGACAGAACCATCTTCATTGGCTACAGAAGGAATGCAGCCCATAGTTGGCAGGGTTCCCACTGCTCCCACTGGCAGAGAGGGAAGGAAGTTGGAAGACTTGTGTTAAAAGCTATGTTTGTCTTCTCCCTAGAGCTTTCAAATTGTTAATTATGAGACCATCACAACAAGCTACATGTTGTTTCTCTGAAAGAGAATGATTCTATTCCTGGAGCTCCTTCCTCAGGATAAGCAACCTCTCATGAGGGTTCTAAAGGCTAAGGCCATGAAACTGTCTAAACAGCAGATCAACCCTGGGAGGCATCATGTGGATTCTGCACTTCATGCCATTGTGAATTGATTTTACTCAGACACCTGGTTGCAGTCAGTAATTCTTCTTCTGGAGATCAAGTACTAAACAGAGGACTTACCTTTTGAAGGGTCCACACTGTTTTCAGAGAAGACTGATGAGACACTCTCCTTTATTAAGAAAAATAAGCAGATGATGAAATCTTCCCAGCCTGATTCGTGTCAGTATTCACACTGATCATTTCCCCATCAGACCTACCAGAGGGACTATTAATATGCCAACTCTCAAGGTTTCCAGTGTTCTCTCTCAAAACCTCTAACCACCCAAAGGGTATTCTAAGCACAGGGCTGCTAGAGTCATTCTACACCAATGCACCAACCACCTCTACAACAGAAACAACTTCTCAGAAGTTGGTGTTCTGATTAGAGGTAAACCCTGTTCTTGTTAAGTTTGGGGACAGTTAGCCCAGTTAGCTTCTGCTTCAGAGGCCATCAGTTCAGATTATTGCTCTCTTGGATGTAGTCAGATCAGTTATAGATTGGAGTTTAAGGAGACACCTCCATGTTTTTTTTCAGTTGAAGGCTTCAAACTAAGCAGCATCTACTTACAGAGAAGGGTACAGTGGAAGAAGTGTTAATTCTCAAAAGGGCTCTTTTCTAGAATGTTCTTGGTTGATCAGAAAGGTTGGGGGGGGGGTTAGCCCATTTTGGATCTTAGAGATCTCATATATTTTCTTACATGGTTCAAAGTTTTGTATGGTTGCTGTTACTTCAATTTTACAATTATTAAAGCCCAAGTATTGTTTTGTTGTTGTTGATCTGAAAGATGCTTACTTCCCTATCTCTATCCACCCTCAGTATTGAAAGTTCCTATGATTTGTGTGTGGAATTCAGGGTTTTCAGTATTCAGTTCTCCCATTTGGGCTCTCCATGGGCCCCAGAGCATTCTCAAAATGTTATTGCTCACCTATGTTTGCAGGGTCATCACATATTTGGATGACTTGTTTGTGGCAGAATGCAGTGACCAATTAATAAGACATTGTTACCTGTTTTTTGAGACTGGCCAAAGATTGGAATTTCTTGTCAACTGGGAAAAATCCCATTTAGTTTTGTCCTGAAGTAGGGAAGGGACTTCTCCCTTTAGATAGAATAGGAACTATGTCTTAACAACAACAACAACAACAACAAAAGCCTTTATTGGCATAAAACACAATACAGGTATGGAAACACAAAATAGTACAATTATAAGAATCAGACAGAGTTACTCAATTTTGTTAAAAACAAGGAATTCATTCTAAAAACCTTTGCTAAAAATTTTGCCTTTACTGACTAACCAATTTACTTTGAACTAATTCCAATCAATTCAGGATATATTTCACCTTCTGGGTTATATGACATGAATAGTGGCAATTCTGTAATTTGCCGCTTTACACATGAAGTCCTTATAGACTTGGTTCTTATCCTGATACAGGGTAGATTTGTATGCCCAGTGGCATAGATTTTTCTATCTACAGACAGATCTGGGATTCCTGAACATGAGATTGTTTTTACCTTGTAAGTTTCTCTCTTATATTGGAGTGTCCATTTTGAAGAATTGTCCCTTTCACTTACCTTTAATGCATAAGCCTTCCAAAGTATCTTCAATGTCCCTTAGCTAATCTTTCAATTAAAACTTGTTTATTTGGTAGCCATCACTTTTGTTAGAATTAGTGAGTTCGTAACTCTTCTGATGGATCCTCCATTTTTGAAGTTTTCCCCTGAGAGGGTGGTGTTACATCCCAGACTCAGATTTCTTCCTAAGGTAATTTCTAGGGTCCATGTTTCCTTTCCCACAACTGAGTCAAAGAGCAAATGACTCTTGCATTCCCTGGAAGTTAGGAGTGCCTTGGTTTTTTTTTTTAACCTTTTTTTTTTACCTTTTTTTTTAGGGGCTCTAGAGTTCTGCAAGGGTAAAATACTATTTTTATTTGTTTGATGGGTCCCAATAGAGGCAAGGGAGCTTCCTTTTAAATGTTTTCTTGGTGGGTTGTATCTATTGTTAAACATATTTATTTATTTATTATTTAGATTTATTTTCCACCCCTACTGGGAACAGTCTCACAATGGATTAAAATAATAAAAATATAAAATCCCACATTGTTAAAAACATTAAAACCAACCATAGTCCAGTGGTGAAGAAAAAGGCCCACTCCTCCCCATCCAAGTGCCTCAGGAAAAAATCCCAGGGTGCCAGTCATTCTGATTAATAATAGTAGCTGATCTTACATGTGGAGGGACCCCTAGATCTTCTGTGCCCTGGCCTGAACGGAAGACCTGGTGGAAGAGTTCCATCTTATAGGCCTGCAGAACCGTGAAAGTTCCTACAGTGCCCTCAGCCCTTCCAGGAGCTTATTCCATCAGGTCAGGGCCAGGACTGAAAAGGACCTGGCCCAGGGCAGGTGAACCTCCCATGGGCTAGAAATCGCCAACAAATTAGTACCTGCAGAGTGTAAAGCCCTGTGAGAAGCATAAGGCAATATGCAGTCTTCTTGGATATGTTATAGCAGGGCTGGATTAGAGTGTGGGCTTATTCTGTGAGACCTATAGCTTCTTGCAAAGTTTTCTGTGATGGAGTGTCATTAACTGAGATTTGGTAGGCTGTGACTTGTTCTTCAGTTGACACCTTCATACATCATTATACCATGGGCTTGCAGACAAGAAGGGAAGTTCAAGTGAAAGAAAAGGCAGTTCTGCACTTACTTTTCAATTAAAGGAGTGTGACCCATCACCAGGTGAGTAGCTTGCTAGAATTCCTATGTGGGACAGAAGATCAATAATGAAAACATGATTGCACTTACCTGTAACTGTACTTCATCAAGTATCTTCCATGCAAGCACACATCCTCTCCCTCCTGCACTGCTGCATGTTTGTCTTTGGCTGAGCTAGAGATACAGAGGTTAGGGGGCACTACTGGACAGGAGCATGTGGCCCCTGGTTAGTAAGAAAAATCTTGACTCTGGTGCTTGACCCTGGATACTTTTAGCTATAACATTTTTCTGATGGCAGGCTTGCTAAGTGTAGTCCTCATGTGTATCTGCAGAGAAGATACTTGATGAACATCAATTACTACATTCCTGTTTCCTCCGTTGTCTATGGCATCCAGGTCTTGAATTTATTCTTCATCTTCTCTTTCAGATATTGAGGAAAAAGGAGTTCGTATGAAACTCACAGTTATTGACACCCCAGGTTTTGGAGACCACATCAACAATGAAAACTGGTGAGTGGCTATGAAAAGGAAAAGTGTACAAGGGCCAGTGTGATGGAAAGGCTGTGGAGGGGAATGGTTGAGTGATTCAGGAGATGTTCCAGCAGGCTACATCAGAGCAGACAAGGATTAAGAGCACCTCCACCATCATCATTTGATGACTCTCTAGTACAAACCAGTCTTTGTTTTGGGGTGAGTTATTCAAGGAAGAACTCTGAGCTACAAAAGCTGGGGGAAGGATATAATCTTTATAAGCTGTGAGAGTACAGCTTCTATGCAAAATAGTTGATTGAGTCCCGCTGTTGCTTTGATAAGAAGTCTGTCCAGCAGGATAAGGGGAGGTCAGATTATTCAGTTTTCCCAACAACATGACGGTGGATACTGAACAGAAAAATGCTTATGTTTCAAGGGGATTTACAGCGCTAACAAAGACTCCAAAACAAAACTTTTCATGCAACCTAATTCTTTTGCCACGCAAAATATTTGCAATGCCTAATAACCTAATTCTAAGGTGCCTTAGAATTAACACATGTTTATATGTCAAAGTATGCATGTATGCAATAATTTGACCAACCTTGAAGGCTGAAACATGTTTGGTCCTGTTTTAATGTGATTCAAGGTTATCAGCCAAGAGGTACAGAATTGTTGGTCCTGTCTTATTGATTATTGAATTATATCATTGTAGTAGCAAAGCTCATTTTTAAAATGCGCCATAGAAGGACCGGATGCTGGAGGTTGTAAGGGCCCCTGCAGAGCAAGATGGCTGAGCTTGCCAGCTAGGCTGCTGTGCTCTGCAGATGCCCTGCTGCCCTTTTGCCTTCCACTCTTGCTCCTGCAGAGCAGGGAGGGCCAGGGGGTGAGCTGGGCTGGATGCCCCCCCCCCCCAACTCTCCCTGCTGCCAGGAGGCTTAGGAGGTAGGTGATGCAGGTGCAATCGGAAGGCACCAAGCTGAACTATATATAGGCTGAATCCTGTACTTTGCATCCATGTGCATTTCCATGTGCATTTCATGATATACTAGATTCAAAGCCCGCCCCTAAGCCAGCGCAGCCATCCTGGGGAAGCCTTCCTCGGGTGCCCCCCCTTCCCACCAACATTGTGGCTTCCCCGGGGGCCTGCTCAGAGGGCCCCAGGGAAGCCATCCCCAGCCCCCTCCCCAGCGGCGAGCCCAGCAGCCAGACTGCCTACTTATGGTGGTCATTCTGGCTTCTGGGCAGAGCTCTAGCTGTTGCTGGTGAGGGCCCAATCGGAAGGCGCTTTGTGGGCCCAATCGGAAGGCCAGAACTGCTGTCCGTCCTGGTGAGGGGCCAGTCGGAAGGCGCAAAGTGCCTTCCAATTGGCTCCTCACCCGGACTGGCCCCACCCACTCTCCGCCCACTAAGGGCTTAGCAAAATATGATACCACTCACCGAGCAGTTCCAGATGCTGTGGGGAGCCTTCTTGTGTTAGACAGTTTAGGGCTGCTGGAAAAGCATCAGTGTAGCACAAGCAGAAGTACCTAGCACCAGAGGAAATGTGTTCTACAGTGAAGGATGGCCTCTGCAGTGCCTGTAGAGAAGAACATGTGGAGCAGAAGTATATTGGGAATACCATTGGGAATTGTAGTCCATGGACATCTATCTGGAGGGCCGCAGTTTGACTAAAGGTAAAGGTATCCCCTGTGCAACACTGGGTCATGCCTGACCCTTGGGGTGAAGCCCTCTAGCGTTTTCTTGGCAGACTCAATACGGGGTGGTTTGCCAGTGCCTTCCCCAGTCATTACCGTTTACCCCCCAGTAAGCCGGGTACTCATTTACCGACCTCGGAAGGATGGAAGGCTGAGTCAACCTTGAGCCAGCTTCTGGGATTGAACTCCCAGCCTCATGGGCAGACAACTTCAGACAGCATTTCTACTGCTTACCACTTTGTGCCACAGGAGGCTGCCATACCTATTTTAAAGCCTCGGTCTATTATGTTGTAGATATGAACAAGGTAAACAGAAAATTTAGGAAAGGTTTTGAAACAAAAGAGTGAGTGTGAAACTGTCACCTGATCTTCAAAAATTATGTCTGTGTATCTTCTAGCTTCTCTCAGTTCTCCATGAATGAGGAGAGTCATATGCCTACTCTTTCCTGAACAACTGCCATGGCAACAAGATGCAGACTGTGACGTGGGAATGGTGCAGTTCCTGAGTATTCCCATGAGCTCAGCTCTATTTCTGGAAGGTCACATCAGAGAGAGCCTCTGTAGGGTAGAACACAATTTTAAAATTTAGGACTAAATGGAGACATTGGGATGCATGTATGCATGTATTTTATTGAGTTTTTAACTTTAATAAATATTAGTACTAAATTTTAAAAATGTGTTCTACCCTATAGAGGCTTAAATCCATTTCCCTTATTTTGACTTCGATTTGGGTCAGGATATTTTCTCCTTTTGTTTTGGACAGATCAGAGAGATCTCACCATGTTCATATAACATCATATGTTGTGAATGGATTTCATCCTGCATTGGGAAAATATATAGAACATGCCACATTGGGGCAGAAATGAGATCCACTTAGAATTAACTCAGAATGGTTTGAGTGGGTTAGAATTGAGGATCACATTCCTTTTCTAGGACACATTGAAGTGTGCTGCTCAGATTTGGTTTCTTTAACAAGCATTTTTTTTTCCTGCACAGTTGGCAACCCATTATGAAGTTCATCAATGACCAGTATGAGAAATACCTCCAGGAGGAGCTCAATATTAACCGGAAGAAGCGGATACCAGACACCAGGGTCCACTGTTGCATATACTTCATCCCTGCTACTGGTCACTCGTATGTATGCTCATTCTTGACCATTTCATCCTTTGTCGTGCAAGAGTTAAACAGATGTTGTGCCCTATATTCTGGATGTGTGTCTACTACTGGCTGAAATTTTTGTATCCTGGAAGCTGTCTGAATGGCCCTCCCTAGTGCTGCATTTTCCCAAACAAGGACTTCTCTTGCCTTCCATTTTTCAGAATCACACAGAGCTGGAGGATACCCCAGTGGGCCATCCAGTCCCTACCTTCTTGGGGACTTAAAGATCACACACTCCTGACAGGTGCTCTTCCAATTTCTTCCTGAAAACTTCCAACAAAGGAGATCCCACCACCCTCCGAGGCAGCATATTCTATTTACAAACAGTCCTCACCATCAGAAAATACCTTCTAATATTTAAGTGGAACCTCCTTTCCCATAATTTGAACCCATTACTCTTAGCCCTTGTCTCTAAAGCTGCAGTATACAGGCAGACACTACCCATGAGCACACACATGATTTTCTGTTAGGACTGTGTGCTTAGGTACTAATCCCAGAACATCAAGTAAAGGACCTATTCCATAGACTGTCCTCCCTGGGAACTTTCCTACATAGCCACTGAAACATTAAGTTTCCTGACAGAGTCCTCCTAATGGTGCCCTGCAGCTTGCCTCTCTCCCTGCTGTTTGCACGGCTATTGGTGCCTAGAAGTCTGCTTGGTTTATTCCCCTTCTTCCAGGAACATGTGTTTCCAATATAAGACATGGTTTTGAAGCCATGAGGCCCTCCATTACTGACTTTTACATCCCTGCAATTGCTTTTGGCTGCAAGTAGCATACTACCCCTGCTAGGGGTTAGGTTTAGGTGTTCCTGCCATGGATGGCTTGTTGCTTTCCTGCTCTGATGTCAAAGTGGACATGTGTTTTTTGGTTGCAGTGGTTTCAGTTGAGGATACAGATCTATTGGGACAGAGGAAATAGCAAGACTTTTTGAAGCCTCATGTTTCAGCTGTCCAGGAGATGTTGCAGCTTTCCGCGGGGGGGGGGGATTGGCTTCAATGGGGACAGCAGAAGCCATGTGGAGAGTGTTGGATTTATTCTAAATGCTTATAGAAATGGGCTTCTGACATGTTGCCAGTATAGTAGAAATTCTTCAGCTTGTTGTATGATGTACTGTTTAGTAGTGGTATTACAGAAGAACAAACTAGCTGTAAGGAATGCAGAGTTTTTCAGTGGTTGTAGTAATGCATTCTGAAAACTGCGTTCCCAGAACTATTGTGATATGGTCTTACACCTAGTGTAATTCTACGTTCTTCTTGCCCTTTCCCCAGAACCAAAGGGGACACAATGTCAGATCATCCTTCACCACTGCAGCCCCATTCCTCCAACAGTCTGTGCATCTATGTTTTTGCCTGGCTACTTCTGGCATGCAACGAGTTTTGCTTGCATGTTGTTTGGGCACCCACTTTTTACCAGCAGATGATGGTATTGAATCCCCATTAAACCTGGTAGGGCTTTTAGTCTCTATGATGATCCTGTCCATCTCCTTCCTCAGAGGCAGATTTTCCCTCCCCACAAAATTCTGTTCCCTCACTGACTGAGCCACCCAAGTAACATGGTTTATTGAAATGAGTAAACACTGTTTTAATACATAGCAGAATGTCCTGATTATCTCACGATAGTTTTCTTGATAATATAGATCGAGAAATAATTGTAGCATAGTTCCTTTATGATGCTAGAATTATTCGATCTGAAAATTGTTACCATATATACATGAGTATAAGCAGACCTGAGTATAAGCCGGGGCACCTAATTTTACCACCCAAAACTGGGAAAACATATTGGCTCGAGTATAAGCTGAGGGTGGGAAATGCAGCAGCTACTGGTAAATTTACATTAATTGAGGCATCATTAGGTTAAATGTTTTTGAATATTTATTTCAAAGAAAAACAGTAAACTAGCTTTGTAAGTGCAAAAGAGGGTCAACAAGAACAATATGGTATCAGCAATAACTTTAAAAGTGCAAAAACCTTAGCACAATCAGCAACCAAGCAAAACCACAAGCATTAAAATCCTTCAAAACTGGATTCCTCATCCTCATCTGTATGTCTAAACAGAGCTTCTGCTGTAGCTCGTGTGAGGTTGTCAGCATAGACATTGTCATCACCACTGAGTTTGCAGTCATCACCATCACTGCTGTCGTTCTCAAACAAAGCGCTGTCTTCACTCCATCCATAGCATCAGAAAGCAAGGGGGGAGTGTCACATGGACACCTTCCTCCTCATCAGGATTATCATGTGAACTTACCCTACTGACCTCCAGTGGAGGAGCTCAGGGTGACCTAAGTGCTTAATCCATGCTTCATCATCACAGGCTCTCCCATCCAGCCTCCCCCCCCCCCACCAACAAATACAGAAAAGTCAAGAGGATGAATAGCTGCTGGTTTTTGTGCCCCGCTTTTCACTAACCAAAGGAGTCTCAAAGTGGCTACCCTTCCTCTCTTGCTGCCAGACACCCTGAGAGAGCACTGACAGAACTGCTGTGAGCAGCTCTGGTGGGAGAACCAAACAGTGCCCCCAAGGCCAGCAAACCAGAGCAGAACAACAGTACCTGAAGTTGGTAGTACAACAGCTACCAAACTGGGAGGATGGACTACTCTAACTACAGCTACAGTGCCCCCCCCAAAAAACAAAACACTAAAATAAAGAACTGGAAAACTGAACTCTGAAGGAAAGAACTGTAAAAATCAACTTTTAAAAGAAACACAACCCCAAGAAGAAATGGCAAACAATGCTGCCCCTCATATAAAAGAAGAAAGAAATACTAGCAGAAAGAAACAGTAAACCTGTAAGACCCCCAAAATCCACCCCTCCCCACCCCCAGAAACCAAAATAATTGTTTGGAAGAAGTGATTAAGGGGAACAAGAAAAGTGAAAGCAAAAGGGAAAAAAGATTAAAGTCCCTTAGTCAAACCGTTGATGTCCAGCAAGCTGCCAGAGCAAGCTCAGTTTGCAGTACACGTTTGCAAAAGGCAATACAATGAGTGGGTGGCTGGAGCAGACTTTTATTTCAATAAAATAAAACTCATCTCTCCTTTTGACTTTGTTTTGACCAACTAGTGCTAAGACCCACAATGCACTTTGACTCAGCTATCGGATTGTGAATTGGCCTTGGCTTACCAGCCGAGGATGTAGCCATTGGGACTGTCACCTCATGCACCCTGCACACTGTTCCACTGTGGAAATGCTTTAACTGGCCAGAACCCCTTCTGGATGTTTAGCTGAAAATTCTTTTGAATTAATTTCAACCCATTGGTTCTGGTCCGACCCTCTAGGACAACAGAAAACAATTCTGTTCCACCTTCTATATGACAGCCCTTTAAGTATTTGAAGATGGCTATCTTATCACCACTTAGTCGTCTCCTCTCAAGGCTAAACAGACCAAGCTCCCTCAACCTTTCCTCATACGACTTGGTGTCCAAACCCCTCACCATCTTTGTCCTCTGGACACAATCCAGTTTCTCTACATCTTTCTTTGGTTGTGCTGGCCAAAACTGAACACAGTACTCCAAGTGAGGTCTTACCGAGCAGAGTAAAGTGGTACCATCACTTCACGTGATCTGGACACTATATGTTTTTTAATACAGCCCAAAATCCCATTTACTTTTTTAGCTCCAGAGTCACACTGCTGACTCATGTTCAGTGTATGGTCTACTAAGACCCTCAGATCCTTTTCACACGTTCTACTGCCAAGTCTCACCCATCCTATAGTGATACATATGATTTTTCCTGCCTAAATGAAGAGCTTCACATTTATCACTATTTAAATTCATTGAATTCATTTTAGCCCAGTTTTCTAGCCTTTCAAGATCGTATTGTATCCTGATTCTGTCTTCTGGTGTGTTTACTGCCCCTCCCAGTTAAGTGTCATTCCTTGAGGTCTCTCAGTTGAGGAACAAAAGTGTCTGGCCCTCCGAATCATGGAGAGAAGCATGAAACTCTGAATAGCAATAGCTAATTCATATAATGCTCATAAACCAGTCTTTCACAATTGGTAAACTTCTATAGGGAAATAGCTGGTATGGACTGTGGATTATAACCAGAAAAGGTGTATAGGTTTCCAGACACAAGAAACTAACATACCAATAAGCCTCAAACACCTCTGATGTCGTCGTCCCCCCCCCCCCCACGGTTCTGATTAAGCTACCCGTGAGTCTTGGCACTCTCTTTCCAACACAGACGTTCTTCGCACGTTCTTTCCTCTATTAGCATGGCACACATACATCAAGCTTCAGTGCCTTTGGGATGTGGAGACCAGTGCAGTGAGCACTGCTTTCTGGGCTTGATGGAATTTAGAATAAATTCAATTCTGCTGAAATCTCCCTTTTTGTAGCAGCACAAGTCATAAATATTTATCGTATACCAAGCCAGGCGAGAACGGAAAGGCTCGGAGTGGCTTTTATGAGACTTTTGAATTTCTTGCTCCAGCCTCTAAGCTGGAGCTATTGTCCCATCTCATTACAGCTCTAGCTTAATGGATTGCTTGCTTCTATTTCAAGACCTGTTGTAGGGGGTTGTGAAAAGCTGCTTCTGCTTTAGTTTTCTCTTAAGTAGAAGCTTGTGCAAATCATCTGATTGTTTCCTCTGTTGTCTTGAAGCAGAGTTTTGCTTCTTTCTCCCTCCTTTTGATCAAGCTTTGAATTTAATAAAATGTCCCCGCCTCTGTTCTTTTTAAATGCCAGGTTTATGCTGTGGCTACAAGGCCTGATTTACATCTCATTGGATAATTGGCCAAGAAAGTAACTCAGCAAGCACTCACCACCCTATAAGTTCCACACCAGGTTGTGTTCTGATAACTGGGAACTGACTTTTGATTTTCAACAGTAGTTGTAAATTAGGACACCTTCTTACTCAGAAGCCTTGAGCTGCACAAATGAGATTGCTGTCTTTCCATAATTGAGAGCTTAACTTCAGGATTTCTGAACCGCTAGCTGAGTTGACTCTGAAAGGAGTCCTGTATCTAACCACTGTCCTGTCTCCTGTATCTAACCACTCCTAGATCATGTCACACACTCGGGGTGGGGGGGGGGGCATGTTAAATGTGCTTTCCATAATGGCAAATTAAGATGCTCTGCTCCAAGAACAGATTGCAACGTATGAGCATCCACAAGTACGCATGTTGGCCAGTTAGTACTGTTCTGTTCTGCTTTTATTTTTATTTGTATTTATTTTTTGCATTTCTTTACTGCCACTCTTCAAAAAGTCTCACAGCAGTTCATGACAGTCAGTAAAACACAATAGAACCCACTAAAAACACTCATATTATATTGACCAGATGGCAATCTAGTTCTATTAAGAGTTCTAATCCCCCCCCCCCCCCCGTTCAGCCAGTGGGTCAAAACTGGGAGCGAGGGACCAGATCTAATCACACATTGGGGGATTTTCCAGTGGTAACACCGAGACCCCGCCCTGGCCTCAGCCATACACCTGGCGGAAGAGCTCCATCTTGCAGACCCTGTGGAAAACTGACAACTCTGACATGGCCCTCATCTCTTCCAGGAGCTCAATCCACCAGGTTGGGGCCAGGACCAAAAAGGCCCTGGTCGAGGCCAGGTGGATTTTTCTGGGGCCTGAGACAACAAGTAGGTTCATAACTGCAAAGCGAAGAGCCCTGGGGGGGGCATAAGCAGCTAAGCGGTCCCGCAGATGTGAGACCCAGGCCAAGTATAGCCTTAAAGGTTAATACCAATACCTTGAACTTGACCCAGAAGCAGACTAGTAACCAGTTCAGGCGTTGCAGTACTGGCTGAATATGGGCAGCTGTCTTTCTAGTCCCTTCCTTCTCTTCCCTTCCACAACTTACGTTGTCCTTTGCTTTTTCTCACTTTCCTGCTGCAGTGTTTTCTGTGCTCATTTCCTCCCTCTTTTTGCTCTTCACTTCTGGGCTTTGGTTTACTTCTTTGTTTCCTCTGCTCTGTTGCTCTGAGCCTCTCTCTCTCTCTCTCTCCCCCTCCCTCCCTTTCCTGTTTCTATCTCCTTTCTTCTGCTTCTTGTTAAGAGGGGATCTGGAGTGGCTCTTTTTAAACCAAGTGACACCAAAATTTCAGCAAGCTAAAGACCTGCCTCCCCCCATGCACACACACGAAGCTGTCTTATGCTGAATGAGACAATCAGTATTGTATACTCAGAGTGTCAGTGGCTTTTCCTGGATCTCTGCTACCTGGCCCTTTTAACTGGAGAAGCTGGGGATTGAACCTGGGACCTTGTGCATGCAAAGCAGATGCTCTATCACTGAGCCACAGCCCCTTTAGTTTCAAGCAAAGTGGGCTAAGGGTTTCAATTCTTAATCCATCCAACTTGCAAGGGTGTGTACTGGGAGGGGGAAAGATCCCATCCCCCACAAAGGAGGGAGAGGGGGGAGCCAGTGAGACCACTGACACCTGTACCTACTTGTTCTCAGTACTGTGCAAGACTTGTGCCAACTGGGAGTTGCAATTCCTGGCACAGAGATAACTCCTTCCCCCTTCCTTGTGCCCAGGAACCTTGTTAAGGGGGCAGGGGAGAGAAACATCCTGGAATCCTTATAATGCCAGCCACAGATATTCCAAAATATTTTCAGAAAGTTAGAGGAACTGGATAATGGTATACCTGAGAATCATAGCTACTGTTATGGAAGCCCACATACATAAAAAAAACTAATAAAGTATTTTCTAGGCATACATAAAACTGGATATATTCAGGTGGGTTGATTACAATATTAGTATATTATTAAGTAGGCAGATGCCTTCCTTAACTAGGACAACATGTGTCACTAGATGTTAGTCCTAAATTAAAATGTACATTCAAAACTTGTTTTAAACATAGTCGTATCATAAACAGCTAGTTTTTTCTGTGCAGTTGTTTCGGGCCAGGACCAAAAAGGCCCTGGCACTGGTCGAGGCCAGTCAGACTGTTTTGACCCCCCCCCTTCCAATTTGTAACTCTTACAGAATGCTTGCAATACAAAGGGATGTTCCGGCCGTTCTTATTGCCCTTTCAACTCAAACTCCTTTTGGGGAAAATACATTTCAAACAGCAGCCCTCACTTCATTAATTTAGTAAATCTGGATCATAATACTGTGAGTAGTTTTATATCCCGGCAGTGTACTAATCATATACCCAGGGTTGTGATCTAGTTGTGTTCTGAATGATTCCAACACCACTGAAAGAAAGTATCGAGATGAAAAGTCAGTTGCTTCCTTGCCAGACCAGGCTTGGCTTCTTTGTCCCTCTCCCATCCTGAGGGAAAAGTCTTTTACCTCTGGCCGCCTCATTAAGTACAGTTACCTGCCTTCCTTCAGTTTTTCCTGCCATAGCAGAGGAGAACATAAGTTCCCAACAAAGGCAAAAGAGAGCCTGCAGGGCTTGAAACATTTGCAGCAGATTTCACATCTAACAAAAAATGAGGGTCTGCCTGTCAGTTGTTCGGTTTAAGTGGCTGCCAGCCATTTAAACCTAACAACTTGATGGGTCCACCCCATCAGGTATGAGGTTTAAATGGTTGCAAGCCATCTCAGCAATCCATTTCACTCCCCCCCTCCTCAAACCTACAGAAGCAAAATGGACTGCTGAAACTACTGCAAGCCATTTCAGTGATCCATTGGGCTCCCTCCCAATGGAAGCCATTTATCCTAAAATCTTAATGGGTCTACAATTTAAACCTTCTGTTTCACTCCCCTCCCTTCCTTTCCAAATGGAGGGAAGTGAAAGGAACAAGTGGACAGGCACTTGAAACCGTGAGGGAGCCAAATGGGTCACTGAAATAGTTTCAGCCACTTAAGCCTAGCAACTTTATGGATTAGCCAGTCTCCCGTTAGGTTTAAATGGCTGACAGCCACTTAAATTCTCAGCTTTGCTTCCCCCCTCCAAACAGAGGGCAGAAAAATGGACCAGTGAGATGGCCTGCAACTGTTTCAGCAGCTCATTTCATTTCCCTCCATTTGGAAGGGTGGGAAGAAAACTGCTGGCATTTAAACCAAATCACTGATGGGCAGATTGTCCTGCTCAGCTGCTAGGTTTAAATTACTCAGACCCAGCTGAGCAAAAGGTTTGGGGGAGGCACCTCCTTCCAAACTTGGTTCAGGGGACCCCAAACTGGCCAAACGTGAGAAATTTAGGGTCGTTGATGGGCAGCAAATCACTGATGGGCAGATTGTCCTAATCAGCTGCTAGGCTTAAATGACTCAGACCCAGCTGAACAAAAGGTTTAGGGAATGTTTTGGGGAGGCACCTCCTTCCAAACTTGGTTCAGGGGACCCCAAACTGGCCAAACTTGTGAGAAATTTAGGGTCGTGAACCACTTTGTGTATCTGGTGTCACGGTTGTACTTGTGGTGAGGGGCTGCTTTTATTTATTTTTTTTAAATGCTTTACCCATGGGCAGATCAAATCATGGTCTCTTTGTTATCTTTGTTATCTTTGTTCTTCAGATGTAACTTGTTGAGCAACTCCTAGATTTTTGCCAAGCCATACTATCTGAGTCACCAGCATGCATGTGTAGGAATAAAATTGCACTTTTTCTCCTGGAAGGGAATTATCATGGAAGGAAAACCACAGTGCCCTTTCCAAGTGTATCAGCTGTTCTGATAAATTTAAGGTTCTGACCAGTTGGTTGATGCAACTTAGAAAAGTGAGACCAAGTGGCTCCTAAAGGCTTAAGCAGGAGGCCAGATTTGATGCAGGCCTCGCCTTGGAAGCATCCCGTCCTTGAAGAAAATTGTGTATCAAAAACATTCCTACCTATTCCTAGCTGTGACTGGGTGTATAGGCTTCATTCATGCTGCTCAAGGATGACCATGGCACCAGATCTGCCAGCTTCTATCTGTGCCTTTTTCTGGACTGCCTTTGCTAGAAGCTGTTTCATCTTTGTCTAGCCATAAATAGAGGCTTCACAGGCAAACACACCCCAGTTGAAAAATTCACTTTGCCTTTCCATTCCACGAGAATAGGAATCATACAGGGGTCATCTAAAGCCCAGCCAGAAGGCATTTCAGTGATTCTATAGCAAAATGGCATAACCTCTGCAGCTAGGCTTTATCCATTTTCCCAGTCAAAACCAGTGTTGACTAAGGGTTAATATGGGCTTAATTAGTTTACTGGGTATAGTTTAGAGTAATGGTTTTTTGGGATAATGAAATTGCTTTACTTGCTTCAGACAGTGGTTTTCTTTTTGTTGGTCATTGGTATGGAATGACTACACCCTACAAATCCAGCCAAGATATTTTGGAGAAGGGGGGGGGCAGGGTGAAGCACTTTTGGTCTGCTAAGCATTTGGCACTGCATTTGCTGGCAAAACAAATCCCTAATTAGAAATGCTTCTTTAAATTTTGAAATTCTTTGGCATTCTGTTTTTTCTTTTACTAATGTTTACATAATATGGGGTGTTTCACACATATTATTTATATGATTATTCCCATACATTGTATATGGAAATGTGTGCATTGCATGTAGATAACATGCACAAAGATTATATGCAGGCAGGATTTTTAAAGTGTCCTACTACTTCTAAAACAATCCACATCCACAATGCAGCAAAATGATTAACATATATCAAATAGATATCACTTATTAAAATATGTATAACCTTGTGGCTTAAGGCAATTTATAGTTCCAAGATTTAAAACATACAGTAAAATCCTATTAACCACCCTTCCCAAGAACATTCCTGCAGGTTAAACCCCGCTAAAAGTTCTTGCAAATAAAATGGTCTCCTGAAAACATGTACAGATGGTGCCCCTCTCGCATTGCCTCAGAGATCCCGTTCCACAAGCTGGAATCCATTAAAGAGAAGGAACAAACTCCAAAAGCAGGGGTAGCCAAACTGTGGCCCTCCAGATTTCCATGGACTACAATTCCCAGAAGCCCCTGCCAGCATTTGCTGGCAGGGGCTTCTGGGAATTGTAGACCATGGACATCTGGAGGGCCGCAGTTTGACTACCCCTGTCCAAAAGAGAACAAGCAAATCACTCTCTGCAAGACAACACCTAGAATGTGGCATCAAGAAGGTTGTAGATGGTGTATTGGGATATATGGAAAGAGACTTTCAGATATATGGCTGTGAGGGCTTGGAGGACTTTAAAGACTGTAACCAGCATTTTTGAATTTAATATTGTGTTTGCCTTCCCATGAGGTTCAGAGGCTCCAGTGTCTGATGGAACAATAGGTACAGCCAGTGACAATCAGCAGATTGTTTGGATCAACTGTTTGGTGGGGTCTTTCTCAATCAGCCCAATTACAAATCACCCGAATGAAACCGGAATTGATTCAAGCTTCTGTGATTCAAGTCATTTAAACTAATGGGATGTGTTATTTGGCTTGATTAACCCTGAGAATTACCCAAACCAACATTGATTTGAATATTTTGGGGCTTATCGGAGCCAAATTGCATATCTCTACTCTGAATGCATGCATGCTCAAGTCTTCCTCTGAGAATTACTGGAGCATGGTATTGGGCTTGCTTTTGAAGTCTAGAAGCTCTGGTTTCTGATAGAACAAAATGTGCAAAGAGATGCAGGCATCTTAGGGCTGGATCACCCTGTTATTGTCCAAGTGAGCCAAGTGTATCGAATCCTTCTGCATCTATTCTGGGATTCTGGAAAAGGGGGAAATCTCCTTCCTCCTAGCAGCTGCTACAGACAGATGGAGCTGGAGGAACTCAAGCATTGGCTTGTTTTGTCCTTCAGATTTATTCCAAGGAAGACACAAAAGAGCCTCATGCTCAACAACAGTAGCAACCTCAAGCTGCAACTGTTCTCTCCTCAGAGGCAAATGATAACCAGTCAGATGAAGTGATGATTGGTAGTCTCTTGGGCACTGATGCCACTTCAAAGGTTGTATGTGTGTGTGTGTGTGTGAGAGAGAGAGAGAGAGAGAGAGAGAGAGAGAGAGAGAGAGAGAGAGAGAGAATAAACTTTGGTTCTCGGCGTGTATTGTTACTTCCACTTAAAGGGGGTGCATGATAATAAACTTTGGTTTTTGGCCTGTAACAGTACTTCCTCAGGCTTAATATTTTCTCCACCCTATCACTGTATCCCAGGACAGATGCTCTTATTAAGGACTTGCTTATCAATAAAATCAGAGTCCAGTAGTACCTTTAAGACCAACAAAGATTTATTCAAGGCATGAGCTTTCAAGTGCAAGCACTCTCCCTCAGACTGTGAACTGCCATCATGACAGTGGCAATATAAAGCAAAAATTATGTTAAATTAGTAAACTGTGTCACACATCCAAATACAGCCATATGATAATTCTTTGCCAAAACAGCCAATCAGTCCCTTCAAATTCATTTGTAGTTCACAAAAACATAGGAGAAATAAAACTGTCTCTGTCAGTGATCAACAGCTCCCACCCCACCATTTGCTGCTGGCCCCATTTGTCTCCATCCAAGTGTGAAATATTCCTGCAAGTGAATTGCTGCACTGGCAACTATCTCATCCCAAGACCAGGGAATTAATCTAAAAATTCCATTACATATCCCTACCATCCCCTTACAGTCACATTGTCCCAAATAAAATAAATTGTGAGGAATGTGGATACATGAGTTAAACAAGGTTAGCATGAATAGTGAGATAAAAAACCCCATGACCTTGTTAAGTCCAGGGTATGTCATGCTTTGAGTGTTGTAATAACTTGCATTTCTGAAGTCTCCCTTTCTAGCCTGTTCTTGAAGTTCCTTTGCAATAAAACAGCTACTTTCAGATCCCTAATTGAATGTCCTGGAAAGTTGAAGTGTTCCCCTACAGGTTTTTCAGCTCTGTGGTTTTTTATATCAGACCTGTAGAAGTGCTGGTTCAGATGTTACTTTGTGCTAGCATTTCTTTTTTTTCTTTTTTTTTGCTACATGTGGTATTTCTCCTCCACCTTCCTATGATGTTCTCGTGACCCCAGTGGAGTGCTGGCAGCCTAAGGATTCACTCATCATGGTCAAGTACCTTTGGTAACTCTTATCCCATTCAGGATGGCCACTGAAGGTCCACTAATGCTTGGAGCACAGACAGCAGTGGAGCCGGGCGCAGCACACTTTGAAGTGTAGTCTGTTACTGAGACAGAGATAGGTGATTCCTTGACGTTTTACTACTGTGAACCCAAAATGTGTGCAGGCGAGAGAATTGTGATGCAACAGACTTTCCGTTTTTCTGAGTTGCCTTCCCCTTTAAGAGTCTTTCCAATTTTCCTTTCAGCCTCCGACCGCTGGACATCGAATTCATGAGGCGCCTGAGCAAAGTGGTCAACATTGTGCCTGTCATCGCCAAAGCCGACACATTAACACTAGAGGAGAGGGACTACTTCAAACAAAGGGTAAACAGACAATGCCTCTTTCTGAGCGCTCCAATTCCCAAGAGCTGACCACGAGCCCTGCACGTTCCTTGAGTCACAGCTCACAGCAAGAGGGAAAAGGCTTCATGGATCTCAAATGTGTTTCTTTTGGCTCCTCCTCCCTTAGACATAAACATAATTTCCTGTTTGAGTCTCTTTTTTTTCCTCCTGCAGACCTTTCTCCAGGTAGATTTTAAAAGCAGATGCACCAGTAAAATTCCTGGGAAAATGGAAACAACATAGCACAAGAATATTCCAGACAGCTAATAATTCGGCCTTTGTTTCTTGCCATCAATCTTTCCCGCCTGACACTGCAGTCTCAAGTGCTCAGCCTTGTAACTAGGAATAATACAGTTATTTGTTCTTCGTGCTCTGGCCATTGGCCCCTTTCAGCCCTTGTTGTTTTAACTGTACACAGCTTTCTTCTGACCCACCTAGTATCTTGGATCTTAAGCTTTGTGAGCAGAATCATGCTGCTAGAGCAGTGGTTCTCAACCTTCCTAATGCCGCAACCCTTTAATACAGTTCCTCATGTTGTGGTGACCCCCAACCATATGCAAGTGTTCTTTCGCAGGAATTAAACTGAAACTGACCAATGGGGTGAAGATCCATTGTTCATGATTGTATATAAATTGGTCCCCCCCCCGGGGTTTCTCAGTTCAGCTCTGCCTCTTGCCCCACCATGCCGATTTCGCTCTTTTCCACTGCTAAACAGACAAATGCTCTATCTTGATCTACCCCACAAGGCTGTTGTGTGGATGATGCCCCCTCCCCCCGGCCAAGCTGCTTGTTCTGCCACGACCCCTGTGAAAGGGTCATTCGATCCCCAAAGGGGTCCCGACCCCCAGGTTGAGAACCACTGTGCTAGAGGAAGACAAATTCCCCTCATCTGTACACTGACAAATGCACACACAGCTGAGCTCTCTGAAATTGTGGTGATGCAGGCCTGTGGAACAGTGTTGGGAGAACCTTAGGAAGTTATGGGCAGGAGGGGCAAATCCTGTCCTCAGGCAGAAGAGCCCCAGTCCATAGGAAAGGCTGCTGCTGTTCTGATGTACCTTGGTTCAGAATCTAAGCAGAGAAACCATGTTCAGATGACCTTGTAGATCTGTTTCCTACCACTGCTGTCCTTGGATAAGAAGGCCTAAGAGGAGGCGTGGAAATGATTTTTATGAGGCTGCATGCAGTGGCCAAGTCTTCTGCATCTGGATAAGGTGGATCAGCTCTACAGAAGAAATTTCCCCAAAACATCCAAGTTTTCTATCACTGATTACTGAATACGTGTCGAGTTAATGGTATATGTGGAAATGATGAGGACTCCTTAACTGGGCCTTTTTCAATCTGCAGAAAACAGTTCTGTAAAGATGCTTTGTGTGTTGGCTGACAGTTTGGCCATGGGAAATATACTGCAGGAGCTTGCATGGCTGTGGAAATCCTGAGGCAGCCTTAAGACAAATCACTCTTGGCAAGCCTGACCTAGCAGGCAGGGTTGTTGTGAGGTTAAAGCACTGCTCTGATCACTGGGGGGGGGGGGATAAGATTTATGGGTCACGTGGAGTTCTCAGGTTGATTTGCCAGGATGCAGTTTTTTAAAATCTGCACAAAAGTGACTCTCTGTTTTTCACAGACCACATGTAGAATTCAGTGCAGTCTTTTTACTGTTCTGGACGTGCTCTTTCTTCACTTAGACTTCTTTTGTTGCTCCTTGTTGTCTAATGTGAACATGCTGCATTCCTATCTCTTTTTTCCCAGATCACAGCAGATCTTGTTGCCAATGGCATTGATGTTTATCCGCAGAAACAGTTTGATGAGGACTCTGAAGACCGGCTAATAAATGAGAAATTTAGAGTAAGTGGGGCAGCCGTTTCTTGCCACCTGCTCAGCTCACACTCAAAACGGATGTGTTTTGGTCTGCACTTAACATCCTTCTTAAGAACTTCTCATTGGTACTGTTATAGGGACCCTAAGGCTTTTCTCCCTGTTAAGGGCAAAAGGGAAATCTTTTATGGGGAAAACCAAATCTAGAACCCGGCTTAGAACAGCTTGTCTCGTTTGGCTGACTATGAACTCGTTAGCTCTTTGTCCCTGGGGAGAAATTGTTGACCAAACAGTTGAAGCCTCTGCCAAAGATTGCAGAAATTAAAGGAAATCAAGTAATCAACCCACTTAGCATCTTTGACTATGCCATTGATGGGGAGGTGTGATTGACAATTTCACGACTCTGTTTTAGGAAATGATTCCATTTGCAGTGGTGGGCAGTGATCAGGAATACCAGATCAATGGCAGACGGATTCTGGGAAGGAAAACAAAATGGGGAACAATTGAAGGTAAGAGCCGTCATTCCTGCCTGTGGGTTCTACACCGATAGCTGCAGCTTTAAATCACCCTCAAAAGCCTTCCTAAAACGTGCAAGATGGCAAAGACTGCATACTTTGCCTGCTTTGCTGCCCTCTGCTGCTCCGCATGGGAAATCCCATGTCTGTAATTAGTTGCTCACAGATGTTTGCTTGAAATGTTAACAGAAAATGATGTGGTGGCGAGCATCCTGCCTTTATGGGGGATGGGGTTGAGCTGGTGGTATTCTAAATGCAGGGCTGCTTCCTGCTGCCTTTCTCAGTCACAGACTCAATACAGATGAGGACAGAACATGCTGCTTGATAACAACAGGGCTGCTGGAACAGATGGAAGAGAACCTTGGTGTCGCTCGATTGTCATTGCCCAAAGTTTTAACCAAGTCTTTGCCTCCTGTCTGTGCAGTGTTTTGTAGTTGTAGGGGCAGGGGTTAGAAAAGATACAAAGCTCTGGTCTCTGTGCACAGAAGTGAAGTTTTCTTCCTTGTGCTGTGATGTTCTGCAACTTCTTCAAGGCCCTTTGTGACACTGTTGTTCACATCTGCTGTTGCAAAGCAAGGACACAGTGATTCCAAGAGCATCACAAAAAGCCCTGGTAGAAGTGGCAAAGATGCAGATACCTCATGGGCCCATCCTTACACTTAAATGGCTGGACCCGACAGAAGGCACTGATGGATGCTGATCTTTCCCTGTTAACGCAGGGATTCCCCTCCTGCCTTCATGGACTTGACCACAAGATAGGGAACCAGCCCGCTTCCATTGCCCCCATTCCCCCCTCCTGTACGGGAGTCCTCTCATTTCTGTGCCTGAAAGGGGGTGGAACCTGCATGTCTGCTCCCACCTTGAACTGCGCCCTGGATCTCTTCCCCTCCTCCCAATCCATCTCGCGCCTACCCGTTAACGCAGGTGGGGATGTCACTTCTGATGCCAGGTGTGGGTGGCGTGGCATGGAGGGCTGGCCAGCTGACCATGTCTGAAGCTCCTTGAAGCCTGAAAAATTATTTCAGCCCCACCCCCAGTCAAAAGGTTGAAAAAGGCTGGGCTAAGGGAAGAGAAGGGGATTTCACTCCCTTTCCTGTCCTCATGCAAGTTCCCTGGCTCGCAGGGTCAGGAAGGACTGTCTGGGGGCAGGAAACAAGGGAAAGATTGGGGATCCATGTGCCTGTGAAGCACTGGAGGCAACTCAGTAAATATGTGTGATTTTATAGCGCTTTCGTAGCACTTAATATCACAATGACAGAGATTGCTTTGTGATGGGCATAAGCACAGCTTTTTTCTGTTTGTCACACTGTTGCCTCAGTCCTCCTCCCCCTCTTATCCATGAATGTGCCTCGTACCAAACCAAATCATCGGTCCATCAAGTTCAGTATTGTCTTCTGGCAGCAGCTCTTTGGGTAGAGACTTTTCATGACACCTCTTGCCTGGTCTTTTTAACTCCCTTCCTGACACACAGAGCAAGACTGAAGCCTTTCAGGTTTGGGAAGGCTTCGGACAAGCTCCAGTTCACCGTGCTATTAGAATGCAGGCACTTGGCTTGCGTACCCCCCCCCCCACACACACACACACACAAGGTAACTGTTGAGGTTCCTGGAGAGGAAAACTCAATTTCAGCCAGGTGGCAAGGGTTTGAACAAGCTATGTTTCTGCTCATTGTGGACAAACCTCTTGTCTGTCATGCTCTCTGTTGTTATTTATGATACATATTTTTTCATGTGTGAAATAACAATAGGGAACAAGAGAAAGAACAATTTTCAGTTCATCTGACTCACTGAATTCACTTCTCTGTCAGAGAGTTCTGCAGCTCTTGCACTTAGTCTTTGTGCTTCTTAAGAATTAGAATACTGTACAGCCTTGTGCCTCAGTGGAGATCTAGAGATTGTAGACTCCTAATATGCCCCAGACTTTTATCTTGGAGCAGCTTGCCATTTTGTTGCTGGTGCTGTGCTCTCAAAATTCAGGAAAAATATTTTCAAATGGGCTTGCACAGGTAACTTACAGCATAAGAAGGGGCTCTTAGACAGATCTTGCTGTATTGGATTTGGCTGGGATGACCCATGTTATACTTCCATTTCTGAAACTGAAATACACATGGCAGCCATCCCCTGCACAGTTGTGTAACTGGAGGTAGTGGGGCTGCCAACAGCAGCTTGGTATAGTGGTTAGGTATGTGGACTTCTAATCTGGCAATCCGGGTTTGAGTCCACTCCCCCACATGCAGCCAGCCGGGTGACCTTGGGCTAATATCAGGGCTCTCTCAGCCTCACCCACCTCACAGGGCGTCTGTTGTGGAGAGACGAAAGGGAAGGTAATTGTAAGCTGCTTTGAGACTCCTGGCAGAGAAAAGCTCCATATAAGAACCAGCTCTTCTTCTCCTTATTCTTCTCCTTCTCCTTCTAATAACATCTGCATCCCTGACAATCACATTAAAGAACCTTTCCCCCACATTATCCCAACACTAAATACAAAGCAACACCCTGCACTATTTTGTTTTTTTGGCATTTTGTGATTTTTCTTTCTAGAAAATCCTGCCTTGAAAAAACATTTCCTGAAAGCTCTGGGAAAGTGTGTTCATTTTAAGCCTTTTGCTTCCCCCCTGTGGCCAATCTATGGTAATTCATGAAAAGCAGCAATGCGGACACACGGCAAAGTCCTTAAGAGTCACCTTTGACACCAAGCATGTTACTCTTTCTGTGTATAACAGGGAGCTCCAAGGCATAGCATTGAGTGCAGCCTGTAGAGATCTTTTCCCGCCTTCAAGTTAGATCCAGAAGACTCAGTTTACTTGGATGCTTTGAAATGTGCTCAAGAGAGCTGCCGGTTCTCTGTGTGCTGACAAGATTTTATGAGCCCTGTCTTTCTCAAACTGGATGCATTGATCGTATGCTAACTTCCAACACTCTGTCCTGTCTTTTACAGTTGAGAACACCACACATTGTGAGTTTGCCTACTTGCGAGATCTTCTCATCAGGTTGGTGACACTTTCCTAATGGGGAAGAGGTATAGGGAATAAGCACTGTTGACACCTTAACTTGTTTTCCTTTGGGGATTGAAGCATACACCTATGTTTTCTGTAATGCAGCTACTTCCAACACTTTTTAGAGTCAGTGTTCTTACTACATAGGTTGAATGCATAGGAGCTTTTCCTCCTGTATGCATAGGAGTTTTTCTTCACTGTACACAGGCCTATCCTTAACTTTGATTCCGAAACTACAGCTTGTCCAGAATGCAGTGGCCAGGGCAGAATGCGTGGAGGTCCCACATCTGGCCCACTCTCCAACAGCTGCACTAGTTACCAGTTGAATTCCAGATCAGGTTTAAGGTTTTGATAATTACCTTCAAGGCCATATGTGGTCTCGGCCCAATGTACCTGAGGGACTGCCTCTCTGCCTATGCCCCTCAAAGAGCTCTGTGTTCCACCACCTCTGACTGGCTACTGATCCCTGGCCCCAAGGAAGTCTGCTTGACCTCAGGCAGGGTCAGAGCCTTCTCTGTCCTGGCTCCTACCTGATGGAGCAAGCTCAAGAAGGTCAGGGCCCTAACGGAACCAAAACAGTTTTGCAGGGCCTGCAAAAGGGAGCTCCTCCACCAGGCATTTAGTTGAGGTCACCCGCAACTAAACAGCATCTTCTGGTCTCCTGAATCTCCCTCCCTCAAGCCCATACAACTGAACTGACTAATCATGAGTCTGCTAGATCAGTGGTCCCCAACCTGCGGCCCGGTGCTGGGCCGCGAAGGCCAGGGCGCCGGGCCGCGGTTCCCTCTCCCTGCCCCCCCCCCGCAGTAAAAAACTTCCCAGGCCACAAGCTTGCGGCCCGGGAAGCTTCTTACTGCGGGAGGGGGGGAGAGGGAATCAGGGCCGCGCATGCGCACATGCGTGCTGCGCGGGCGTGGCCGTCGCCCTGCGGGTTCCCAGCTAAAAAAAGGTTGGAGACGAGTGTACTAGATTGTTTACTTTGTTACAATGTTATCCTCTTTGTTTATCATTATTATTATTACTGTTGATTTTCAATCGGTATAATCACTATGATGTATTGTTCTTGTATACGTTTCATGTGAACTGCCCTGAGTCTTAGGGGAGGGCGGTATATAAATGTAATAAAATAAATAACTGAACTATTACATTTATGTATCAATTACTAATGATGTTATTGTTACTGCTGTGTCTACTGTTATTCATTGTTGTAGTTACCAAACCTATATTGTATCTATAGTATTCACATTCCTTGTAAACCGCCCTGAGCCACAAGGGGAAGACGGTATATATAATAAAAATAAATAAATAAATGGTACTGGCACAACAATTACTTCCTGTGCCAGCTTTGCCCTTCAAAGTAATCCAAGAATAGAAATTGCTCCTTATACAGTCTAACCGTTGGTCCATCAAGCCCTGTTCAGTCTTGGCAGTAACATGGTCTTGGACAAAGCTTGTTCCCACACGTACAGCGTGTAATTGGGTATTATCTTAATCTGTGCCTAATTGCTGTGGAATTTTACTTCCAGTTTGTGATACACAAAACTTCTTAAGTGCTTGTCTTTTTTCCTGTAGGACACACATGCAAAACATCAAGGACATTACCAGCAGCATCCATTTTGAAACCTACAGAGTCAAACGTTTGAACGAAAGCCAGAACATGCTCTCCAATGGTGTGGCCAACAAGGAGGATTTGGTGGCCAATGAAATGTAACACTCATGATCTAGCTAGGACCCAGCTCTCTCTTCATCCTACTCTCTTTTCTTTCATATATATGAGGTATATATACATATATGTATATATGAGGTATATATACATATATGTATATATATAAATCTCTCTGCTGGTGCCACTGTTCTTGCCCCCTCTACCATTGATATCCACGCTGCTGACTTTTAACTGACCAAATAACAATATTTTTTTCTGTAACAAATGTAGCATCTCTTTGCCAGCCTTTGTGGCATGAAACATCTATTCTGTGCTTCCATGTAGTGGGCAGTTGGCTATAGTAATGGGCAACCAAACCATTGAGGAGAGATGGGGTGGGGTTGAGCTAGAGCTTCAGCAGTTCATCTTGGCCATTCAGCATTATCTGTGCCTCCCACCCACGGACAAGTTCTGTACATGACAGGCCAGCACCCTTCTCCTGGAGCTCAGTGAAGGAGGAACTCCCATTGATAGTACCGCCTTCATACTCTTGAAAGGCAAGATGAAGCCTCCTTTCAAAACTGTCTTCTTGTAAATTCATCCAGTGGTAATTTTCACACATCTCTGCCTTGTAGGGTTGGGATGTTTGCCTGGCTGTTTTATTGCCGTAGGCATAAGAACAGGCCTGGCTGTTCCAGAGGGAGGAGGGTACCCCATATCCTGTCCACACACCCTCACTCCTAGTAAAGCACCATCATTCATGTCAAGGACATCCTAAAAGGGGTGAATTTGCTCTGAAGGAGGGAGTCTTCGTCTGAATGAGGCAGCCCTTTTTAGCAGCTCTACAAGCGCAGGCCAGGACTGCCTCAGCTGGGTGTGCCATAGTCTTGTCCACACTGTGTGCGAGGGAATTGGAGGGGGAGCCCATGCCTGCTACCTTTGATTTCAGTGATTCAGGTCAATAGAGATGTTTCTGAGCCACGTGACTGACCTAGTGCCAAAGCTTTACTGTGTTTTATAGGGGTGTTTGCGTGTGTGCTTTCATGTGGGTTTTTTTTCTTTCCCTAACTCCATTCATGTGCAGATTTTTCTATCACCAGATGAAAAGTAAAGGTGAGAGTGTCCCATGTAATATATTATGATTGTATGGCACATTTCTGTTCCACACTAAGTATAACTTACCCCTGTGTTATCTAGTCTTGGTCTTCTTTCAAAAAACCAGCAGTAGTAGGGAGGCTTCTTCCTTACTAGAGAAGAGCGGGAGGCTTTCAACCATAAGGAGTTGCTCTTGTCAGGTGCATCACCTCTTCCCATCACTTCCCCTTCTTTGGGGCTGGTGTCACTAGTCTTCTGCCTTCTTACAAGTGTATGTGATGCATTTGACTCAGACATCTTTTCAAACGTTCCATGTATGCTTTTCTGGATCAGAGGCAGAAGATCTCTGCCAGACTAATGGAGAAGGCTCCAGTTTTTTGAAATAGTATGTTAATCTTTGAATAAGCCTAGAAAAGCTTGTGGCATTTGGCTAGGCTATTTGTTTTCATTGTGCAAATTTTGAGTGTCACGGTTGCTACAATTCCCCAGGTGTTTTATGTCTGGACAGGTCATGCATGTTCATCTCCATATGAAATGCCTCATTGCATATAAAGTGCTGAGCCTGGTATTTGCACACCCTCTGTCCCTAACAGTGCAATTTCTCAATGTTGATATGGAGTTGTTAAAGAGACAGAAGTCCCATTTGGAAGAGTTTCATCCAGATTGAAAGAGCCTGTATTCCCTAGCTTTTCTGAGCTTTCTAGTCTGTGGAACATGATGTTTGGTGTCCTGCATCATAGAACATTTGTGCCATGTGCTGATGCATTTGTATCCCCTTTGCAAAAAAATAGAAAACTCTCACCATGCTGCCTCTTGTGGAGCCCTCAAAAATGTTCTGATTCCATAACAGAGAAATGTGAGTTTTCATGTCGCTTGTACACTCTTAGCTGGTAAATATGCCTCAGGGGGAATGTTTCACACCCTAACGTACCTCAGTGGGATGATGGTGCATGGCCCCTTCTTCTTGCAAAGTGTTCATGATACCAGCATGTGAACCTCTCTCCTTCCAAGACTTGCTATGACCTTGCTAGTTTTCACAGTGCTCTCTGCACATGCTTTCCTTCCATAAATAGAAGCTGTCAGGCATCTTTTTCTTTCTCTTTAAAATTCATGCCCCAACAAACAAACCTATAAACATTCTTTGATTTAAGATTCTCATACATTCTTGCCCAGCTAACTTTTGTGTTCTTCCGAAACTGAAAAATGTAGGAATCTTTACTGAGCTGTGTTAAGCTGAGGAAAATTATTTTTGTTACATGCTGACTTGCTATATTTTAGCAAAATAAAAAAAACATGTATTAACTAAATATATATATTTCAAGTGTTTAAAAGACTATGAAATGGGTAAGGGAGAATGTGTTTCTTTTAGGGGAGGGGGGATTCACTTTAGCAGAACTTAATTGCATCCAGTATCTCAGCCAGCAAAAGCAAGACAAAATGCTTTTTCCTCTTATATTGTACTTTTTCTGAGGGAAAGGTTTTACCAAACAAGACTAAAACATTCAACTGAATCTATAAAAATTACCTGTAGGTAGGTTGTATGCATTATGACAAATTTAGTCCTGTTTTTATATAAATAATAGTGTTTAATATGTATTTCCCAAAAATAAATGTTTCGAATGGAAACTGGGAAGAAAGTCGTTTCTTTCTCAAGGCCAAAATGTCTGGGTGTGATCTAACGACCTCTAAGAAAGAAAATGCTCCATGAAAATTGTTTTCATTACTGGCACATCAAAAGATCCTAAGTCCAACTGTTTCTTTTAATGTAAACTTTCCCATAAATAGGCCACAAAACATAATGATGAAATTGGTGCTCGTTTTTTCCAATTTGCCAATTGAAGGGCACCATTTTCTCAAGGGAAGCTAACTATAGTATTTTCAAATTGACTCCATTAGTTGACACTGCCATCATACCTAAGCATGTCCTTTTCAAAATAAACAATCAGTCAGCCATCTTGTTTGTGCTGCAAGGGTCATTAAAAACAAGAAAAATCTAGCTTTTCCAACCAACTTGAAGCCATTTATATCTACATTATTGCACACCAAATTAGAGGGTGGTCTCTTTTATAATTCTGGTCTTGAAAACATGGGTTTTTATTGGTAATGTATTCCTTGTCAGGGAGGCTTTGAAGAACTGCTGTGGGTCCTCCAACATAAGGGTAAGGACACATAGCAGTGGAAGTTATTTCCACATATGATATGTTGCTGTCACAAACTCTATTCAGATATCTCAATTCTAATCTGCTCTTGACAATGCGATGCTTAATCTAATAGCACAAGGAAAGCCCTGCTGTCTGACCCACCAAAAAAAGAAACTAATTGGGGGGCACATAAGAGAGGGCCTTTATAGTGGCAGCTCCACGCTTATGGAATAACCTGCCCAGGGAGGTGCATCTAACCCTCTCACTGTGGATTTTCAGGAGTCAGTTGAAGAGTTTTATTTAGAATCACGTTTGTCTGATTTAGTTCTGATTTATTGGCAGCCCTAACTAGAGGGTTTTAAAAAAAAAAATGTGGTCTCTTCTGTGTTTTTATAGTTGTTGTTTTATTTATATTGTTTCCAATGTTGCTTATAATCTTCATATTGTAAGTCACCTTGAGCTCTGCAAGGGAAAAAACAGCTGATGTTTTAAATAAATGTAACCATTCTGAGAAAGCAAAAAAATGAAGACTTTCCCAGGGTCCATTCAGAGGCCACCCTTAACTTCAACTCCAAGCTAGATTTATACACATTTGCTTCACTAGAATAAAGGGATTGTATATTTATATTTCTACATGGTGCTATCCTGGGACAATGGAATGCTACAGAGATGTTTTCAAGAATGCAAATCAACTGTTCAGTTATAGTTTGTACAACATCCATATTTGTTATGAGCAGAACAATTCAAGAGACTTAAGACCTGGGCAACTCTGGTTAAGTTCCTCCCACCCTCCCCCAATGGACCATGAAACAGTGCTGATTGACCCTGGCCCAATTACAAGCTACTCTGAGCTTTTTAAAGGTAAGGTGGGATATAAAATAAGGGGACCAGATTTTAGCATTGGTAAAGCGGGACACCATTGACCGGGAGGGTTCTTGATTTAAAAATTGGTCTATATGGAGCAACAAAAAGTTTCATAGAATGCATAGAACGCAAAAATAGTATTGTAATATATATATATTTTTTAATTTCAACATAAGTACAATTTGCCAGGTACCCACAGATGTCCCTCCAAAAGTGGGACAATCTGGTCACCTTAATATAAAAGTGTATAATTAATTAAAAATATAACTAATAATCAGTCATCAAAGGGTTCTGAAAGACCAGATAAGATCGAAAGGGTGGAACTTACCTTTGTTGTGAGCTAGAGGTTGTTGACTAAAGTTTTGACTGCTAGACTTTTCCAGTCTAAAAAATGAGCTTGAAGGCTCATTTATTTGTAGTGGAAAGGGAGGTGATTAAGGGCCAGACTTAGAGATTGGGCTGTAGAAGTTTGGTCAGGTGATGGAGTCATTTGGCAACCAAAGTGTAGAGCAAAACTCCCCTGTGTGTTAGCCATATATTTCCTGGTATCTACTTGCTACCTCTTTGAAGTTCCATATTTCTGTTTTTCTTCCTTTCTAATCTTTCATTTTTCACCTTTCCCTTCTTTCTTGGACCTTCTCTAGCTGGAAACCATCTCTGTCTTTAACATCACTTTATAGATGGCTTCAGAATGTATTAAATGAACCTATATGCAATAAATTTCATTTGGTTACCAGAGGCCAAGCCCATTGCATTTAGGAATAAAACAGGTGGAGTGAAAGAACTCTGCAGATGGCCTCCCCCTCCCCTCAGGACCTGGAAAGGCTGCAGGCAGCTGTTATGGAACTCAATGGCAGGGGCAGCTCTCCTGTGGCAGGGATCTGCAGCCTCCGAGTCTCAGTGGGAAATGGAAGGAGGAGGGGGTGGCCAGGGGTGGGGGATGGAAGGCAACTGGCTGGCTGCTGGACAAACAGGCAAGCCGGTTGGAGGAGGAGGCACTCAGGTGGGACAGCCACCATGAGTGGGTGTTAAGCGCTGAATGGTACTTAAGCCAAGAGATACATTCCTCCAAGGCCTTACCAAAAATGTATAGTGGAACAGATGAGAAGGTATTCTGGTTTCTCTAGGTGCTATGAAGATTCATTGTGTTTCCACGCTGAGGGTGGGGGAATGCAAGTCTTCCAGTCTACATCTCTTCTTTCCTCCACTCCTCATCTCTGGCACTTTGCCTCTTCATTTTTCTTTATTGTAGAAAGGGTTCATTTCTTCCTGCTTCCATTCTTGTGGCTGTTGTTGTGGCAACTGCATGGTTCTAATGGGAACAAATTGAACCCACCTCTGAGTTGACAAACCCATTGCCCTTTAAGCTGTGGCTGTTGTCCAGACTTCAAGAGTGATGTTGGAACTTAATTGTCCTTTTCTGTCAGTCCCACTGCAACTGCGACGCAACTCTTGAGCACTAAAGGGTTGTCAAAACACAGGACTGAAATTAGCTGTGCATGTGGCTTGGCGGTATGTTGGCATTCAGAAATGTTCTGGCACTAATCTTTCAGAACAGGCTACTAGTTACACGACAACAAGAGCAATTCAGTGAACTCATCTTCTAGATGTTTATGGAACTATTCAAGCTTTGAGTGATTTTCGCAAGATTAATCTTCTAAAAAACTAATTTATATGATAGTCAAAGGTAGGCTTGCTCACAGCTTTAATGCTATTAGCTCTTTGGGCACACAAAGTAGAATTTTTACAAGACTCCACAGCTTAGAGGGAACATTGGCCATCCAATGAATGGCTAATCAGGAAGGAACTCCTGCCTCTGGTTGCGCCCCCTCCAACTTCTTCCCCCTTTGGGGGGTGGGGAGATGGACTGCCTGCCCACACTTCCCCACTTCCCGCACTCCAAAAGCCCTGCTGCAGCCTGCTCAGTCCTCCTACATTCAAGGTTGACCCTAGAAAGCTGCCATTTCCCAGAGAGAAAAGATGGGGAAATGGGACATAGCGGTGATTTGTTTTTTGTTTGCTATATCTTCTTTGGAAATATGCTGCAGTTTTTTCAACTGATGTTTTTATTAGCATATGGCAGTAGAGAAGCATCGGGTGGAATGCTACAGAATTCCAGTTGCCAAACAGGTATCATGACTTTGAGGCCTCTATGGAATCACATAGAGGGAGCAAAACTCCACGGGGATTCCCAGCACCCTTACTCTCCCATCCAGCATACTATAAGTTCTTGGGAACTTCAGCAAGACAATTTTCCACCTCTGCTGTCCCCCCACCCCTCCCCCAGGTGATTGGCTGGCCTGCACAGGACATGGGGGTGACCTAGTGCCTGTTATATGCCTGGATACAAGTGGCTTTGCTCCTAGTATAAAAATATTTTCTTGCATATGCACAGTTTACCTTCACACAATGAAGAGCCTTGTGCTGTGGTGCCACAGCTGCTCCCAAAGCATTTTTTTAAAAATCTGCACCGCCAATCAGAACCCCTAATGGGAAATAAACCTTACTGGCCCACCCACCTTCTAAGAACACTCAGCACCATGAACGGTGCTGGTGGGTGTTATGGGCACCATGTTGGGAACTCTTGCAGTAATGCAGGGGTAGTCAAACTGTGGCCCAGCGAACGCTGGTAGGGGCTCGTGGGAACTGTAGTCCATGGACATCTGGAGGGCCGCAGTTTGACTACCCCTGTAGTAATGCGTATGTGCCACTTCTTGGTCACTTTTGCAGTGATCACCAGCCCAGGACCAGCTGCAGCATGAGGTTGTAAGGAAACCTCTTGAATTGTGCTTGAGCAAAGACAGCAGAACACATACCAATCAAGATGAGGGTCCATGACTTTCCTGACAAACCAGTTTTTATTGTAGAACTAATTTTGCAAAATGTGGGAAACAGGCAGTGAGTGTGCTGATCAGGGTCTCCTAGAACGCTCCACTTCTCATATGTCCTGCTTGCAAGTGTATCTGTGAGACAGTCTGCAGCTGGTGGCATTTGTTGATGAGGGAAATGTGCCATTGAGAACCTGTGTGAGAGAGGGATCTCTGTTCAGGATGTCTAGCCATATAGTACCATGCTCTGTTTTTTAAAAAATCTGCTATAAATAAGAATAAAATAGAACATAAATAATTAAAATGGCTCTGAATAAGTGGCTCCTGAAACGTCTGCCTGATTTAAAAACTAATTACTTGGAGGATAATCGCCACCAGAAACTGCATATATTTACCCACAGTGCCTTGCTCTAAACCCCATCACTACCCTGTCTCCTAATCATTTTCTGAGGCATCAATATTCAGACTGATTTTTCATCCACATCACACAATAAACTGTACTGGAATCTTCCTGCTCTCCGATTAATAATTTCATTGGAGCTGCATCCCAAAAGGCTATAAATCCTCACCAGAAATAACAAACGCAGCAGCCAATGGTAAAAAGAGCTTTGCTTTCCAAATATAGCGGCAGACAGGATTTTCAGTTTCAGAAGAGAGTTGCTCAGTGAAGCAGCTCTCAATGATACTGTTTTGCTGAAATGCTGCTGGTGTTGGTATTCTAACCTCTTTGTCATCCCCCCCCCCAGCTAATACAGGAGTGAGCTGCAAAAGCTCCCAATCCTGACTCTATCAGGGGTACAGAATAGGGGATTTTGGCAGTTGAGGCTGGTCATGCAGCTGTGAAGCACACCAACCGTGCTGAAATTCACCACTGTGAAAAGGGAAGGGGATGCCAGCTTTCTGTGCCTTCAAGAAATATGCTGACATCCACTGAGTCAGAAAACATTTACCCCAGTTATCACCACATTGGGGAAAGATTTGTGTCCAGCTGGCCAATGAAGTCAGAGGAGCTGGGCCCATAAAAAGATAGCACACCCTGGTTCTCAATCTCCTATCCCTGGTTCTCCATCTCCTATCCCTGAGCTGACTGAATGGAAAGGTACAATTAAGCTTTAAATGTGCTGTTATCCAGGGGCACACAAGAGAAATTACTGCTTAGTGCAAGATACACAAAGAATGAACAATAAGGGATGCTCTCAGACTCTGTAGACATAAATTCCTTCTTTCCACCCCAATCCTTGTATCCAAGCCATATTCAAATGAGGGTGTATGGTTTATTACACACAAGGTTACTAGCAAGGAAAGCCTTAAGTGCTTACTGCACCCCAAATTAACAAAGTACTTAGTTTCACTGATGCAAGCTATTTTCATCACTGTCATAACCTCAGCCATAGATGAAATTAATAGTCCTGTTTTCGGATATCCCACCTGTAACAAACCTACTTTCATGCCAAGAATCACTGCTCAAGGCCTACTGCCCCATCTGCTATTTGATATATTCAGTTATTCTGCAATAATTCTTCATTGTAGACAAGGTAACCGTGTTCTTACCTCTTATGAATCAGAATTCAGTAGGCTTCCACACCCTTTGAAATCACTCCTCAAGCTTGTTTTTATTTTGAAAATCCATATATTGAAGTATTCTTGTGCTTGCATTGCTTCCTTTAATCCTAGTGAACTGGTACAGTTGTAATTATATATTTTTTAAAACATGCTGTTAAAATATCAATCATTTATCCAAAGATTCATGTAACAAACAGTTAGTGCCAAAGTTGCAAGAGACATTTCTTACCAGCTGTCTGCAAAAGGATGATCTGTCTGGACATAGGATGACCACCTGAAATAACAATGTATAGTTGACTCATTTTCCTATTATAACATGTAGATCTAGTTCTATATAGGGGACTAGTTACATGACTCCAAATTCTAGTTTTATGTCTGCTGAAGACAAAAGGTGGAAAATCATGGCTATCTCCTGGAACTGACAACTTGGTGATCCTCTTAGGGAGAGAAAAGGGCATTCTTCCATACCATTTGTAATTTGCAGGTGAAATTAAATGCAGAAAGAAAGAGAAGGTGGTAAAAGAAGGGGGAAAGGTGCCAAGCTATATGTTGAATGTCAGAGAGAAGTGAGTTTCAAAGTCCTAATTCACCAAGACTATTTGAGAGAACCGTATCATTATCACGGAGAAGTGGCTTCAAGGATCAAAGGGTGAAACATCTGATATAGAGGGAAAGTCAGTAAAAATCATAATCGTGTCTATAAGACGAATTGCCTGTTTTAGTTGTCTCTGGCTGAACATAAATTTGTTACATATTGTCAATTGCTTGTTTTCATGAAAGTTTCCCTTCTCCAGTATTTTTGTGCAGTACAGTCAATCTGCATCATAGACTTTAGGCTATATAAACATGTAGACAGCCATGGAACATGTGTTTTACTTGTAATGGCACCAATTTCACCTGCAAATTACAAATAGCAAAGAAGATATTTGTACATCAGTGTCCTAAGAGCATCATAGGATTTTCAGCTATGGTGTTTCACCTTTCTACTTCATCAGATTATAGAAAAGCATAACTGGTGACATTTCAGCAAACAATTTGCCTATGTAGAACTAGAATATGTGTTTCACTATCAGTGGCAAACATGTAGCAATTAATGGAAAACCTGATTCACTGCATCATTGTATCTGAGAATGAAGATAAAAATTTGCAAGAATATAGATATCACAATAATACAGCACTTTTTCACATGAAAAAAAAACTTATCTAGGATGAATATGGGATATATTTTTGGATGGTTACAAGAATCTGGTGTAGACATGCAAGAACTATATGTAACCCAATTCCCTAGGTAGACAAGACAAAAATCTGATGGCAAATCTACAGTGGAAGTCTTCCCAAAGAAAAGGAATGTGGAACTGAGAGAGGCTGGATGATGAATTCATGCATGTAGATTCTTGAATTAAATATTAATTTGATGCATTTGGTTTATAAGAATAAACACTGCCATTAATAATGCATAGACTCATTATTAGTATTGCAGCAGAACACTATAGGTAAGATTGCACAAACAATTCCATTTCATCTTATTCACTCACCCAACCCCTCTGCATTACTTTTCCAAAACCATATTTAATGCACACGTAACGTATAAACATCTGAGAAATAAGTGCCATCCACTACTTATCTCAGAGATTAATGAGATGGAGAACACATTCTGGTATCTAGATTCTGGTACTATTAATTTAACTCATGGGTACCCTGCCTTTATCCTAATGGGGACCTGACAGCATCCGTTCTCAACTTTTTTACCATTGAGAAACACCTGAAACATTCTTCATGTTTCAGGAAACCCTGGAAGTGTCATGATCACGTAGAGCAGTGGTCCGCAACCTTTTTGGGGTTGCGGACTGGTTGGGGGGGGAGAGTGATCTGGGCACCGCACATGCGCGGCAGCCCCTGCGCAAACGTGCATACGCAACAGATCTGCGCATGCGTATTTGTGCCTGGTGGGTCTGCAAACGTGCATGCACGGCAGTTTCGTGCATGAGCGTGTGCGCGGACTTGCCGCGCATGTGCGTTTGCGCTCCTGGTGGGTTTGCTACTAATTAGGCCAGGACTCCATCTCATGAGACTATACTAGTTCACAAATACTGATGAAGAACAGATCATTCCATTGTGACGTATGCAATAAATATCTGTAACCACTCCTGTGGAGTGGATAAAATAAAGCAATAAAGGCTGTGTGGGTGGAGAAAGGGACAGGGCCTGTCCATGATAAAAACTCAGAGGGGCCAATCAGGAGGCCCCCGAGTTCCACTCAGGGGCCAAGTGGCCAATCGGGAGGCACACATAGTGTGCCTCCCCATTGGCCATTTGGCCTGCCCTGGTGGCCCTGCTCCTTTCCTGCCACCTCACCGCACCTGCTGCCACCCATCGGCTACTGTCGGCTGCCTCCTGCAGCCGGCAGAAGGAGGCCGGCGCCACCCGGGCCGAGCCGCCTGCAACACCTGCCACCAACGCTCAGGTAAGCCCCCACCCCCAAAGCCATCCACCCACCCTCTCAGCTCTTCCCCCCCACCCCAAGATGCCGCCAGACCCCCGCAGTTTCCCCCCTCCCAACCACCCCACCCTGACACGATGTCTCCTACCCTATGCAGCTGTCCCCCTACCCACCTACCCCACAAGTCACTGCTGTGCTCCCCCCCTCCACTGGCGCCCCACCGACCCACCCGTTGCCATCTCCTCCCCCCACACATGGCCAAGACAAGCCCCCATGCTCCTCCCGGGATCCCCCAAGCTGCCTATCCACTCATCACCATTTCCCGCCCCCCCCCCCACGGCCAACACTCGCTCCTGCGCTGCCCCCTGGATTCCCCGGCCCACCCACTCGTCGCCATTTCCCACTCCCCACCCCACATGCCCAACACTCGCCCCCGCACTCCCCCTCCCCTGCGGATCCCCCGGCCCACTTACCCACCCACATATCACCATCTGCCGCTGCCCACTCTCCAAAAGTCACCCCCCATACTGCCCAACCACACTCCTACCCCTCTCTACCCCACGCTCTTCCCCCCATCACCCCCCTAATCGCTCCCCCCTCACCAATCCCCCCCACAGACCCTTAAAAAAACTCTCCTTTCCCCCCACTCTCCTCCAAGCCCACCTACCTCCCTGCCTTCCTTCCTTCTTTCCTTCCTGACTTCCTCTACTTCTCCATCTACTTCCTGCCTATTTCTTTCTCCCTCTCATTTGCTCTCTTTCCCCCTTCCTCTCTAACACACTTCCTGCCTTCCTTCCTGTCTCCCTTCTATTCATCCCTTCAATCACCCCTTTCCCTCCTTTCTCATTCCCATCCCTCCTTCCCTCTTCAGCCTTCCTTTCCTCCCTTATTCTTCCCTATGCTCTAGCGCCCGCTAGATAAGGCATGTGTTTATGTATTCCAGCTCCAGCGGGCTTAATTTCTAGCATTACATATAATCAAGGTCTGCCTATGGATATGAGACTGATTTGATGAAAATAAGATAGCGGTGAGTGACTGATTTATTTGAGTGGGCCATCCAGTGACTGGACTTGTAGATTCCGAGTTTGGCTTTTATCTTGAACACTCTTCTTAATCTTTGATTGAAATGGGAATTTTAACTATCACTCTGTGGGAGTGTTTCTATTTGACTAGAAAAGTTCATGTTTTAATTTCCTTCCCCCACTAACTAGAAAAATATATTCATTGAAAGAAGACAAAATCTCTAGAAATAAGCCAGGATCTGTTTGTGAGAAACTGTTGTCTCTCTATGGTGTGTGTGTAATAGTTTGTACAAGCACGACTGACAGTGGAACCTTTTAGATTAGGTCTGTCAACCTGCAAGCAGGGGCTCATGATCTCCTGGAATTGCAACTGATCTCTATACATCATTTATTTATTTAAAATTTTGCTTCTGGAGAAAATGGCTGCATTGAATTATATGCTACTGGGGAAAAGCCCATTGTATCCAGGAATACAACGGGCGCTAGAGCTTGGCGGTGGGAAGAGGAAGATTAGGAGTTGTCCAGTCTGTAAGGGAATGGGATTGATGGAAGTGGGGCTGTGAGGGGTCCGAGAGAACTGGGAATGTACTGCAATGACCCAGCAGGCCTCAGGTGTCTCAAAGCAGTTTCCAGTTGTCTTTCCTTCCTCTCCCCATAGCAGACTCCCTGTGAGGGAGGTGGGGTAAAGAGCCACACATGGAAGCTGGCAACCCTAAGAGGAAGTCTCTCTGTGCACAGCAGTCTTGACCTTAATAAGATTTTTATACTGTTTTTTTTTATTTGCCAGGCCAAGGTTGAAGAAGTCACTTTAGTTCCCATGTCTCTCCAGCCATTTACTTGTTCACTATGTACTGCTTCAGGCTGTAAATATTCTTTATTTAGATCTCCCTGCACTTTCCAGACTCACAGGACTGATGCTGGTATGTCTGCGCCCCAAAATCCAAACAGTTGCTGGGAAGGGCTGGCCATAGCCTATAGCCCAGAGGGACACACCTACACCACTCACTACCAACTGCAGCCTACCATAGCATTTAGAGTATAGTGATCAGCTCTGCAGGCAAAAATGGCTCCTCTGAGGGCATTGTACAATTTTGAAGTTCCACCTCCTGGAATATTTCCAGGGTTTTCTGCAGCCTCTTTCTGATAGGTTTTTGGTAGCCAGGCCAGTCTCCTCCCTGGGGGCTGTTTCACAAATATTAAGAGGAGGAAAAAGTGTTAAGGATGGTCATCCCTCCCCTTTCTAAACCCTACTTCCTTGCACCAGTATGCCAAAATCACACTATGTTTACCAAGCTCCAGGTATGGTTTGGGGTCCCACAGAATTACAACTGATTTCCAGACAATAGAGATAAGTTCTTCTGGAGAAAATGGATATTTTGGAGGTTGAATACTGTCTTTCTGAAGTTCTTCCTCTCTCCATGTTCCTCCCACCAAATCTCAATTTCCAACCCAGAGTTGGTAACCTTAAGAGTCAAAGTCTTTGGTCCCTTCAAAAATATCCTCTAGATAACATTATTCATTAGTCCGATCAACCTGCGGAAACCACCTTTGTTGTGCTCCATTTCTGCTTTATCATCACCCCATGCTCTTTTGAACAGGAAGCAAGCCAAATCACATTAAAATTCAACCAACATCATAATTTTTATTTCTGGAGCAAATGAACAGTTTTCAACTTTGTAACCTCCATTGGCTTTCCCTCTACTGCCTTTGTTAATTTTCTTCTGAAGATAAGGCATGTGTTTATGTGAACCTGTTCCCTATTAATTTTCCATAAATCTTAATGCATCTGCAGCATGGGTTTGTCAGAAGCATGGATGTTACGCATGCACAAACAAAAACAAAGGTGGTAAACATCGACCTTACATCATAGGAATAGCCAGCCACATTGAAATAAGTAAAAGCACTACAGAACAAAATACTGTTAGCCACAAAAGCAGACAAGAAGCAGCAGCAAAAGGGTGGTGTCAGTAACATGATCCAGAAGTGAACTGAATGAAATGATACAATATAGATGTGCCTCTTAGCTCTCCCTCTTCAATTGTCGCTGGAGATCACCAGTGTTAAGCAGCTTGTGTGAAAGATTAAACTGCCTCCTCATGAACCCAGTGATCAAAGCACAGTCATTCAAGCTCACAGCTCTGGTTATCATTTTTAAAAAATTCTCCCTGAAACACAAGGAGGTCATTTGCAACTTCTGCACCCTTGCACTTGAAATTGCTCTATCTCCTCTGATGCAACTTTCTCAGATCATCTTAGCAGAATTATATTTCCATACAGGAAAAAGGAAACCCTTTCTCTACATCCTCAAGGCAAGTATATTTGGGCAAAGAAATAAGAACAGCTTTAAAAGGTTTGGAGGTTACAGCAAGAAACAGCAGTTCCTCCCAGTAAGCAATCTTAAATAGAGTTCCATTGACAGCAGCCTCTGGCGGGTTCACAAGTTCCAAGATTTGCAACAAAGAGATTAACCAAAATAGATGCTTCTTGTAGGCTGAGTTGTATCTAAATCATTTAAAGGGCCTTCAGATGCTATAATGTTTTTCCCCCCTTTTAAGAACATTCCGCACTCCTGCCATTTTCTCCTGGCTTTAGTGGATAAATAACGAGAGGGCCCTTGATCAGGAAGAGCCAGGCAACAGCTCAGATATTTATGAGAGCAGAAAGATGTGAAATGGTGTGTGTGGATGGGGAGTGCACTGGTGTATCACTCCATTCTTTGAGAAGTATCTATCCTGTCATAGGATTGCTTGACATGATAATGTTTTTCAACTATGGGCTTATTTCTACAAATGCTGCCTGTACTAGCTGTGGAGATTTAGCTGCCTGTACTAGCTGTGGAGATACATTTTGGAAATGCAGCTATATGTTGTATATTTTTTTGCCCTGTCTTTCTTCCATGAAGTTTGGTTGTCTTTCCAACACACCCTGAGAGGTAAACTAGGCCAAGAAATAGTGATGGACCAAACTCACCCACTCAGCTTCATGGAAGAAGAGTCATCAGAAAAAAGCAGAGAGCTCTTCTTAATTGTCCTCATTTTTTCTCAGGCTTCCTCCCTACCCCAAATTGAGAAGTGCTGAGAATCTCCATTGCTGGCAGAATTTTGGGAACTATAATATTCTTATTTTTGGTGGCCCATTGACAAGGAAGGAGTAAAATTCATTCCCAAGAGTTCCTGAGTGGAGAGGAAATCTCTTGGCATGCTCAGAATTGCAAGAAGCAAGAAACCATAGGAACCAATTCATCTTTCATCAGTCTAGTTGAATTCTGTTCTCATCCTTCCCCTGCCAGTGAGTTTGGGAAGGTGGGAGGAAGACAGCTGGAGAAATCAGGTAAAACTGCAGTAGCTCAACTAAGACTAAGAGTTCTTCAGAACTGCCCAGAAAGACACAGCCATTTTGAATTGAGATGGATGATTCTCCAAAGTTCACCAGAGATTCAAAACAGCATTCAATGACATATGTAGACATGGTATGTAGACATATGTAAATATGGTAGCTTGTATCCCTGAGTCCATCCCATTTCTGTCTCCCCACCCCCAGCTTCTTCTACCTACTGTTCTCTCTGGCCATGTCTTCTAGCTTAAAGTCTGTGCTTCTTTGCAAAACTCACACTTCCACTCTATGATCTCTGCGTTACAGAAAGCAATGCTGATCTTAATCTGTGGTTCACAGATACAGCAAAGCTTGTACTCTCGTTCTTTGCAGAAAGGATGCAACCTCATGGTGACACCCACCTGCAACCCCTCTGCCAAGGCCCAGAATCAAGGGAGTGTAGCTGTCTTTTCAGGGCCTGGCTGCAGTGCAGAGGCTAGTGTCTATTCCAGCTATCAAATCAGGTAGGGTGATTGGGCCCAGGCTAGCTGTGTGGGTACATGTTGGTGGTGTCCTGGAAGGGCTTCATTTTGGAGCATGTTGTGGTGTCCTAGAAGGGCACCATTTAGAAGTGGGTCAGCTAGTTCTGGGAGCTGATGCTGAGCTCCTCTCCTCCATGCATGATGGTCACAGAAAGGATGACATCCTACTTCATGCTGTTCTGCTCCACCAAATGCACTATCATGGCATATGTGGAGTTATAGGTCCTGGATGAGCCATGTTCAGATTTACCTATATTTCCCCTTGCTTCTTGCACAGGAGATGCACAGATTTGATATCCTAAGAGAAGATGGACAGCCAGGTGCTGGCAGGTCTCAAGCAGGGACTGAAACTCAAGGGTGGCAGCTTCCCAGTGTTCCTCTGCATCCCAGCTTGAAGCATTTATGCTAGGCAGATACCCTTTAAGTAGGCAACAGCAACATTATCCGTAGTACATATGCCTTCACCAGTGCCAGCATGTTGGCTCTATGTAACCATGGACTATGTTCCTGCTGTCAATCTACTCCTTCAGGCTTCTCTGTATCATGGCAGAAATGTTTGCCACAGTGCAGTCTGCATCCATCCCCTGCATACAGAGCAGAACTTACTCATTGTAAGATGATTTCAATGGATGGCCAACCCTTCTCCCTCATGGAGGATATAGCATTTCCAGTTGCTGCATCACTTGGCTCCCTAGTACTCTCTCCCTTCACAGAGGATCACCCCTGCTAGGGTCCAGGCCCATCAGTCCAGACAATGAAGTCCTCCAGTTGCCACCAGTAGCCAGTGATGGAGAAACAGCCATGCTGCCAGTTGCTCCAGAGGTCTGTGGGGAAGTGGACAGTTTGGCCTTGCAATCTGGTGAGCTTGCCCTTGACCAGCACCACTGTGGAGTGATGGATGGTGGCCAAGGCTTACCAGCTCATGGTCCTCTGTGAAGGGAGAGAGTACTAGGGAGTCAAGTGATGTAGCAACTGGAAAGGCTATATCCTCCATGAGGGAGAAGGGTTGGCCATCCATTTAAATCATCTTACAGTGAGTAAGTGCTTCCTGGACTCTCTCCCTTGCCCTTTTGGGTGGCACTGCCAGTACCCCTAGGAACATGATGTCTTGAAGAGTGGTCTGCCTTGGGGTCAGTTGGGGTTTGTGTCCCTGCAGACATGAGCATGACACACCTGGCACATTGCTACACAGGGGTCACTGGGGGGGGTGTAGAAATATTAGCTTAGAATGGGGTCCTATAATTGGAGCAGGTGGGATTAGGCCCAGCTGCTTTCTGGTGCTGGGCTGGGAGGCACCAGAGGAGTGTGTTGCAAGAGCAGCAGAGAGTTGGGATGTGGAAGGGAAGGATGATTCCCCACCAATCTCTGAATCATTGCTGTCAGAGTCCTCTCCAAAGATTGTCAGCAATTGCTGGAGTCTGCACATGGCCAAAATATCTGTTTTTTTAAAATTTGGAGAACACCAAGGACAGAGCAGGAGCAGAAGAATCCAAGACCCCTGGTGATGTCTTGCTGGGGCAGGCTGGGTTTGATGCCTGGGGACAGGAGCCTCTGGTCCACAGGGTGGGAGGGTTTCTTCCTCCTATGAAGAGCACTTCTTCCACCCATTTCCACCCTCCCAAGCAGTCTGGAGGGGTGGATATAAATATGACCCATCATTCAAGCCACCCACCACTAAGCCTCTGTGCTCAGCTAGAGCAGAAGGATCAATCTACACGCAAACCCTGGGAGGTTATAGATATGGGTCTTCTGGGGAGGCACCCACAAATCCCCATTGTTCAATGTGAAAGAAGAGATTGGGTGGCTCAGATCAATGAGTCCACCTACCTATACCAAACCCTAGCAGCACTGAACAGATCACAAGCAGGAGATGTTTATAAATCTGGATTCCCTAGGGAGGCACCCAAGCTAAACCCTAATACTCAGTATGAGCACAGAGACTGTGGTTCTGAGCCCTGATTCCACTCCACACCCAAATCCTAGCAGCGGAGAGTGGATTTCGTGCAGAAAACAATGAAACCCAGCAGCAGAGAGAAGATCATAAAGAAGTTTTATAAAGAGTTTAATTTACTGGCACCAGTCTGTCTATTCACAAACTGTGCTAAAACCTTGTGAAAGTTTATGGTGGCAGAGCTGCCACAAACTTCAGCATGCAAACAACTAACCAACTAAAATTCTTCATAAAATTTCATTTGTTAGCTGGTTTATGCCCATCCCAACATGGGATAGGCTCCCTGAAGAACCTGCAAAGCCCGGAATCTGAGCATAGGGGGGACCACAATGTTAAAAACAGTCGTTTCCTTCAGGGGAACTGATCCTTGTTATAATTCCACGTGATCTTTGTACCAGCTCTGTGTGCCAAGGTACTTTCCACTTACTGTTTGCCAGTTCTCAGTGTCTCTTATGTCTACTTAAATTGTCAGGCTTAACATTTTTTTAAAAAAATTATTTGTGACTGTGCTTTTCCCAGCACAATGGTCCTTGGCTAGGTCCTCTAGGTGCACTTATAGTAGTAATAAGCGTAATAAGCATAATAATAAGTGTCAAACTATAACTTCGGACTCCCTGGGTTTTGTCTGTTGGAGTCAGCCCCTGCATATTATTAAAGTTGGGTGGTAGGTCAGGGCTGTGTGCAATGAAGCAGCCACACTGTAATTTAGCAATTATTGTAACTCACACTTGTAATTTGAATGGTTTTCTACAAACTCTTACCAGCACTTTCTCTCCACTTAGTTTAATGCCTAATTTGATAAGCTGTCTTTAACCCACTCAGCGCTGGGTCCGTCCCTAATGGCTTGGGGGATACAAGGAGGAATGGCACAATTAATCAAGGAATCTGAAACTGGAAAGACTTGCCAATGCTCCTCGGTAGACGATTCATTGTGGACTTAGTGTGTGACCTTCAGGAAGTCACCTTAAGCTCTCTGAGCCTCCCACATCCCATCAGTATAATACAGTTAACAGTTACCTGCTTTACAGTAGGGTATGTGTGAGGTTTAATTAATGAGGGTTGGTATTAGGAGAATTACATGCAATGTTTTATTGCCTGCTGTTCAGTAACATGTATTTATCCTTTTCAGTGGCAGTTCCCATAGGACTGCGGGTTCCAGTGCTTTAATCCCTTCAAGCTATGCTTGCAGTTGACTTAACTAGTCATTTAAGCATGAACCTATATTTATGTTTAGTACCATTGTGCTGGAGCAGAACTTGTTTTTCTGACAGGGATTGAATTTTGCCTTGGAAGGCAGCGGCCTTGTGGTCTATAGGCCCTTTTGGAGATAGGTTGTCTGAAAACTGCTATGCTTGGGACAGAGGCGCTAAGGTTGCCAGGCCTCTGTTGAAAAGGGCACTGCACCCAGAGAGGATGCAGCTGCTGTGTCCAATCTCAATCTTTCCTCAAGAGCATCTCTTTATCCTGTTTATGCCAGGTACAACAAGTAGCCAAGACTGTGTGTGTGTATGTTTGTTAAGTACTGTCAAGTAGTTTCTGACCCTATGAATTCATGATCTCCCCAATGTCCTCTTGTGAAGAGCCTTGTTAAGGTCTTACAGACCAAGGGCAATGGCTGCCTTGATTAAGTCTATCTCGTGTTGGGTTCTCCTCTTTTCCTTGCATTATTGTCTTTTCCAGTTACTCGTGTGTTCTCAGAATGTGACCAAAGTATGATAGCTTTAGTTTAGTCATTCTAAGTTCTAGAGAGACTTTAAGTTTGATTTTATCTAGAACACACTGATTTGTCTTTTGGGTAGTCCACAGCATCTGTATCACTCTCTTCCAATACCACATTTAAAAGGAATCAGCTTTTTTCATTGTTCAATTTTCATACCCATAGATAGTAGCCATGAGAAATGCTTCTAAAGTGCAGGTGTCTTTTGATTGTTTGTGTGTTACCTGCATATTTCCAAGAGTGGGTTTGGAACATGTCTATGGAGCTCAAATCGGAATACTGCTTGCTCCAGCTAGCAGGAGAAAGGGAGCAGTGGGGCAGGAGTTACAGCAACTGCATCTTCTGTCAGATGTTTACAGTGCAATCCTAAATGGTGTTCAGAAGGGTTTAACTCTGCCTGGAAAGTACTCTGGAGTACTTGAGGGGGGAATTGGGTAGCATACAATTGCTTTAGCTGGCTGGAATTAGGGATTATGACTTTAACAGTTTTAGGCAACAGTTGGGATCCAGCTAAGCAAGTCATATTAATCAGGTGAAAATCCTTTGACCGATGAAACAGTACAGTAGATCCAATTCAACATCTTAACAAGGGCAGGATATAATGTCTGCAACACATTGCATTATTAAAGGTAGCATCAACTGCTGTTAAGTAGTGAAAAGCAATAACAGGTAGAATTTAAAGTGAAAAAGCATTATCTTAGGGCTACATCTGGCCTTTGCCACCAATATGCGGATGACACCCAGCTCTACCTCCTGATGGATGACCGCACTAACTCCCTCGCAGAATCCTTAGCCAGATGTCTGGAAACAGTGACAAAATGGATCAAGCAGAGTCGCCTGAAGCTCAACCCTACAAAGACGGAGGTCCTATGGTTGGGTAGGAAGGGACCATGGGAGGAAGAGTGTCTGCCCACCCTGGATGGTGTGAATCATAGAATCATAGAATTGGAAGGGGCCATACAGGCCATCTAGTCCAACCCCCTGCTCAACGCAGGATTAGTCCTAAGCATCCTAAAGCATCCGTGTGCAGCTCTTACCAACGCACTCCGCCAGGAACCTGGGCGTGATCCTGGATGCTTCCCTTACAATGGAAGCCCAGGTCACAAAGGTAGCGCGGCTGGCTTTGTACCATCTCCGCCAAGCCAAGCTACTAGTGCCCTACCTGGACCCAGAACATCTAGCCACAGTGATCCATGCAATGGTCACCTCTAGGCTGGACTTCTGCAACTCGCTCTACGCAGGCCTACCCTCATCCTTGATCCGGAAACTGCAACTGGTACAGAATGCTGCGGCAGGATTCTCACTAAAACATCATGGAGATCCCACATCCGGCTGGCACTCCAACAACTTGGCTGGCTCCCAGTTGAATTCCGGATTAAGCTTAAGGTTCTGGTAATCACCTTTAAGGCCATACACGGTTTGGGCCCAGTGTATCTGAGAGACCGCCTTCCTGCCTATACCCCCAAAAGAGTTTTACGCTCTGCCACCTCCAACTAGCTGCGGATCCCTGGCCCCAGAGAAGCGCGTCGGACCTCAACAAGGGCCAGAGCCTTCTCGGTCCTGGCCCTCACCTGGTGGAAGAGCTCCCTGAGGAGATCAGAGCCCTGCCCGAACCTCCACAGTTCCGCAGGGCCTGCAAGAGGGAGCTCTTCCACCAGGCATTTGCTTGAGGCCGACCGACTCAGAACACCTGCTGGTCCCCCCAGACGCCTGCCCATGACTCTCCTAAAGTTACTGTTAATTGTTATTATATTATAATTGTGGTTTTGTAATCTTTTGATGTTTTTAAAAGTTGTTTTGATGTTATGTAATGTTCCATGTAAGTTATAATGTTCTGTGTAAACCGCCCAGAGCTGCAAAGAAATGGGCGGTATAGAAATCTAAATAAATAAATAAATAGATTTAAAAAAGAATAAGTAGCTTTCAGAGAAGCAGGATATATATAAAGGCTGTTTCAAGGGCAGTTCCTATGGAAATAATTTCAGTTCAGTACAATTATGGCATAAATTATAAACATAACAAACGAAAGAAAAGAAGTGTGATTTTAGCTTAACAAAGAGAGAAGTTCTCCATCAGAGGATTTTACCTTATGCTCCTGAATCTTCATAGCAATTAGATGATACCTTGCTACTGAACAAGCAATGTTCAGGCCCGACAGAAGATATAAATCAAGTCTCTCAGTGGGATACCCATGGAAATTGTGCAGAACTAATTTTAAAATCCTGCATTTTAACATAGAAGATACCATAAAGCAAAACGTGAAGTATCGATTCAAGATTTCTGACCCTACGTGGACAAAGTCTTTCACAATAAGGAGTGTTTGCAAATCTTCCAAACAGAATTGCTGTGGGGACAGCATTAAATCTTGTGAGCATTAATGCTTGACATAATTAAGGAGATGTTGAGCCTGAAAAATATGATGCTAGAACTTCATGATCAGATGTGATATGAAATTCCAGTGGGAAGCATATCCTGTTTGCAACTTTTTTTTCAATAGCCAAAAATCTCTGTTTCAATGATCTAAAAGCTTGTGATTCTTTTAACATAGAATCAAGAGAAATACCAATTTTCCTCAACATTAAATGTGACCAATTCATTAGAGAGGAATCAGACAGCATGTACAGTACATGGCTAGGAGCTTCTGTCCTATAAGGTGTGTCCAAAATTTCAGGGTTAGGAGCCAGGCTCTGTCTTGTACTGCCCCATATATGATGTTAACCAAATTAAATTGAATACAATATTGAACACTGTCTCTGGCCCTGATGAAGATAAAATATTATTCCTTTTTGCAGATGTATTCCCTCTTGTCACCTTAATGGTTACAAAGCTCATTTCCTCTTCCATAATTATTAAAGTTTTGTTTCTAGTATGGCTGAGGAATCCTCATTCTAGCCTGTGCATAATTATTCTTTTATTTTTATTTCATATATTTCACTTTGTGATAGTTACTTTTTAACTATTACTTTTAATTGATTTCATTTTCACTGTGTATTGTGGACAAAGTGAGACTATGGCTATTTGTTACCTTGTGTGATGTGTATTTTATGCTTTTGTTTGTTTGACTGTTATACCCTCAACTTCAACCTAAAACTATTGTTTGATTGACTCCCAAAATCTAACATAGAAACATCACCAGAAATTGCTCAGCATATTGGTTGAAAGTACTAATCTAAATGGAATCCTATAAATTAATTGCTTCACATAAAAGAAACATGCAACAGCAGACATACTACACTTGGTAGTATTATATTGAAAATTTACTCCTAAATACATAAAGTGTTTTGGTTGTTCAATGTGGCTGCCTTTAATGAGCCAGCTAAAACACCTCCAAAACCTTGAAAACACCATGATTTTTGATTTCTCAAAATTAACAGATCATAGGTTGGCTTTACAAGAGAATACAAATGCAAGTAAAAAGTTTGACCCTTTTGGGAGTGAAATAGCACTATTACATCATCATCATCTATCTATGTATAGTAATAAGCAGTCAGAGTGAGGATCAAGTTTAATAAAGTGTCCATCTACCACTTATGAATGTCCTAGGAATTAGGACATTCATAAATAAACTGAATAAATAAGAAGCCAAAATGCATCCTTGTATATCTCCCCAATCAGAAGGAATTTTAAGTGTTAAATTACCTAGTGGATTATATTGAACTTGACAGCTAGTGGAGAAATATATTTTGTGGATAAGGAAAAATAAACATTTATTTATTTTCATTATGTTCTGCTTATTCCACAGAAGATTCCTAGGTATAGAACTGAAAGCACCCTTCAGATCGAGGAAAGCAGAGAATGATTTTTTCCCCCAACCCACACCACTCTATTTCCCTATCAAATGACCAAGGGTAACACAATGATCCAGGGTAAATTACCAGGGGAGATGCTAATCTGTTTTAGGCTCAAAGGTTTTTGACCAAACATCTAGGCAGTAAGCTTATCCAGCAAATGCCCGTGACTGAAAGTAGGTTAACCAGGCAATAGTTTCCTGACAATTTAGGATCACTTTGTTTTAAAACTGGTACTACAATAGCATTAATTTAGGTATCAAGATGAACCTAGTTTTATTTGTTACAGTGAAAAAAAGTGGCTTGAGGAAGGAGCCATTGTTCTAGGTGATTTTTGAATAATTCATGAGGTAGACCAGGGCTTTTCAACTGATTAATGAAAGATTTAATTTCATTAAGACTAACTGGATGCCAGTCAGGAACGTCAGGAGGGATTGTCTCTTGTTGACCTAACTGAATAATCATAGAATAGATTTGAAAAATAATTTGTCCACTCCCAAAATGATACAGGGCAGTCAGGAGATGAGCTCCTATCATAGAGGGTACCTGCAATTAGAGAGCAGAATTGTTTGCTATTTTTGACTAAGGAAGCATTAATGAATCCCACTTCCTGCTACATAACTGTTTCTTCTTATGAGCAATTGTATTTTGAAGTTATATATTAAGTTTAAAGTAGCTAGTGGTTGCTTTGCCATTGAGATGAGAATGGTACATAGTTGAGATTTCAGTCTTTGATATTCACTATTAAACCATGTATCAGTATTATTTCTCAATCAATTATTCCAAACAACAGATTGCTGTTGAAGTGAACAACTGATGGCAAGAATGTCATAGTACCCAAGAGCCTTGGGGGCATTTTTAGTACTTATTAATTGACTAGAGGCAAATCCCACTGCATTCAGGGAAACAACAGGCATTAGGATGCACACCTGCAATGTGACCTTCCACAGGCAGAACACAGAGGCCCAGCTGGGTCCCATGGGGCTGGCAGGCAGACTTTACTCCTTCTCCTGCCCCCCCCCCCAGACTCTTGAGATCCCACCTCCAAACCTCAAGGAACATTCCTAACCCAGGGGTCACGAACCTCCATGTGCAGCCTGGAAATCTCCTGGAATTGGAGGTCACCTGCAGACTATAGATATCAGATCCCAAGAAAAAAAGGCTATTTTGGAGGGGGACTCTGCAATGACAACTCATCACCAGGCTCCTGGAGATGAAAGGGCTGCTTGGGAGGGGGCATCTATGTGGCACTGTACCCCAAAGAGGTTGTGGAATCTGAATCTCCAGTTGGGATGTGGGGATTTGCTGGAATTGCAGGTCATTTCCAGACTGCAGAGATCATTCCCTGTGGAAAAAAAGACTACTTGGGAGGCGGGACTCTCTGGCTTTAGATCCCATGGAAGTGCTGGTATGCCAAGCTTCAGGTGGGAAATAAAGAGAAATGCTGTGTGGCAGTACTTGCTAATAGCAATGAACATCAAATAAGTTTCTTCTTTCAATGAAAATATTTAATTGATAACAACATTTGCTTGAAGAACTAAAAAGCGTTCAGTCTGTATGTTCTTCAGTTCAGGTCAATATCAAAGTAAATCAAAAACAGTTGCATGTTTCAAACAAACAAGAAAACATTGGTTGGCAAAGAACTTACAATGGGTTTCTCAATTACTGCCTCTGTCTCAGTTTTTCTCAACTTTTTAACCATTAAGAAACCCCTGAAATATTATTCAGGCTTCAAGAAACCCCAGAAGTGGGATCTCCAGATCCCAGCTGAAGCTGGCATCCCTGCCACTGTTCAGGAATGCCAGCTTCCAGTTGAACCTTGAGAACCCCAAGAATGAAAGCTCCTCTCCAGACTGCAGAGATCAGCTCTCCTGGGGAAAGAAACAGAGGCTGTCTGGTACTCCACACTCACAGACACACACACACACACACACACACACACACACAGAGAGAGGGAGAGAACACACAGAAGACAAAAGTATTCCTTTCTTCTGAAATTGTAAACCTTATTAACAACACCATCACCTCTCCATATAGCAAGTACCTGAGTGCATTGGATTGCTCTGAGAAGCCATTGGCCTGAAGGTCCCAATTTAAAGGAAAAGAATCCCATAACAGTCAATGAGCAAGTCAAAAGACTTACACCATCGTCATGCAACAGCTTATTCTGCCTCTGCTCTAGCTACATCTCTTTAAGGCAATTTGTACAGCTTGGTTTAGTGGTTAAGAGCAGTGGCTTCTAATGTGGTGAGCTGGATTTGATTCTGTGCTCCTCAATATGCTGTGTAGTCACAGTCCTCGGGCTAGTCACAGTCCTGTTAGAATCTGCTCTCACAGAGCAGTTTCTCTCAGAGCTCTCTCAGCCTCACCTACCTCACATGGTGTCAGATATGGGGAAAGGAAGGGAAGGCTATTATAAGCCATTCTGACAGACCTTTAGGCAGAAAAAAGCAGGGTATAAAAACCAACTCTTCTTCTACTGGGCAGGAGCTACTGGGAAACAGTGTTTCCCCTTACCACATGTCCTCATGGCCTCTTGGTTTCCCCGTCTTCCATGCCATTGATCTCAAATTTGCTTTTTTGTGATGGTCTTGGAAAGATTGCAGCAAGACCAAGATGGTCTCCATATGGAAAGGGGAAGTCTGCTTCTTCCCACCTACACCAGCATTACCTTCTCTGCTGCAATTGCCTGTGATGGCTACCCCTGAAGCATTCCTCCCTTCTCAGCTTGCAAATTGCAAACCTCACATGACATACTTATGAATAAACATTCCCTGGGAGAGGCTTTTTCTGGGTACCCTGGGTCTCAGAGGGTGAGCAGGAAGGCTGTTTCTGGGCTTCCTGCAGCCCCCAACTCCAGAAGACACACAGAGGCTGCCCCAGCTCCCCACCCCCACCCCCATGTCCTCGAAGTTGAAAGAGGCCTGAAGGCCAGGACAGCAGGGTATGCTCTGAGGCTGGCTTCTTGAGCAAACTTCTGAAACCAGCAAACTTCTGAAACCAGAAGGAAGTGGGAAGTGGAAAGCTGATTCCTTGTTAAGCCCTTCCTGGCTGAGGGCTGCCTCCTGATTGGATGAAAACTAGTATGCCATTCCTGGATGAGGGCCATTCGGGTGGTGGGTGAGCAGTCAGTTTAGATTTTATGAGATTTACTGACTGATTATGTGTGTTTGTATATGTACGTATATATACACGTGTATGTGTGGGTGTGCCTCAGTGTATTTATCTTCCTGTATTCCAGTCCTTACAGGTATATAAAACTGAATATACACAGATAAGCACACAATGAAAAGCAGAAATTAAACTTATGTGTATCTTACTGCAGTTATGCTTGCACTTCCAGTATATCTGATTGTTAACTTCATGCTTTTCATATAAATGGGCATCACATGATCATTAAGAATGTGTGGTTCCCACAACAATATTCTGTTATGTGGCACTTGGATGTATGGTTTCTTTGCATGGTTTCATTTTTTTAAATGCATTTAATTGATAGAATACTAGTCAGCAAAATTCAACTTATTCCTTCTTGAGATCTTCTGGATATAAATGCGGGCAAACTCTGAGCATAAATCCTTTTGGAACAGCCATTTTAGAAGGCGCACAATTGATTTCTTACCCCCCTTTTGAGTATAAGAAAATGGCGGCATGCAGCAGTGCCAGCAAGAACTCCTTTCTCTTCCTTGGAGCAGTCCCCCCCCCATCTTGACGCCAGGAGATAGATGGCTTTAAATCTCCTTGATGCCTCTGTTTGGTGCTTGCAGGTTTGGCATACTGACATATTAATACACAGTTTTGTCACTCAACCTTGTGGGCAAAGTGTAAAAGAGGGAAAAATACCACCACATAAAATAAATCTACAGCTGTGCATCCTAGGCTCATTTGCATAGGCTCAGCACTCCCCTTTCCCCTGTCAGGCACATCTTCCTGTAATTAATTAATACTGCCTTCATCAGTGTTTAATTCATGTTCATGTAGGACAAAAAGATGGGAGAGAGGGAAGGCGGCAAGTGGGCAGGAGATACCCGGTACAGACGCTGTTATTTTCAGCTTCGGCATTCTATCCAAGCTTCAGTATTAAGCTTGGTGGTGTTTAATTAGACTCCATGATAAGACTTTGATCCATTCTTGTGGGCTTGGTATTGTATGCTTAGCGAACCTTTTGCCACACCCTAGCGACTGCTGTGCTGCAGAAACCCCGCTGTCTTTCTCTCAGCATTTGTGTATTGTATGTGTCAAAGGAAGACAAAACTAGTTACTCAGCCTTCAGTGACTGCCCCCTTGAAACCTATATATCTAGCATGGTGAATAAGCTGCTTGTAGATTTGGCCAGTGCCATTCATTCAATGTATTACCTTGAATAAACAAACAAACAAATAAAATCCCAGGGCATACCAGGACCCAAAAATACATTTTAGCTATTAATGCTTTTATTACAGCTTTGCTATCGCTCCTTTGTTTTATAAAGACAGACAGACAGACCGAGATGATCTGCTTTCAATAGTTGCAGTATCTCTGTGATAAAAAATTCCTCGTGCTACCATGCATAAGCCACATGATACCATGATAACAAAAATCTACATGAAAGCAACCTGTCTGGAAATCCAGTGTTGAGGAGTGGGCATGCACATTTCCTTTTCCATTGCACTGTGGCACAACAGTGAACTTTTTCAAAACCTGACCAATGTTAAGTGATGAGATAACCCCCACTCCATCAGAAAGGTAACTGAATTGCCTGCAGTTTAATTAGCATTAATTTACCATGTACGATAGAATCTATGTATGTCACCATTTTTCTTTTCATTAAGCTTATAGTTTCCTCTTTCCCCAGCCCATGAAAAAATAACAATAATTCATCCATCGGCAAGCATGTTACGTCTGCAGTTGGCAGGGAGGAGGGTGTTTGGCTGGATCACAAATACAGACACGAACATGAATTGGTAAAGCAAAACATGCCTGTTAATAGACAAGAAAATCACAATCTGTCAAAAGGATTTTTTAAAATTGTTGTTTCTGTTAAGCATATTTATTTGCTATCCACCAATTAAAGCTAGTAACTCTTGGTATTAAAAATGAAAACACTGAAATAATGGAGGCAGATGAAGGCTAATTTAAAAACAAAACAAACCTCACCAAAAACAAAGGCTGAGCTAAACAAAAGCGGAAAAGATACTGCCCGGCATGCGGAGATATTCGGTGCCGGATCAGGCTCTTTGCCAAATGAATTCATAACAAGCGTGTCTGCAAAATGCCATTGACTTAGTTAATGGTAGTAGCAAAAGACAAAGTCCTAATCACAGAAGAGGGTAACCTAGTGGCAGAGAGGTTAAAAAAAAAAAAAGATGGGTGGAAGATGAGGATATGGTCTAGGCAGGCTCTCTTCTTTGTCCCACTGTTTCCTTTCAATGCAAAATGGCTGACCATGTTCCCCGTGCCTTCCCACCTTCGAGTCCCCCTTCCCCGTTTTCTTTTCCTTCTCTCTGATGTTGCTTTCTTTCTCATCCTCTCTTTCCATGGATCTCTCTGCTAAACGTCATAGGTCTTCAGCTTGAATGCAAAGGCTGTTTTCTGTCAGTCCGGCACACCATCCCTGCAAGATGCCATCTCGCTCGCATTCTTCCCAACAACGCTAAAGAGGACTGAGGAATCTAAAAGGCATTATTGGTGCTCCAGCAGCTTGACGTGCCTCTTGCACTTGACTTGCCCGATTTGCATATGCAGTTATACTTAATGAGTGTGAGTAATTATGCCAATTAGACTTTCGGATATGTGTGCGATTTTTTATTATTATTATTTTCCTTTCCCCTTCCTGCCTAAATCCCCCACAACCCAGCCTATGGCATTCAAAGTTAGCTACCTCTTTGGTGGAGGAAGGGGGAGAAAAATGAGGGAGGGAGGGAGGGAAGGAGGGAGGGGAAAAGGGGGTCAGTTCGCTCAGCAACTGTCGTTAAGGGAGAAGAGAAGCAGCTGCCAGCCTGCATAGCAAATGCACAAGACTTGGCACTGTGCCAGCTTCCTTGAGGGTTTCAGAGGGATGGTATGTTGGGAGGGTAAGACTACCTAATTAATCTTCCGGCAGGGAACAATGTAATATCAGACAATTACAAAGACAGAATGAAATTACAATGGTGCGAAGGCTGGCGTAGGAATTTCTCATCAAGTCCCCTTTCTCAGCTCTGCTGTTATAGATTGTTGATTGTGAAAAGGGGGCATAAGAAGAGAGGGGGGAACATTTTGGCCACACGCTCAGATGCTGGGGGTGGGTGTTTTTGTTTGCTCAATAGAATCATCTACACGCAAACTAGTTTTGAGTTTGACGCTAGCCGACTCACTTGACTGGGAAATAGCTTTTAAAGAGATGCAGAAAGAACAGCTGTTTTCAATGGAGAAGGTGGTCAAAGCGGCACTGCAAGGAGACAAAGGATATTTATCTATTTCTTCTTTAGATTTTAGGTTACCTAAAAGTGGGCTCAGGGCAGCTTACAAGGAATTTTTCTTTTAAACATTGTTCAACGTAAGTACAATAAATAACAATAAAAGCATGACAACCCAGGCCCACCCAACTACCCAGCATGGCAACCTTTACCCAAGTAGCTTTCTAAACCATCTTGTACATACTGAGAATACACCATCTTAAAAGCCACAGTGGCCACTGGAATTTCATGGCCTGGCAACCAAAATAAGGTGAGATCCAGTTGAAATTTCAGAAGGAGATGCTGACTGACCTGAAAGAGTTTCTTTCAAAGTATATGTCTGGTGACATTCTCTGTGTCCATTTAGCTTCTGAATATCCAATGCTGTAAAAACGTACCACCCAGTTCTTTCCCAGCAATTGTACTAAATTTGCAATAGTTGCCACTGGGACAAAATGATGAATACAATTTGAACAAGACACATTGCCAAAGGCTAGGCTTTCCCCAAAGCTGGGAAATCATCAGGAAAACATAACGTCTTCCACAGCTTTCAATAACAATTTCAAAAGGAACTCAATTGCAGCCTCTCACCATTATTAACGCAAGCAATCCCTCCTCATGTCTTTCTTTTCAGAGCTTTGCACAGTTAAACTACTCAGTTGTCCAACAGCCTTTTGTGTACGATGGTGAAACCTCATGCTAAAAAGGATTTAGAAGGTTGATTAAATTCAAAGAATCTGATCTGAAAAGAAAAATTAAAGTGAATGATGTGGGCACTTGTAGCTTATGATGGCAGGGCAGGGATGGGATATGATATCCAGGCTGTCCAAGGTAAGTTGTCTAAAGTCATCAAGGCCACACAATTGCCAGGTGGTGCAGCATCCCCCCTTTAAGCCCATAATGGGTGAAGAGATTCCTGGGCCCACAGCAATATATGAAGCTTTTTTTCTGATGCACATGACATACACTCTCAACACAGAATTATATAATAGCAAAGAGCGGTGACCCTAGGCATATGTCATAGGAGGTGGTCTCCAAAAAGTCTAAAATTTACATATATTGGTTGGAGCCATAATTTACAGACCCCATTCAACCACTCAGTTACACTTTATAATGAGTTTTATATAAATATTTTATATAGAATGTATTGTCACAGTTCTGACCACCGAGGAAGACCCAGTAGGGTCGAAATGCATTTGGTCTTATGTGCTGTTAGTTCTGTATAGTTTTTATTCTGTTTTTAATTGTGCACCATAATAAATAATCAACATTTTTACATTATTTTATTGTACAGCTCAACTTCTATCTGTTAAGGTTGGGTTGTGTTCCTTTTTTGGTTTTGGTTTTCCTCAAAGGAGGTGGCCAAGAGATAGGAGGTCAGCTCAGGGACATTATCAACTGCTCTCTGTTGACTGGAGGGGGGGGGGTCCCTGAGCTGCTCAAGGAGGCAGTGATTTGCTCTCTTCCCAAGAAACCATCTTTGGACCAGCAGGACATGGCCAACTATCGACCAGTTGCACCTTTGTCTCCACTACCCATCACCCAAGTTTCCTTCAACAGAATACCCATGAACTTTGTAAGGCCCTTGCCCCACACCCTGCATGGAGCTCTCCACCTCTCCACCTCTGCATGGAGCTCTCCACCTCATGGACTCTGCCACACACTACTCTGAAGTTATTCCCCTGTGCAACATGAAGAGTCAGGATGACAATGATCCTTATTCATAAGTTTGCCCATGTGGTCTTGCCCTGAGAAATATTGACAGACTGCAGAACATCCCTTCACAGTGATATGGCAGATATGACAAATCTTTACATTGGTCCAATACCACCAAACAGAAGGTCTGCTGGAGAGGCTCAACCAGACCATTCAGACTATGTTACATAAGCTGGACAGGGTCCTATATATAGACCCACTGTTGCTTGCACTCCATGGGGTTCACCTGTTTTAGATGGTATATGGAAGAATATCCAAGGGTATATGGAGGAGCAGTGGGTGGCTGACCCCACCTCCTGGGAGTGCCCTCAGTAAGTACATCCAGCAATGTTGGAAATATCTGGAAAAGGCTTGGGCTATGGCCTGATAAAAAATTGTGCAGGGCCCAGCAAGCACAGAAGCAGTGACATGAGTAGGACACATGAGAGAGGCAGTTTCACCTGGGGGACCATGAGCTAGTGCACCCAGAAGCCCTGACCTGGGAAGACCCCTGGCAGGGCCATTATCCCCTCACCCATGTACTAGGCCCCCTGTCATATGAGGTGCGGCAAGGCCCCACCTATAGAAAGTGTTGGCATCTTTACATCAACAGTCTTTAGTAGCACCCCCAAGAACAACCAACCTATCACCTCGCAGAAGACCCAGGGGAGCTACCCACCAGAGACCTGCCATGAAGTCTCAATGCTCAAGGCACTGGTGAAATGTAACTGGATGAAAAGCAAAAAGGGAACAAAAACCTGAGAAAACAAAGATTGAGCAGAAAATCTACATTAAAATAAAATATTTATTATTAAGTGCACATTAAGATGATTTAAAACAACATTAAAACATAAGGCATAGTCTGTGCAGTATTGCAAGTACAGTCTTAATGGCTGCACGTGATAGGACCATAGACAAAATGCATTTCAACCCAGAGGGTCTTCATCAGTGGTCAAATAAGCTATATGTACACATAAAATAATACAGTATTACAATGTGACCGGGTTGGTGACATACGAATCCTGGGAGAAAAAATTAGAAATTTATTTAGGAATATTTTAATTTTAAAATGTTAATCTATAAACAAGAAATGGTGATTACAAGCATAAAACATGACACTGCGAACAATATATATTATGATAATAATTTCAGCGGCGGAGCTCACAATCAAGAATCAAAGTAGTCAAGAACCACCAAAAGAATGGTGGTGCTCTACACAAAAATAAAAGGGATGCTCTACACAAAAATAACCAAACACAGCTAAGTATGGGAAACAGCAGACAAAACCAAAAGTAACAAAAAAGTGCTGTTGATCTTAAAGGGCAGATAGAAATGAATACACAAGATTTTGTTATTTCAAAAGAAGTTATGGTTCACATCCAAGAAAATAATCTTTTACAAAGGTAAATTATCTGCAAAACTAGTATTTTTTTCTCTTGTATGCCATTCAACTGTCAAGCAGACCTTTGCACAAATTACAGCACCAAAACATAACTCCCCAATGTTTTGCTGTAGGCTTTTTCAAGGGAAATGCAGGAGTGTAGGAGATTCTCCACTGTTTTGAAAATATATAGTAACATTTCTTATTTTATGTGAACATAGTTTGTATTCATGAATTCTTTTTCATAAGAAATTCACTAAATACCTGTAACTGGTCTTTACAAAAGTCTGCTTCTAATATATTGGCAACAATGCTTTCATTCATTCACAACAATACAATTAAAAGTACAAATAGTTAAGACAAAACCAATTTTTCCCCTTTGTTCATGTAAGAAGAGTTGGTATCTTATATGCCTCTTTTCTAAGGTGACCAGATTTTAACATTGGTAATGTGGGACACCATTGACCGGGAGGGTTCTTGAGGGTTCTTGATTAAAAATTTGGTCTATATAGAGCAACAAAAAGTTTCATAGAATGCATAGAATGCAAAAATAGTACTGTAATATTTTTTAAAATTTCAACATTACGATTTGCCAGGTACCCCCAGATGGGACAATCTGGTCATCTTACTCTTTTCTCTGCCCGGAGGCTCAAAGTGGCTTACAGTCACCTTCCCTTTCCTCTCCCCACAACAGACACCCTGTGGGGTGGATGAGGCTGAGAGAGCCCTGGTATCACTGCTCGGTCAGAACAGCTTTATCAGTGCTGAGCCCAAGGTCATCCAACTGGCTGCATGTGGTGGAGCGCAGATTCAAACCCGGCATGCCAGATTAGAAGTCCTCACAACTAAACACTATACCAAACAGGGCAACATTTAAATGTAGGAAGCATGGCGAAAATAATTTATCAAAATATAGGTTACACTGAGACTGCAACAACATACTTAAAGATCATAAGTTCCCATCCAAAATATATGGTAGCTTAATAATAGGACAAACCTCTTCAATTTTGAGTGCTACAATCTCAAGAAAACCCATATGTAGCTAAATAGAAATATTTTCAGTAATTTAGAGTGCCTGTAAAATCTAATGTTCTTTCCTTAAAGGTAACTCCACCTATTGTGTCTGCACCTGTTAAATACAAGTCTCTCGACTTATAAATAACTGCTCAAGTCTAACATGGAATTCAAATCGTGGGCCAGTTTTTAATTCATTTTTCAGGCATGATTTATGTTTGAATACACATGTTTTTATAGGGCATATTGACTTCAGGGCCTGTCAGGAGCTTTTGCAGCTCCCAAGGGCCCACAAAACAGAGCTCTTCTGCCAGGCATTTGGTGGGGCCAATGATTTCTAGAACAACATCTAATTGGCCTCCTCCCACAATAGCCCCCAAAGCCATCCCCCTGAAAAAAATATGAACATATAAGGGAACATCAGAATTCTGTGTGAGAATATATTACAGTTTTAATTATTAATGTTTTTAACTATTTGAATGATTAATTTTTTTTAATGTAGTTATGTGTTGTAAACTGCCCCAAGCTGGTATCTGGTAGGGGTGGTAAATATGAATCCAAATAATAAATAAATAAATAGCAAGGTGGTTTGCCTTGTGTGGAAAACCAGGGCATATGAAAAGGGACTACAATGCTTCACAATACAAGGATACCTTTCCAAAATCAATAAAAAGGATAATTTTAAGGAATCAGTCATGAGAAAAGTCCCTCTGAATGCTGATCTTGGATCGTAATAAAGCAATTGATTGATTGAAAAAAGTCCTATATATCGACTTAAAGGTGCAACCAACAATAGGACATGCAAACAAAAACAACCTAGGCTCTAAATCCATAACTGGGCGCTTGCTTCTATATGGAGGTGGACCAATCTCCTGGGCCGGTAGAAAGCAAAGTACAGCACATCTGTCTTCCATAGAGTCTGAATATGAAGCATCTGCTGAAACATACAGAGAATTGTTCTGGCTAGACCAGTTACGATAAGACTTTGAAGCTGATGAGCAAAAGCCAATCCAACTTAAAGAAGATAATCGAAACTGCATTAAGCCTTCTGAGTTAGAAAAATATGGCTGCACACAGTAGGCACATTCGTGTAAAGTTTCAGTTAGTGTGTGACCTGTGAAGGGCATAATAGAGATGGAATACTGTTCAGGTCCAAGCTTAGAAAAATAGGAAAATAAACTTGTCAACTATGCAATAATGGCAAAATTAACAACCTATTTGAGAAACTGATCAAATTCAAAATTTGAGGAGAGATTGAGTGTTTATCATGCAAGAGGGAAGAATAAGAACCAGTTTAAAATGTATATAAATGTATTGTGATGCAGAAGCAGATAGAAGTACAATGCAGAAGCAGAATAGAAGTACAAGGAAGTGGATTCTGAACAAAGATATTCTTTCTTTTTGATTGTGAGCTGTATAATAGACTTTCTTTTAAACTCAGGTATATTAAAAGCTGTGGCTGATATGTGGAAATGATGAAATACGTAGCCTGGAATATGTTGTAGCAGTGGAGCTAATAACATCAATGTAAAGTACATCAGTTATAAAATTTGAAATTTAAAATGTTTGAAGTCAGGAAAGTTATAATGAAGAGGATGTTGGAACGAGATATTTTCTGTTACATACACCTAGAAATGCAGAATGATTTTGATATATCTGGCCAGTTGTGTGATCCCTTTGGAACTATTATCCTGTTTTTTAAAGTTAAAAAATATTATCATAAAAAATATTTTCCCTACTGCAGAGAGCATCCTTCTCCACTCTAGGGTCCCAGTGTGGAGCCAGGATCAGTGTGGGGTTTTTACGACTGAGTAGTGTACTTTGTCCTTTTGGAGGCATATCTCGTGATGTTGTCAGATCCTTTTGGTTTTAATTCAAATAAAAGAAGAATGAAAACGTACTAAGTAAACAAAGTATGAACAAGGGAGACTGAGTGGGCAGGAAGTGATGGCAGGCTTTGTGGCCAGGCTAGCATCACCCACCAAGTAGACAAGAGGAAAGACAAGTCTGGCCATGCGTCTTTTAAACACACATAAGACCTGTTGACTAGTTTGTATTAATTTACCTTTTTTTGTTGGCACACTAAGAAGCAATATTTGCTTTCTGTGCTCCCGTTTATAACTGTGGAAAGAATACTTCCCCAAGGAATGCTTGGTCTGCCTTCTTGGATAAGCTCTTGCCATGAGAGCTGCTTAATGCAGCCCCATCTGCCAGTGATACATAACCCTATTGCTGCCTTTGAATTTGCTGACTGGTGCTGGATCTCAGGCCTGGAAGCCTTTCTCTGTTCTTCTCCTTCTCACCTGTCCTTTCAAGCTCCCTCCTGCCTTCTCTTCTGTCTAAATAATCATGGTCCGTGGAATCACTTTCTTGTCCAAATCACCCAGTTCCTTTGATTCTCCTTTGATAAGTCTCATTCTGATTTTAATTCCATTTGGGCTATCTGCATATTCCATTACTCTTTTCAAGCCTTGTGGCAGAGCTTTCTTGCCAAGTCAAAAGATCCTTATTACTGGTATGTAGGTCATTCTATTGAATTGATATTTTTAGGGTTTTTGGATCCTGTGATATATTGAAGTCTATTTCTCCCTGACCCTGTGCCTGAGATAAAATCTGAGCTATCTGTTCTTTGAATAATGGGTGAGAGGCTGCAGAAGAGAAGTTGTTTTTCCACACTGGTACAAGTCCATTTTTGTGGTTATGAGCTCTAATCAAAAATAGTAGGGCTATATTAACATGGGCCCATGTTCAGTGAACACATTTGCTTGACCCCATGCAGTAATAGGGTATCTTAAGGCAGGGAGAGGTCAGATGCAAGCTTAACAATGCAGGTTGCAACTTCTGAGAAGAGTCCCCTTCCAACATGACTAGCATACTATTTAGAGTCTCTAAGTCCTTGCTTATTCCAGACTGCAATATGAGCTTGCTAATGATGACCCCTGTACTATACATATTTAGTGTTTCCTCTAAATTGTTCTTTCCTCTGGCTTTACATGCATGGTGGAAATGGAAGCAAATATGTGCATGCACCTGTAAAACTGGGCAGAGCTGAGAGATCAACTAAGTTCTGTTTCCTCACTCGTCTCCTTGCCTGACTCTCTCCTCTTTTGTTTTCATTTTGAATACTGCTTTTACTATGCTCAGGATGAAAATGGCCGCAGAAGTGGAGATGTGGCAACAATATTGAATTGTGAAGGGCAGGGTAGATCTAATTCAGGGAATCCCAAATGGGTTCCAGGGAACACTGGGTTATGTGGCCTTTCCCATCAGTTCAGATGCTGCTTGCATAACTAGACTTCATGGGAGCCCACTTCTCCTGTTGCTCTACAGACCTAGTCCTTTTCTCTACAATGGAAATGGTAAATGATAGACAGATGGATTGGCTGGCTCCATCTATCTTACTTCTGTGGTAACTTCTCTGAAGGGGCATGTCACCCCTTCTGGGGTTCCTCAAAGCCTGAAATATCTTTCAGGGGTCCCTTCATGGTCAAAAGGTTGGAAAAGGCTGCTGTAATTGAAAGAGCTTCACATTACCACTCTGGCATGTGAGTAGATATTCCAAAACAACAGCTTCAGTCATGAGGCAGATATGGACACTGGAGTTTGGAAGCACTCCCAAGGCATCATCTTCTCATTGGCATTCTCTGTGAATTATGGTTGATCGCCTGTTTCTAGGAGGATGTTTTTCCTTTTATTAAAGCTGAGCTTCTTCAAGTTAAACAACTGACTGAGGGGGATTTAATTTGTAATAAATTCAAATTACAGTACAAGTAAATCAGCTGTAGTGGCTATAAAATTAATTCCTTATCCTAAATATTATTATATAGCTTTTAAAATGAATTGGCTGTGTTTGGGTATGCCAGCAGGTGTCATTGTTGGTAATTAGAGTGATCATATAACATTGCAGTGATATTTTCTTCCTCCTACTTCCCCCCCCTTCCCAGCCACCTCCTACTTAAAAGCCATTTTGTACCCTACAATCTAATCTGAAGATCCTTCTCTTTGATTACTATGGTGGGGATAATATTTGTTCTGTTTTGATTATAAATTGCAAGATTTGCTCAGGAATGTATGGCAAATATATATAAACACTAGGATAGTATTTCATATGTATAAAAAGCTAATTATCAAACTGGCTCAGTATCTCAGTGAAAATATCAAATACTAGGAAGGGGCAGCCATTATATAGGGTGGCTTTCTGAGGATAAATTGGAAGCAGACTACTTCAGCCATGGCTGTAAGTGCCACAGCGTTGTAATTGGCTACCCAATTGCCTGTCCAGAAACAAACAACACATATAGAGCAGCCACCCTTAAACTTCTTGAAGGGGGACACACATCTAAATTTAAGCTAACCTTTTGCGATGCTTAAGGCTAGGGTCTAAGCTTTGTCTATTGCCTCCTACATTGCTGATGACTGACAGTGCACGGGATCTTGGGGAATGAATGAAGGTGCAGGGCAAAGAAAGGGATGAAGAAGGAATATGGAAGCTTCTTACTCCGCTGTCTTTTCTTCATCATTATGGCAAGGGGGCCTAAAAGACACCACTCAGGAGTTAGAGCCCTGTATCTTACTTGTGAGAGAGCAGAGTCCCACTTTTGAGTCCCAGTCCTATGGTGCCCATCTGTCCCACATCTCGCGGGACAATCATGGTTTCAGAAAAAATGTCCCGTGTCTCAGAGCTTTATAAAAAAGTCCCGCCTGGCCTGGATGCCGCAAGCAGCCTCACAGCCTGGCTTTGGGTGGCGGTGGTGAGCGGGACTTGCGGGTGCTTTCCCCGCCATGGAGCAACAACAATTAGCAGCCTTGATTTAACGCAGCTACCGTTGATGAAGCGGCAGCGGGGCCGATGAGAGCGACAGTGGCTCGGCTGGGATGCATTCCATTGTGGCTGGCCGTTGCTCTGAGGGGGCGGGGCGCAAGCCTATATAAGGCTCGGCGCGTTGCCCTCTTGGCTCTCTGTGCCATTTGCCTTGCTGCCTGCTAGTTAACAGTGCCCCAGGTAAGGCAAGCCATGAGTAGGAGCCACCGCCCTCCCTGCCGCCCCCCCACCACTGAGCAGGAGCCACCCCCCACCGCCTCCCCCGCCGCCACTGCTGCCGAGCAAGAGCCGCCCCTATGCTGCTGCAGCCAAGCAGGAGAAGCCACCACCACTGAGCAGGAGCTGCCCCCCGGAACCCCCTCTGCTGCCACCCTCAGTGTCCCACTTTAGCTCCCCAACAATCTGGTCACTTTACCCAACCCACAATTCGAGAAGTGCTCCCTATGGTGAGGGAGAGTAGATTTGGCCCCCCTTCTAAATGTAGCCCTCCATGGGAGATAAAATTATTGACCATTAATCTTCTGGTTCTCAAGGTTTGGGTTATGACCTGTTTCCTCTTTTAAACCAGGTAGGTGTTTTAACAACCCTTCCCCTCCAATTAATACAGACCAACACAAAAAGAAAATGTATTAGCAAAGTCATTAATACAATCCCAAAAACCCTACTTGTGGCGGAACAGGCATGCTCCAGCCTGTAGGCCCTATTCCACCCTGCCCACTTCAAGGTTTATCCCTACACTTGAAGATGCTCCCCCGCCTCTCTCAGGTAACTTTGCTGCCACCACCTGACCTCTGCATGGAATTGCCCACCAAGGGGGTCAGAACTCCCAGCTTCCCTTCCATGCTTTGAGGCCTCACCTCTATGTCACCTGTTGCCCAGCACCTGGCTGTTTAATGCCCGGGGGGGGGGGGGAATCCTCTTAAAGCACTGAATTCAAACTTACACAGAGAAAAAAAAAAGAATTTCTTTACAATAATACTGTAAATTGTCACACAGTTTTGAATCTTGAAGAAAAATGTTAGAAGATGGAAAAATGTATATATATATATTTTTTCCATATATATATATATGGAAAAATATAATAATCTAGACATAAATTCTTCTGGTTTTCTCCTTCAGCTTAAGTCACTTGGTAACAACATTTCTTTCATCTAGCATTCATTGATGGTTTCATATTGCTTTTATTTATTTATTCAGCTTATATACCACTTCCATTCCATAACACATGGCACAGTGGGTGGAACCAGGAGTGGGGCTTGAGAGGGCATATAGAGGACTCTAAGTTGGGCATACCCATCAGATTTTGCATGCAGTATTTGTAACTGCTTAAAGCACTGGCTGCATTCACCTATCTACACTGTTCTCGATATCATGGAGGTTTTGCTGTTTGTGAGTTTTGCAGTGCAGTGTAATGTGAGAATAGATTACCTAATTAGAGTCCTTTATGCTTAGTTATTTGGGTCCATACACTGTATTAACTTGCAGCTAAGAAGCACCATGGGAATCAAGTTGCTAACAAAGGCTGAACAACAACAACAGAGTCAAAGGGATCAGGGATAGGAGCAGGGAGCAGTGTGGAAAGTATTACTTTTCCTGAATTTAGTTCCATTCTCTGGAGTGTGCCTTGTAAAGCACTCTCAGGTTGGATGGCCTCCTATTGTGCCTGGCCTTTGAAGTGATGATTAGCTGGGCTGGGAACATGCTGATAAAAAGTTAATTTCTATTTGCTGTTGCTTCATAATTGGATGAACACGAAAGCAATTAAATATTAAAACACACAAACAAATAATGAAGTCGCTGTAATTAGCCAAAGTTTGATCACTGTCATATTTATTTAGGAGGAGGTGATATGTCTCAGCAGGTGACATTTTAAATACCCTTGGACGCTTTGGTGCTGCCTTTGGAGAACGCTGAATAATGTACGTAGGGTTTAATTAAACCCCATTGTAAATCAGCTGTGATGACAGGCAAATGACAGCCACATGTTGAAAAAGAGAATGAGACCACAGCAAGAGATATTAATTAAATGGCTTTTGCAAGGTTCAGCCTTGGCTTTGGGAGCTAGTAGTTGTGGGTGGGTTGGCTGTAGATGGTGTGGATGAACATTAGAGGAAATGGTTCTGCGTTTCAGATGGCTATTGCAGCTGTACAGTCAAACATGCTTTAAACCTCTGAAGTATTTGATTGGCCAGAGGACTACACTGTGCAATGCAAAGCCTTGAGGCTTTACTGTACAAAGGGTTATTGACTCCAGAAAGCTCAAAGAAGATTTGGTCCTCTTATCTAGAGTGGATACATGGTCATTGCTAGTTTAATGAAAGTTTAGTGCTTTTGCCTTACATGTTCATGGACAGAAATTACAGGCAGTAAAATTAGTAATGGGCAATCTCCCCTCAGCTCAATTTGGAACTGGCTTAATAGTACTGGGCTTTCTGTCTAAACATTCAGAAATAACCCAAATATTATTTTCAAGTTTTTAATATTGACTCATTTGTAATCATTGTACCACAGACAGATGCTTAAAGCATGTTGAAACAGCAGTCAGGAACACTGGCTCAAAAAAAAGAAGAAGACAAGTTGATGTCCTGCAATGAGTTGGGGAGAGGCAAACAACTGGAAACCCCACCTCCCATGAGCACAATAGTTATCTGCATTTGTCTGAAAACAAGCATGATAAAGTTCCTAAATTGGATATGGAACCATCAGTGATTAACTTTTCAGCTTGTGTTGGAAATGAGCATGTGGGTAATTTTCGTTTTTGAAATTCAACAACTTTGAACAATTACAAAACATCTTTCATCAAAAATTCTACTTGGGACGAGCTACACATTATTGTTTCTCTGGAGATATCCTCTGGTTGGGTGGAGAGACTTATTCTGAAATTGTATGCTTCCCAAATGTATTTGGGGGACAAGAAGAGGGGATTTAGTTCCCCTAAGCAATTTCACTGACCTAGAATGAGCCTAGGGATCTGCTTTTCACTCCACTGGGGAATAGGGATGTACATTCATATATTTCTGGCATAATTAAAAAAAATTTTTTTGTTATCCAAAGCAATATGCAGGACTTTTGGAATAAGGGTAACTGGGTCCCAAAAAATTCCAGGGATTTTTGGGGTTAGTATTTTAAGGCTCCTAACCTGGTTTTACAGGTTTTCCAGGCAATGGAACAGAGGGGGCAGGAGGCATCGTTCCTAGCCAATGAGATCAGATCTTAAGTTGCACACCAGAACTGCCTGCCCAATTATGATAGTTTTCTCACAGCCCTCTGAAGCTCTCTCAGCATGGACAACAGAGATAAAAAACAAGGGGGCAGCTTGACTCTGAAATAGGACTATTTTTTTATTTGTTGTTGTTTTTAATGTGACTTCTGTTTTGGTTTGTGGCTTGTATTTATGCTGCTGCCTGCCTGACAAGATCTCCTTCTTGTTCAGTCCCTGGACATCTTCAGGACTGGTTTGCCCACCAGCTTCCCAAGCCAAAACAAAAACAGACAAATCTTTAAACCGCCCGTGGTGCCACGGGCGCCATGGACTATATAAATGGCTAAGGGGTGTAGAGGTGGGATTAGTCCATGATGAGGAAGGGTCCGGATTGGACCCTTCCTCACGACAGACAATTGGAGGGACCAATCGACAGCGCGGCTCGCAGTTCCTCCCGGCCTGACGCGGCGAGAGGCACGAAGCGCCTCTCGCCGCGTCAGGCCGCCGACCCAGGGAGCCCCCGGCAGTCGCGCGAAGCGCGGCTGCTGGGGGTTCCCTGCCTGGCGGGCTGACGCGGCGAGAGGCGCGAAGCGCCTCTCGCCGCGTCAGCCCGCCGCCAACAGAAGCTTGCCGCCCGCGACCAGCCCGCCGCCGCCCGCGACCAGCCCACCGCCGCCGCCGACCAGCCCGCCGGACCAGCCCGCTGCCGACCACCCCGCGCACCACTGCGGTAAGGCCCTAGCGCCCGCTGCATTCCTCTGCAGCGGGCTTGATTACTAGTTTGAAATAAAGCAAAGTCTTCTTTGGCCAGTGAATGTCCTAAAGCCAGTGTGATGTAATGGTTAAGAGCAGCAGCCTCTAATCTGGAAAACCAGATTTGATTCCCCACTCGTCCTACACATCCAGTCAGCTGGGTGACCTTCAGCTATTCACAGTTCTTTTGGAGCTATTCTTGCAGAGCAGTTCTGTTAGAATTCTCCCGGTCCCACCTACCTCACAGGGTGCCTGTTATGGGGAGAGGAAGGAAAGGTGTTTGTAAATCAACTTGGGATTGCTTCAGATAGTGAAAAGCAGGTATATAAAAAGCTTTCTTCTCTCTAAACAGGTGTTTCAAATTGATAGTGGCCTAGATGGAGGATCAACGAATTAATGTTCAGTCCAGATGTGAGGTTCTGTTGGTAGACAGATTGGGGTGCAAACCTGTTCTAATAAGGTTGCATTATTTCTAAAGAAGTAGGTTTGCAGCTTGGGAGTAGGATTAGATTAATTTCTGCAAATGAATTATCACATGTCATCTGTAGCACACAGGTCTTTTAGCGTATACAGCTGCTGTGTTAGATGCCTCCTGTTTTCCTGGAAAAGTGAGATCTAAACACAATTATCCATCCAAGTGGGTTTACTGCAATGTGCTCTAAGTAGGGGATGCCTCCGCCACCCGCCGCCAAAGCAGCGGCAGTGGGCAAGCTGGCAACCCCAGGGAAGGGGCCAGGCGACCCAAAATGGGTCCTGACCTTAAGGTTGAGAACCACTGCCCTAAATGAAAACAACAATAAACAGGAATGGGATGTTTAATGGGATATTATTTACCAGGTGATGTTATTTATGCCCATGCTGTGAAGAGCTTCAGCTGCAAATTTCCATCCATTAGGCCTCCATTAAAGGAACACAACGTTTTTTAGCCAGGCCTGTTGGTAACTCTGTCAATTCCTCTGCACCAACTATTTGACCCTCAAGTGTCAAGTAAAGACATTTTTATCTTCCCAGGCATTTGGTGATGGATGACGACTATCTTAGTTCTGCAGCCCTTGTTTTTATTCTCCTGCTTTTATTGCTGATTGCTGTTGAAATTTGAAGGCAGTGGTTTTTCTCTTTTAATTACTTTTTTGTTTTTATTTGTTTTCTTGCATGTCATAACATTCCAGAGTATGTTAGTTATGAGGAAGAATGTATATTTTGAAATAAGCTCCATATGGAAGCATCATATGGAGTCATATGGAAGGGCGATATAGAAATCAATCAATCAATCAAATAAATAAATATTTCCATTCAAAGCTGATTCAACAGACACAGCAAGTAAGTAATCTGGGAAACTTGCTGCTATGAGGCGTAGGGAGCGATCCTGAGCAAGTCTATTTGGAAATAATGGGAAAGTGTTCCTGGTATTGCAGACATAGTGATGTGTACTAGCTTGGAAAAATTTATGAATGATAGGTCTGTCACTGGATAAGAAGAAGAGAAGAACTGTTTTTTATACCCTGATTTTCACTACTCAGAGAAAGCAGTTTACTAACACTTTTCCCTTCCTCTCCCCACAAAAGATACCTTGTGTGGTAGGTGGGTCTGAGAAAGCCCTGAGAGAACTGCTCTGTAAAAACAGCTCTAAAAGAACTGTGAGTAATTCAAGGTAACTCAGCTGCCTGCATGTACAGGAGTTGGGGAATCAAACCTTGTGCTCCAGAACAGAATCTTGTACTCTTAATGCTACATCACAGAAGATTAATGAGATCTCTAGGTCCATTCCGCACGACTTAAAAGTAGCAGAAGTCTTACCTTTGGTAAACACTATTAATTCAACATTCCGCATGACGTCGTACACAATCTGCAACACTCCTGCAACACTCCCGCAAAAATCACTTCGTTGTAGTGCTTTTCAGGAAATCCAGAAAAGTGGATTCCCCCTAAAAAAAACCCGCTAGATTCTTGAGAACAACCTGCAACACATCCGAAAAAGACATGTGCGTTCTCAATGTAGCAGTAGAAAGAATGTCCCTCCCTCCCTCTCGCCCCTGAGCTTCCGGAGACGCGATCGGCATTTTCCCCCCTTAGACTGGTGAAAGCAACGAACGAGCGAGGCTTCTCCAGCTAAAGTCCCTCCACAGAAGTGATTAACAGTAAAACAAAGCTCCCTACTGCAAGTGTCTTTAAAGTTCCCAAGCACAATCCAGCCCCCTGTTCGACACTGGCCGTAATTTCGGCCACAAATAGCACCCATGGGGGGGGGGTTATTTGAAGAGCATGTAAATGATTAAGTGCCAGCTCCTACACCAGCAAAAAAGGTCTTTCTGAGATAATGAATGAACACATATTCATTGCAACTGGCATGTTTGGGTTTTTAATAAACAATTTTTAAAGAGAAAGGGGCTTTTGGGGGGGCACAAACACAACAGTTCTGTTGGATTGACGGCCAGGGGTGGGAAGAAGCGTGGAAAAATATTGCTTCCTTTGTTGCGATTCCAGCAAGACCGGAAACCTGTGGGGAATGAATACAATGCTACTGGGACTTCAATATTCCACTAGAATTAAAGGTATGCAGAATGACAAAATTTCACTATTAAATATAGTGTTTCTGCATACTGCAAACATTCAGCAAAATTGGTCCTTGTGTGGAATGGCCCCTAGTTTCAGAAAGCCTCTAATTGTTGGATGATCAGAAGATGTTAGCAACTGTTGACTGAGATTCTTGATGGACTTTTCTGTGATGTTTAGCTGGCCACTGCTGGAATCAGGGTGCTGGACTAGACCCTTGATTTGACCCAGCATGTCTCGTCTTGAGTTCTTACATTTCTCCATGCTGAACTGGCTTGCCTTGGAGCAGCAGCCTCACATGACATTTTGTGCTCATTGAACTCAACAGCCATAGACGGGGAGCTGGAATGAGCCCTCTGGCTCTACTCCCTGGAGTGCTAGAATGTAAGCTACATGAGGGTAGACTCCGTATGATCATGAATGCTGCTTTTCTAGCATGCCTAGTCTCAGGGATGGTGCCTGTAGATATGCACCTCACATAAACCCAAGGTAGTGATGGCATGTAGGCCCCCGTGTGAGGTTAGAATGCTGACATGGGCCAAGGATCAAATCCCCTTGACATGGAGGTTTCCTGGGTGCCCTTGGGCCAGCCATGGTCTCTCAGCCTAACCTTCCTCACAGAATGGTGGTGAGGATAAATTGGAGGAGGGAAGAATCATGGGCACTGCCCTGGAGGAAGGCTGGGATGAAACTGCACCTAAGAAATAGGTGCTCCCTGCTGCATATGTGCATTAATTTCGATATGCACGTCCTGTGTAGAGAGGTGGATAAAGGTGAACTCCTGTCATCAATGGAAAGAAAGACGACTCAGCAATGTTCTTTTGTCATTTACTGTAAATGTGAAATGCTTTGTTCAGCATCCATGCATAAAACTTACCATAATTTTACTGCTCTGTGGGCTCCTACTGGAGTATAGATTTCTCATACCTGGTGGCACTCATACATAAACATTTCCTTTTAAAAAATAAAGGAAAATCCTGCATGATTTTCCCCCTCTTTCCCTTTTCAGGCTTGAAGTACAAACTTCTTTCATGCTGTGAATAAATCTGAGTCTGCCTGCAAAGAGGTGGTGGGATGGGACTAGATAGGAGGAAGCAGTATAAATAATGAAGGATCTCTTTTTGTTTGTGAATGATTGAGAAACAAAGTAATTGTTAGGTTATTATGTATGACAGGAAAGAACAGATTATCTACGAATGCTGCCTGAACATGCAAATTAAAAGAAGGATTTTGAAGCCTGGCAATTTTATTACTAATATCCCACATTTTACATTCCTGTTGCTGGTCCCTTAATTCAGTAGAGAAAACCACACAGGCAGTTTTCAAACAGACTAGTGGCCCCAGGCATATCTAAGCAATCAAGCATCTTGAGTCAATTCAGATTCCAGACAGAATCTCAGACAGTACAAAGACAGGTTAGGGGTTTATTAGGCCAGTCCTTTCTATAGGAAAGGTCTTTTCAGATGCAAAGTCTTGCAATAACCTGAGGAAATAGCGCTACTGCATTTCACAGTAGGTAGTTTCTCAGAGAATTTGCTGGCCAGTTGTTGTTTCAAAGGGACGTCTTCTGGTTCCATCATGCAGCAAATGGAAACCTCCAGTTCACATGGTACCAGGGTCCCTGGGACACTGTGGTCTGTGTGCAGGTGCCACAGAGAAAGGCTGCTGCCAGAGATTGTGTACTGTTTATTTCACTATATCCAACCTTTCCCCCAACTGGGGCTTGGAAGCAGCTTACAACTGTGTGAGGTAGGTTAGGTAAGAGTGTCACCTAGTAAACTTCCAAGGCAAAGTGGGAATTAGAACTTGGTTTTCCAAATCCTGGTTTGACACTAAACACTACACACACTCACTGCTGTTGTGATGTGTGGTCTTTAGGTGAGTCCACAAGAAGCACTTTCTGACCTCAAGGCCTGTATAGGAAGAACTAACACAGGTGTGTCCTCATGTTCTCAGTTGGTAAACTGTTCACTCCCAGTTGGAAGCAGTAAAGAGACTTGTTGAAGCTACCAGAGTCAGGACTCAAGGGTGATCTGATAGGTAAGCTTACCATGATCAACCACCTCCCAGAGGATACTGCAGCTACATTATACATACTTATTTCAAAGACTACTTCTTGTGTTTCCAATTGCTTGCTCAGGGTCTAGCATTATGTTAAGTTGTTTGGCATTCCTACAGGATATCCTATTTTTACTTCCCTTAGTTCGGGGTGCCAGTTCCCAGGTAGGACTGGGGGATCCCCTGGTTTTACAGCTGATCTCCAGGCACCAGTCCATTTCCCCTGGAGAAAATGGCTGCTCTGGAGGGTGGGTTCCATAGCATTAGACTCCACTGAGGTCCCTCCCCTCCCACATCTCACCCACTTCTAACCCCTCCCCCAAAGTCTCCAGATATTTCTTCAACCCTTGTTATTGTTGTTATGTGCGAAGTCGTGTCCGACCCATCGCGACCCCATGGACAATGATCCTCCAGGCCTTCCTGTCCTCTACCATTCCCCGGAGTCCATTTAAGTTTGCACCTACTTCAACCCTAGTCCTCACAAAAGTTCATATTTTGAACTATCTGGGGCCCACTCATGTTCCTGTGACCAGGGAGTACTGTTTTAAAAGATTTAGTCAAGGATCTGTAGGAGAACTGTGTCTTGCCTAATGAAAGTAGTATGCTATGAGACACAATCAATTGTGGATTCATACTTTGACAGGGTTGTGATTTGCCTTCAGATTTACTGTAGTTAGGCACAGATCTACTAGGCTGAAAGGGGCTCTGATTCAGGCAGCAGACTAGAAACTGGCCTATGCTTATTTTCAAGCAGTTCTTCAGCAGTTCTTTGCAACTTAGACTTGCATATTTGCAGAACAGAACACCCAGCATCAAAGTATTCTGCAAGGATGAATAGGCTCTCCCCACCGGCACTTAAGGTCTCTTCTCTCAGAAAAGCGGCTCAAGGGCACCTAATGAGTTTTCAACGGTGGGGGTTCAACTGTTGTATAAGCAGGATATCAGTTGTTAAAATAAAAAGATGCCATTTTTATTAGACACAATGTTACGATTCAGAAGCAGAACTATGGTTCACTACTTAAATGAGTTCTATTTAGCAATTGTCGAGATGATTCTAAGTCTTCCCCCGTACAGCTGTGAATGTGAAGAGTAATCTTTTCTGCAGAAACAGGTCTTGCACAGGGTGGCTATGACAATGAGTTATAATATGCTTGCTGATACTAACAATACCAGGTAATCAAGCCATCCTCTGAGAGTCTGTCTTTGTAATCTGAAACTGGTTTAAAAGGGCTTTGATTCTTGAAAGGGAAATTAGATCACCTGATAATTCCTCTTCCTGACCTGGAGAACACAAAGATATCTGTACAATTTTTATGAGGAGTTGAAAAGAAGCCAGCAATCCTTTTATTTTTGCACGACTTCAGCCTATTGATATTAAACTAATCCATCACATCTTAGATCAGGTGACAGTAGACCACAGGTAGCTTGCTAATAAAAACCTAGCAAGGAAGAGATTTTGGAGAAAGAGTTCATATTTGTCTAAGGGTATTTCCAGATGTAGCATTCTGTAGATGATCAGCAGTCTGGATCACAGCAGTGTTGTAACCTGCAGCTTTAGGGAGTCCACCCCCTTGTTTGTTGGGAATCTAGTTCCAGCTAAAAGTTTGTCAAACTCATGGAAATGGCTGAAGAAGAAGAAGAAGAGTTGGTTCTTATATGTTACTTTTCTCTACCAGGAGTCTCATAGCGGCTTACAGTCACCTTCCTTTTCATCTCCCCACAACAGACACCCTGCGAGGTAGGTGAGGCTGAGACAACCCTGATGTTACTGTTTGGTCAGAACAGCTTTATCAGTGCTGTGGCAAGCCCAAGGTCACCCTTGGGCTTGCCACAGCACTGATATTTTCCTAGCAGTAAGACCCATTGAATAAAATGCCTAGGGCTTCTCCTTGTAACTCTTAACCCCTATAATAGATAGTATCTCTTTCTGATGGTATTTGCTGATTGAATTTTGTGGTTGATGCAGATGGGACCTGGCAATCCTAAACCCTGTTCCTGTTTACTCTGGATTCACTGAGACTTACTCAAAGGTAACTGTGTATGAGACTGTATCATTAGGTGATTTCCAACATTAGTAACTTACTATGTGCTCCATTGAACTCAGGCAACAATTCCTGCTGCTATCCAGATTGCTGTCTGTACTCACATCACCCCCACAGTTGATCCTGCCAAATTCTGATCGATCTGAACCTGGATCTTGCAACAGATCTGCAATGTTCCTTTTTCTCAACTGGAAAGTTTTTACTCAGATGCTACATTCTGCACTTGAGTCATTCCAATTGTCAGTTTCCTCTATCCTTCCTACTTGATGAAGGGGGGTATGTCCATGTGCATTTTCATCTCCCTTCCTGGACAGCTCTGAAGTTTGAGGGAGGGGGGAGCTCCAGCTGACACTGAAAGAGCATGAGACTGGAGAGGGATTATTTTCCAGCCATCTGTCTCCCAACTCTATAGCCAGAGCAAGATGGGGGAAGGGGGAGTCTCCCACAGTCTCTGAATTGGCACCCTGACCAATCAGTGGCAAACTACCATACTACCTCAGTGGTGGAGGCACAAAGAAGAGGGTGAAAGATAAACTGAAAAAAGTGGACATCTACACATACAATATTGGCTTTCAGAGCATGTTTCTCAGGTTTAGTGGATAATATCCACTTCCAGATACCTTGGAGAAAAGGTGGCATCACTACAGAGTCAATCACAGATGCTGCAGATGGAAAATTTAAAGTGATCAAAATCAGAATGGAAATTGGAAAAGATGCAGTTTACCTTTTAAAATCTGGGCTGATAGAGGATAAAAAGCCCAGTGCAGATAAGACCCAGTACACAGCAGTAGTATAGAGCTTCATTCCACAGAAGAATACTAAGTAGATCAGGGATCTGCAGTGGGGCACTCATGAGTACCACGCTGCCCGCAGACACCTTTCCTAGGGTCTGCCAAGTGTTTTTAGAAAATAGATGGGCTCAGGTGTTGCTTTTAAAGTGTTTGGTGTTTATAGTATAATGCAGACAGAGTACAGTGGGACTTGATTCTTGTTAGATATGAATGGCCGGCATAGCTAAAATGGTTAATGTATTTAACAGGAACTTCTATTGAAATCGTTAGATCTTCCAAGTTAATGTATTTTTATAATTCAGGCTGATGTAGACAATTACATCTTTACATCAAATATATTTAGTTTATGTTCCTATCAAAATCCAGATAGAATTTGTCTTTTATTATATACAAGTGCAAGGAGCACTCACCAGCCTTTCAGTACTAGCTATTCTTGTGACAGGCACAATGCAGGTTAACAAAGCCTGGGATCCTTAGAGAAGGCCTCATGTAAAAGGTTGGCCAGGAAAATCCTTTTTCTTTTCCTTTGGCATAAACCTGGGGGGGGGGGGAATGAAGATAGACATTGCCAGATGAAGGATTCTCAGGTAGCTCAGTATGTACTAGGCATGTGCACTTCGGACTGTTCTAGCTGAAAAATATCCAAATCTGACCTGATTTGGGCACAAATCAACCGAAAACAATCAATAATAATAATAATAATAATAATAATAATAATAATAATAATAATAATAATAATAATAATAATTATTATTATTATTATTAGATTTATTTCCCACCACTCCCTAACTGGCTCGTGGCGGGTCACAGTGTCTTAAAACCACATTAAAACTCCCATTAAAAGACTTCAAATACCCCCAACATGACGGAAAAATCCCATTCCCACCCCTACTACTGAAGGGGGGTGGAGAAGGAGGTCCAACGATGTACACTTCAAGCCCCCAGGGGGGGACAACAGATCTACCTTGCCAATTCCAGCCTCAACCATAGACCTGGCAGAAGAGCTCCATTTTACAGGCCCTGAGGAAAGCTGAAAGATCCCGCAGGGCCTGTAGCTCTCCTGGGAGCTCATTCCAGCAGGTAGGGGCCAGGACGGAGAAGGCCCTGGCCCTGGTTGAGGCTAGGCATGCTTACCTGGGGCCAGGAACAACCAATACATTTTCCCCCACAGAGCGTAAGGCCCTGCGGGGGGACATAGGGCAATAGGTATGTGGGTCCCAACTCACGTAAGGCCTTGAAGGTTAAAACCAAAACTTTGAACCAGATCCAGACAGCAATTGTCAGCCAATGCAGCTGCCTCAGCACAGGCTGGATATGGGCCCTCCAAGGTGTGCCAGTGAGGACCCTATCAGCTGCATTTTGCACTAGCTGAAGTTACCGGATCAAGGACAAGGTAGGCCCATGTAGAGCAAGTTACAGAAATCTATTCTGGAGGTGATCGTTGCATGGATCACTGTGGCCAAGTGATCAGGAGACAGCTAGGGCTCTAGTAGTCGAGTCTGGCAAAGATGGAAAAATGCTTGGCCGGCTACTCTCTTGACCTGTGACTCCATAGTCAGGGAGGCATCAATAGTCACACCCAAGTTCCTGGCCTGGGATGTAATGGTAAGTTGCGCCCCTGCCAGGGTGGGTAAGTGCGCTTCCTGATCCTGCCCCTTACCTCCCAGTCACAGGACCTCCATCCTGGAGGGGTTGAGTTTCAGGCGACTCTGCTCGAACCATTCCATCACTGCTTCCAAACATCTGGCAAATGGTTCTGGGGAGAATCCGGGTGGCCATCCATAAGGAGATAGAACTGGGTGTCATCAGCGTACTGATGGCAGCCCAACCCAAAACTCCGTACCAGCTGGGCCAGAGGGCACATGAAGATGTTGAACAAAGTGGGAGAGAGATGTTGAACAAAGTGGGGGAGAATCTGAATTGCCAAATGCCATATATTTGTATGGCTGAAACACAACCGTCCAAATCAGCTGAAATGTGATTCAGACATCTCCAAAACATTTAATTCATTACAGTCAATGGCACCATTAAAATCAATGGGAATTTTCCCATTTCCATATTGTTTCTCTGTGAAAAAGAACTTTATGGTGGTGCTGTTTCTACTTCTGTCTGTTGTAGGTGGGGTTGTCAACAGATTTGCAGGAAATAAAGACCTATCCTTTTAATTGAGGAGATGGGGAGCTGAAGCTTTTCATGGCATGGAGGTAAATAACATCTCATTAAACCTTTAATAAAGGGAAAGTTATTTATCGACTCTGTGAAGCTGGAAATTGTAGTTTCAGCCTTATTTGGTTGTAATCCTGAGCAGCTCTGTCCATAAATAAGTTCTATGTTTATCAAAGAGGTTTACTACTTAGAAATTAACCCCAGTGCTAAATTATATTAATTGATGTCTCTAAAGCAGGGATTCAACAAGCTTTCATCTATATCCTGCCTTAATGGACTTGGCTACAAGCTATTCTCAACTTTGCCATGAAAGCAGGAACTGGTCACTTCCATAGATCTGGGGATGTCATTCTTGAATGGTTACAATGTCAGGGAAATGGGGTAGAACCTGGATGCTCACTTCTACCCCAAATGGCCTCCTTTCTCTCCCTCCTCTTCAGTCCTATTTTGTCATGACAGGGAGGTGTGGCCAGCTGACATCACTTCTGGCCCAGTTCCTGGGTCCTTGAAGCCTGAAAAATATTCAGGGGCTCCTGAAACAGGCTGCTCTAAAGTGTTTTTGGACTAGTGGTTTGTTTGTCCGTTTGCGGTGTTCTAGATGGATTGTTGGTTTATTCTGTGACAACTGGACTGCCTTTAGTGAAGATGGCTTGATATTTATCCTCAGGTCCCCTCTTTAAAAAAATTATCTTGGAAGAGTATTGCATGTCTGTGCTTTAAAATGCCACAGCTGTTTCTGAAGAAGCATCTTTGGCATTAACACATACCAGGTCAAGTGCAGAGATTCTGCTAAAGGGAAACATAATTATATCATATCCTTCCTAACTTATTTTTATTGATAAATTACTTCCATGAAACTATACCATGTACTGTGTTGTAGAAGTTCTCACAGACCCTACCATTTTTAGAGAGTTATAAAGGCCAGAAACTTCAAAAAACTGCAAAGTAGGTTTTATTTAGTCTTTTATTTAGTCACACTGTGGCTAACTCTGTACAGTGGTGGCTGTGCTGGATCACTGGAGGTATTGTGGAGCTTTATGCTCCGCAGCTTTTTGTGTCCCCACAGGGGACATATATCAGCACCAATCTGCTCTGGTGGTGAAATGTGTTTCCCCCAGGAAACACTGCAGTGGTGGATAGTTCCGCCACACAGGGTGGGTGGCGGGTGGCGTGGAGTTATTTTTCATGAAGGTGGGATTGCATGAAATGCAATCCAACTTTCATGCAATTTTTTTTACAATGCCCCAGTCACCCCATGGCATGGCAAAATGCCACAAAGCCAACCAAGGCATTTTTAGCCCCCTCTGGGTCACCATAAGATGGGGAGGACATGCCCATGGGCCAGGCCCTGTTGGCCTCCTCAGCTAGCTAAGGGAACGTGGATTCTCCCATGTCCCCTTAGCCCAGGGCAACTGAAGGCCCAGTCCACAGCAGGCTTGGGAGGGGGCTGGCCCGGAGGCTTCTTCATGTGGAAGTGGGAATTAACCCCACTTCCATATGAGCACCCTCTCGGCCTTTTCCACCCATGCAGAATCAGGCTGAGTTATCCCAAAATATCTCCCATGGATCAATTACACCTCCATTCCTAATATAATGCAAACTATTTGGCTTGCTTGTTCACCCAAGTTTCTCACCCAAGTTACATCTTTGTTTACAAATGCCATGGTCTTCGTAGGCTCTGTGTCAGTCTTTCTCATAAGCCCAGTTCTTTCTCTGGTAGGAAGGTCAAAGTCTATCTTCTTTGTAACTTCACTATGGAAGGCATATTTTTATTCTTCTCTCTTTTAATGTCCAGGTCTGAGGTTTTCCTGTTGTCTTTCCTAAGCTCCCAACTTTCACTGCACATTCCTGTTTCACGTTGACTTTTGGACTTCTGCCAACTGTCACATCTCACTAGCTTGAATCTGGATCCTCATGGACACACACTCCAGCCCCATTCTCTTCCTCCCCCAAACTCTGGCAACTCTCATGCTTATTTCCTGGTCCACTTAGTTTCTAATTGTTCCTACCTGGGCTTCCATACTTATCTGCTCTCTAGTCCCTGGTAAACTATTACATCTGTGAAAATACATCTTCTTTGAAATTATTGGCAAGTCTATACTTGATATACATGGTTTGATTTGATTTGAGTAAAAGAGCAGAAAATCTCAGAAGATTATGTTGGGAAATCCTGATTTAAATCACCCACCCACCCTGAAATCACTGGGTGGCCTTTTTTTTCTCTTTCTCAACCCCCTCTCTAGTTTTGCAATATGATGATGTTGTAACAGGTTGTTGTAATGAGAATCCTATACATTTCTCAGATATACCCATATGTACTCAAGTATAAGCTGACCCAAATGTTAGCCGAGTATAAGCCTAGTGGGCTTTTTCAGCATTTTAAAATATGCTGAAAAAGTAGGCTTATACTCGAGTATATATAGTACTTCTGTTTTGTACTCCTTACAAGGAGGGAGTTTGATCCCTACTGGTTTGGGTCAGCTCCCATACCAAACCCTGGATCCAAAAGGGCCCCATTCAAATCAAACCAGCCTTGTGAGCTTGGTTCCCCCTTTCTCTTGATCACAGCAAGATGCTGCTGGGAGAAAGGGTGAAGGGTCTGCCCTGGAAGAGACTTCCCATCCATCTTTCTCCTGGCTGCATCTCACTTGGGAAGGATTAAATGGCTGCTGGCTTCTTTATGTGTCAGTTTTGTTTCCCCTACTTCAATGGGGAGAAAGCAAAATGGAGAGGTTTAATGGCTCACAACCATTTAAACCTAACAGCTGACTGGGTCCACTGGCCAGCTGTTAGGTTTAAATGGCTGGCCGTCATTTAAACCAGTGGTCCCCAACCTTTTTATCACTGGGGACCACTCAATGCTGGGGACCACTCACCTGGGACCACTCAACGCCTTTTACTGAGGCCCGGGAGGGTAGTTTACTCCTTTACTCTCAACCACTGCCCTAACGCTCTCTGATCGCTATGGTAATGTTTAAACATCCCTTCAAAATAAGATACAAACACGCCACAACAATGAACATAAGGAACATTTTATTTTCATGGAAATTTTAACTCATGACAATGACAAATCAATGGGAACCCTGAGCTTGTTTCTCTGCAACAAGATAGTCCAATCTGGGAGTGATGGGAGACAATGACACCCAAAGTGTGTTGTAAAGGGCTGGGGGGGGGATGAAGTAAAGGGCTGGGGGGGGTCCTTCGGGGCCCACCTCCAATTAGTCAAAGGACCACATGTGGTCTGTGGCCCACAGGTTGGGGATCGCTAATTTAAACCATTGGTTTCACTTCTCCTACATTGAGAGGGAAGTGAAACTGACAGGTTTAAACCTAACAGCTGACTGGTTTTGCAAGTCAGACATTTGCATATCACAATTGCCTTCTATCACCGCTTATTGCATTATCAGTGTTGTGTTGTGTAGTTACAATTACAGTCACAGTTGTAAGTAGTTTTCCTTTTATACTTCATGCAGGGTTGCCACCAACCTCCAAATGAGGCTTCAGGGAGGATGGGTTTGAATGGCTTTTCATAGCAAGGTCAGTATCAATGTTCTGCAGCCCAATTTAGTCAGGTAGATTACAAATTAGGTTGAAAGGATGACCAGGATTTTTATGATGTAATTATGATAAGATGGATGCTGAACATGGGCCTCATGCCATGCAACTTTATCCTTTGCTCCATTACATCTGTTTGTTGTAGTCGTTCATGGAATTTATAGCTAGCATTGTATTGGTGCCACCTTCCATTTTGTATCTATTTGTTGAGTGATATGCTGGCTGCCTTGCTAAGGTATTACGTCTCACAATGGGGATAGTGTAAATTAAACATTTGAAACTTTAGTACTTCCTAATTTCATGTTTTATTATTACAATGAATTACAAATATAAGTGAACACATCAAAAATGTATAATACCCAGATGTTTGAGGCAAAAGAGAGGATGCTTAAACCACAGGATGCTTAAAAAAACATACATGGATAACTGGGGGTTGATTGGATGATTGTGGATCATAATGGATATATGTCTTTTAACTGGAGGTTGAGCTGTGTTTTGGAGTTAATGTTTCAAATGTTTTTGGATGGGCATCTCCTCAAATTCCATGAAAATTCTTTCTTCAATGGTTTGATTACTAGTTATGCTGAACTTATGCAAAGCACATATACCTGATTTAATCTGATAAACTGAAGGGTTTGTAGACTGCTTCAGTGTTATAAAGGGATTAGATTGATTCATGGAGGATAAGGCTATTGATGGCTAATGGTGTCTGAGGGCAACATCCACATCCAGAGGCACTCTGAATCCCAGAGCCAGGAAGCAACACCAGGGTACAGCCTCAGCCTTTGTGCCCTGTCACTGGCCAGCAAGAGGAACTGATTGGCCAATGTGTGAAATAAGATGCTGGGTTCAATGGACTATCGGTTTGATTCTAGCAGGGCTCTTGCTTTCTTAAATGATATTTGTGATATCTTTATCTCCAGACCTTTTCAAATAGAGTATATTGTAGTAATGGGCAGCTATGATGGTTCAAAAGATTTTTGTGTCCTGGAAAGAGAGAATACCTTAAAACAAGTGACATTCACAACTCTTTTGCTGAGGCCAGTATGTTATATGAAATGAAGAAAATAAACTGGCCTGTTACATGAAATGCACAGGGAGCCATCTTGTGGTGGATGTTATATATATGAAAGGATGATAGTTTGAACTTGTGTTTGAAACCTATAAGGAAGTTATTTGCTTTTTTTCTCATGCATGCAGCAGGTGTTTATATCTTTTACCATTTTTTCAGAAGTCATATCTAAAGCAGATTAAATTATTTTCCTCTTGCCTTATGTGGCAGCATTGTCTTCAACCTATAAACAATCTTTAGAGTGAAATCATTATAATAGTCAGTTCCATGTAAACAAACAGTTCTTGCCTTGTTGTTCGAGAACTGACCATTGTTAATCTACTCCCTTGGTGTATTTACATGAACTAACATTATGACTATTGTGGTGCACAAGAGATTATTAAGGTGCTTCCATATAACTGTCAGTGATGAGAAGTTTGACATATCGCCAGTGACACTAATTACAAGCCCGTCCATTCTGACTGACTGATGATATTTTTATCCCACTATTCCTCCAAGGAATTCAGGGCAGCAAGCATAGCTTTTCTCTTCTTTCCCATTTTATCTTCACAAAAACCCTGTTAAGTAGCTTTGACTGAAAGACACTGTTTAATACTGGATATATATTAATCATATTGGCCTTACTACACTATAGCTAGATGCAGCCAGGGAGCCAGCCAGCCCCTCTACCAATGGGGAGAGATGCTGCCTGGCTCTTTAATGGCCCTGCCCCTGCAGGGTGCAGAGAGAAGCCTCTTATACCCGCTCCCTTTAAATCCTTGCCCCCAAGCCCCTACCTAGTGCCTGGTGTATTTCTGACCACACCAGGCTTCACTTCTAGTAAGAGTATAAAATATGCAATCAAATTGATACAATGGGTATGCAGACTGATTATTTTTATTTTAGATTTATTCCCATTCTCAGGAATAAACAATTCCCCTAAATACTAATATCTAAATTTTCAATATTCTCAATCGTAGCTGGGTTCAACCAGCTCTATCACATCTCCCTGGAGAGCACAACACTCACATTTCTGTGACATGATAAATAGTTTGATGGGCTGCACCAAAATTGCATTTGCGTCCTGGTACTTTGCTCCATTTAAACAACAGGTCTCCACAACTGCCAAAGCCTGTTTGTATTCGATTAGCTATCTTCCATTCTTTATGTGGCAAGTCAAAGCCTGCTGACTTCTCATTGGTGTTTATCAGGTTATGGATATTGGGTGGAACTGATGGCTAACTCCAAAGGGATGGAATTGATTCATAACTTCCAAGTTCCGCTGTTCCCTGTAATTTTTCCCCCTATGCTGAGTGGAGCAGTCCACAACCTGAGCAGGATATAACTGCTGTAATCTTAAAATGGGGAATGGGCAGTGTAAGCCCCTGAGCAGCTCCAGACTGCTGCTGAATGGGGCTTCCTGTGTTCGTGAACAGTCACTCATGTGTATGGCTTAGGGAACACTGATTGATTCCTTGAAAGACCGAGAGCAGTGGAAGAACATGGGGCCATTCCGCATTCGTCCAAAATAGCACAATGGTTACAAATTGAAATCACTACAGTTTTGCCGTTATGCACAACGTCGTTGACAATCTGCAACACTCCTGAAACCGATCTGCAAAAAGCGCTTCGTTGTAGCGCTTTCAGGGAAATCCCAAAAAGTGGATTCACCCTCCGGAAAGCGCTACACTCCCGCAACCAATCTGCAACACTAACTGAAAAGTTCTGTGCGTTACCATTGTTGCGGTTTCTGCAAAGTCCCTCCCCCTGGCTCTCTCCTCTGATCTTCCGGCGAAGCGATCACCATTTTTTTTCTCTGAGCGAGCAGAAATCAACACACTGGCAAGCCTTCGTTTACCCAGCGAGGCTTCCCCGGCTGCAGTCCCTCTGTTTAAAGTCACCAAGCACAAGCAACACAGAGGCCCGTTTGCTGGTTTATTTTCCCTTTATTTTTCACATTTTTCACATTTTTCACATTTTCAGCCGAAAATCGTGCCCAGGGGGGGTATTTTTTTTTCACTCGGGGGGAGCGCGGCAACGATGAAAAGGCAGCTCAAACACCACCTGCTAGCTGGATGGGTCTCTCCGTTGCAACGAATCAACGCAGATTCGTTGCAATGTGTTTTTTTTTAAACCTTCCTTAAAGGGAAAGGGGCTGTTTGGGATCATGATAACGGCCGCCCATTGGCTGCTTGATGGCCAGGGGCGGGACATAGCTCGGCAATATCGCTTACCGAGACCGGAAACCTGCGGGAAACGATAGAAACGCAACTGGATTCCACTACAAAGGCAGGTATGCATAATGACGAATTCCACTATTTAAAATGGCGATTTTTCGTTCCGCAAACAATTTGCAACATGGATCCCGGCGTGGAATGGCCCTTGGTAATTCTTACATTTCTTACTTATTTCATTGATCTTTGTAACCAGCTGTTCTAGGCCTTCCTTACTTTCTGACAGCAGGGTAGTGTCATCAGCATACAAAAGATTATTTATATTCTTTCCTCCAGTTTTAATTCCTGTATTTATTTCTTTGAGTTCATTCTCTCTCATAATGATCTCAACATACAAGCTAAATAGGAAGGGGGAAAGGATACAATCTTGGCGCACTCCTATTTTGGAAACAGTCAGTGTCACCAATGGCTTCTTGGTTTGTGTAGAGCAGGGGTAGTCCAGCATTTGCTGGCAGGGGCTCATGGGAATTGTAATCCATGGACATCTGGAGGGCCACAGTTTGACTACCCCTGGTGTAGAGCAACCGCATCAGTTTGATCAAATGTACTGGCACACCACAATTTTGCAAAGCTTCCCACAATTCATTGTGATCCACATAATCTAAAGCTTTCTTGTAGGCAATAAAGACATCCCTCTGATTTCCCTATGACTTTTCCAAATTCCAGCAGTTAGCTCTGTGATCACAAGTGCCACGCCCCCGTCAAAGCCAGCTTGAACATCTGGTAATTCTTTTTCAACACTTGTTATGCGTTGTATGATGTTGGGCAGGATCTTACTGGCATGAAAAATTAGGGCTACTGTGTAGTAATTGGAATAGTTTTTTGAGTCACTCTTTTTTGGTAGTGGGGTGAACACAGATGGTTTCCGTATACATATACATATACACATATATACATGTTGTTAGGTGCGAAGTCATGTCCGACCCATCGCAACCCCATGGACAATGATCCTCCAGGCCTTCCTGTCCTCTACCATTCCCCGGAGTCCATTTAAATTCACACCGACTGCTTCAGTAACTCCATCCAGCCACCTCATTCTCTGTCGTCCCCTTCTTCTTTTGCCCTCAATTGCTCCTAGCATTAGGCTCTTCTCCAGGGAGTCCTTCCTTCTCATGAGGTGGCCAAAGTATTTGAGTTTCATCTTCAGGATCTGGCCTTCTAAGGAGCAGTCAGAGTTGATCTCCTCTAGGACTGACCGGTTTGTTCGCCTTGCAGTCCAAGGGACTTGCAAGAGTCTTCTCCAGCACCAGAGTTCAATTCTTTGACGCTCGGCCTTCCTTTTGTGCCAACTTTCACAACCATATATTGCAACTGGGAAGACCATAGCCTTGACTAGACACACTTTTGTTGGCAGGGTGATATCTCTGCTTTTTAGGATGCTGTCTAGGGCAGAGTCTGCACTTACTTTCTTTATTCCATTGTCAATCCTGTTGAATTCAGATCGCTTTGAACTCGATTCTTCCTCTCCCCCCCTCCCCATTGAAACAGGAAAGTCTTCTGCACGTGGTTAGGGAGGCTCAGAAGGGGGGAGGAATCCAAGCCTCTTTCTTTCTTTTCTTGAAGGCGGGGGGAGAGGAGCCAGGCAGGGAGCCTCTTTCTTTTCATGGAGGGGAGGGGGAGAGGATCGAAAAAGGCAGAGGAGGGAGGAAAAATCCAGGGCTGACAGAAATTGAGAGAAATTAGGGGCTTCTCCTTTAAGGCAAGCATGTCACATGACCAGGTGTAGCCTATCAGAGGTTCTCTATCAGAGCTTTCTTTACCAAATGGATATTCAGGATTAAACGCAGTCTGAGATATCGCACAATAAAGGTAGGGTCACACCAGATCAATCCTTCTTTCTGCAGAAGGAAATTTTAAATCACCCAAAATCCAAACGGAAATCGCATTCTGTGTAGAGGACAGGGACTGAATTGATCTGGGGTTGGAATAAAAGCTCCATGCAGTTTACACCTAGATTTGCCATAGCTTTCCTCCCTAGGAGCAAGCATCTTTTAATTTCTTTGCTGCAGTCCCCATCTGCAGTGATCTTGGAGCCCAGGAAAATAAAATCTGTCACTAGCTCCATTTCTTTCCCATCTACCCCATCTATTCCTCATTTATATACATATTCCCCTATATATATACATACATAGGATAATTTTGCATAGCACGGGGGGGGGGGGAATCACCAAACTCTCAAGGCTGCAGAATGAATCCTGCATCTCAAGACACTGAACTGTAAGGTTCAGTCCATGCCACACCATAATCCTTTGATGGTTTAATTGACAATGGACTGCTCTTTGCTTTGGTCATCCTTACCACTTCCTTTTTAAAGGGCACTGGCCTTTATATTGAATCTGGAAGGTGTCACAAGATCTTTCTGGAGCTACTTTCTTGTTTTGGCCAAATTTATATGACAGATTTCTATATAGATTTTAATGGTGAGTGGATCTGACAGAGCCCCGAGGGCTGCCTGTTCCTTCTTAAGGTTCCTTCTCTCCCTTTGTACACTTTATCTTGTCAGTTGGGATGAGGCCTTGATTATGGTGCTTTCCCTTTGCTTTGTGATGTCTTTTCCCTCAGCCTACGATGCCTGTCTGTCTCTTTAAAGTGGAGGTGACATCTGCACAGGAACTGCATTACACTGTCTGCATGTTACTGCGGAGACTTGAGCAGGGGATTAGGCAAAAGAAAAGAAACCTGAACAATGCCAGGTTATGCTCACTGCTCAGAGCCAAGTCACGGCATGCGTCTGTCTGCAGTAGGGGAGATGACCCTGCTTATGGAAATAGACATAATTAAAGCCCATTGAAACAGCAGGGAAATCTCTGGCTGGTGAATGTTGCGTCTGACTGCAGATGAAAACAGATGTCCCCTCTATGTCTATTCTCTTAGTGTAAGTCGAACAGATGTGAAACAACATAAAAATGGTAGCAAAGCAGTAAATACCATCCCTAATTACTTTGCCAGGTAATGCCACTCACAACAGGATTCCTTTCTTTCTTTCTTGAGAAGGTTGCTACTGGTTTAACTTGGACTTGGAATGTGCTCCCCCACCTTTCTTCCCAGCCCCTGCTGCCAACTGGAATCCAGGGAAAGGTGTTGTAGTTTTGACATAATGTTTCAAAGCACAACACTCCCTTGGGCTCAAAGAGAATACTACTGAGTGGGAAAGCGGCATAATATGGAGCTCACCACATTAGACTTATAAGCTGGGTTTCTTCTACCAGGGAGTACAAGTCAACATATCCTGGTTCCTAGTTGGCCTCCTACTGAAGCACTGACCAGGCTTAGACAGGCTTGGGCAAGGTTGCTGTAACTTGCCACCTTCCACTCATACTTTGGAACCTGGATCTTACCATATTACAGGATGCTGAATGCTGAGTGGATGGCATGCTAAATGAGTGGATGCTGAAATCAGCACAAAGCAGGCCCATGGCATACAGGCAGTTGTGCATAATGTGCATAATGCTGACAAACTGACAAGGTGAATGGCAGGAGACATCAGCATGAATTAAAAGGGGGCTGAGGGAAACTGGTCATGATGCCAAATAATCAGATGTGGATTGGACCAGGCAAGGAGACTGCAACAAAATCTAGGAACCCTCGCAGTACTAATCCATACAGAGCTTTGGGTCTTATAGGGAAGATACATGTTGCGAAGGTTCCAAAGCCAGCTTGGTGTAGCAGTTAGGAGTGAGGACTTCTAATCTGGTGAGACGGATTTGATTCTGTGCTCCTCCACATGCAACCAGCTGAGTGACATTGGGCTTGCCACAGCACTGATAAAGCTGTTCTGACTGAGCAGTAATATTAGAATTATCTCACCCTCATCTACCTCACAGGGTATCTGTTGTGGGGAGAGGAAAGGGAAGGCAATTTGAGACTCCTTCTGGTAGAGAAAATCGACATATAAGAACCAATTCTCCTTCTCCTCCTCCTCCTCCTCCTCCTCCTCCTCCTCCTCCTCCTCCAAAAGTCACTGCGTTGGAGAGCTCCATAAAAGGCCAGCATAAAGGCCAGGGTGGCTTCAAAGGATGAACACAAACCCTGCAACAGGAGCCGAATGATGAAGACCAGGAGTTCCATGGTGATGGGCTTCCAGGAATCACACACCATCAGTAGTCTGGTGGATGCTTAAAGAGTTACAACAATGAGCAAAGCCTAAAATTTTGCTGGATAATAATATTGCTGCTAGGTGCAAGTTTATGATTTTAGGTGCTCTTTTAGATGAGCCATGTAATGAAGTACAAGAACCTTGGTGAATGGGAAGGTTGTGTTAACAGCTCAAAATGGTTGAAAGGGCTGCCATGGACCAGCTCCTGGCATTCTTGGAAGAAACTTTGGCCCTTGATGCATACCATTCAGGCTCCTGTTCTGGCCATGGGAATAGCGTTGGTTGCTCTGACAGATTATCTCCGGCACCAGCTGGATTGAGACAGTTTGGCTATCCTTGTGCTTTTAGATCTGTTGGGAGTATTTTATGTTGGCGACCATGAGTTGTCAGCCCACCACCTCACCAGAACGAGGATTAAGGCTGGTCTCCTTCCTCCAGAACCATACAGGGTTGCAGTGGAGGAAGTGTGGTCTGGCTCCCATATGGGGTGCCACAGGGGGCAATACTCTCTCCCCATGCTTTTAAACATCTATATGTTCCCTCTGACACAGCTGTTCCGGGGCTTTGGGCTTGGTTATGACCAGTATGTGGATGACACCCAGCTCTATCTCCTGATGGATGGATGGCCAGACTCCTCCCCCCTAAACATTCACCAGATGTTTGGAAGCAGCATCTGGATGGCTCAGGAAGAGTTGCCTGAAAACCAACCCCTCCAAGACAGAGTTCTTGTGGCTGGGTAGAAGGGGACAGGATCAGGAAGTGTGCCTCTCCTGCCTGGATGGGGTGCAGCTTATTGCTGTGCCTGCAGCCAGGAATTTGGGAGTGATCTTCGATGCTTCCTTTACAATGAAGACTTAGGTCATGAAGACAGACCAAGCAGCATTTTTCCATCTGCACCAAGCCAGCCTACTAGTACCCTCCGTGTCCTCGGAACACCCAGCCACAGTGATACATGCAATGGTCACTTCCAGATTAGACTTCTGTAACTTTCTTTACGAAGACCTCCCTTTGTCTCTGACCCAGAAATTATAGTTGGTGTAGAATGCAGCTGCTAGAGTCCTTACAAAGTCATCTTGGAGGCCCCATGTCTAGCCTATGCTGAGGCAGCTGTATTGGTTGCTGATGAGCTTCTGGATCAGCTTCAAGGTTTTGGTTCTTATCTTTTAGGCCATCAGTGGCCTGGGTCCTACTTATCTGAGGGACTGCTTGCCTCTTTATGCTCCTTGTGGGGCTCTTTGCTCTATGGGTAGGAATCTGCTGGCTGTAACCAGCCCCTGAGAGTTACTCCTGGCCTTGGCCAGGGACATTTCGGTTGCCCTCCCCTAGAGGATTGACGGCTGTTGTGAATGGGGATGGGGGGGGCTGGAGTTAGGAGGGATATTCCACAGATTGAGGTTTTGCCACTGTCTTGGGTTGTCTTGGGCTTTTATTATTTTTGTGGGTTTTTAAAGATTTTTATGTAAACTGCCACGAGTCAGCTGGGTCCAGGAGTGGCAGTTAATAAATATAAATATAAAATATAAAGATGACAGGAAAGATAAAAAGGAAGAAACAGTATGGTTGTAAGACTAGTGGGAAGATGGGGCAAGGGATCTAAATGCTCCCTGTAAGATCAAAGATTCCCAAGATTTCACAGTTCCTCTGGGAATTGGGCTGGGTGTTGCTATGTTTGGGGGGGGGCAAAACTCAGAGCCTCTGCTCCTGTAATTGAGACAACACATTCATTTATTTACACCTGCATTTTTTTGCTGAAAATTTTTTTTATTCCCTAGATAAGCAAAGGCAAACTTGCATAGTTGGTTCATGGCCCACTCAGAACAAGATGACTGGAAGAATAATGCTAACCATGACCTGTTTGTCACACCAAAATACAATGCATTTATTACAAAAAAGGTTGCCTCAAAGGATCACTGCCACCAAAATTGGAAAGAGTTCCAAGAAAGTAATATCCTTAAAAATGCCAGTCCCACCCAATGAAAAGACCACTGCTTCATGAACC